>NW_027459458.1:1526804-1853608 GCF_050624435.1 Tenrec ecaudatus
GGGCTCCCTAAGCTTAATGGCTGGGGCACCCCAGGCCTGGGGCTCCCAAAGCCTAAGAGCTGGGGTGCCCCAGGGCTTGGGCTACCTAAGCCTAAGGGCTGGGGCGCCCCAGGCCTGGGACTTCCAAAGCCTAAGTGCTGGGGCGCCCAGGGCTTGGGCTCCCAAAGCCTAAGGGCTGGGGTGCCCCAGGGCTAGGGCTCCCAGTCTAAGGGCTGGGGCGCCCCAGGCCTGGGGCTCCCTATGCCGAAGGGCCGGGGCACCCTAGGACTGTCACGCCCTAAGCCGAAGGGCTGGGGCGTCACAGGCCATGGGCTCCCTAAGCTTAATGGCTGGGGCACCCCAGGCCTGGGGCTCCCAAAGCCTAAGGGCTGGGGCGCCCCAGGCCAGGGGCTCCCTAAACCTAAGGGCTGGTGCTTCCCAGTTCTGGGGCTCCCTAAGCCAAAAGGCTGGATGCCCAATTCCTGGAGCTCCCAAAGCCCAAGACCTGGGGCAACCTAAGCCTGTCGCGACTTAAGAGGAAGGGCTGGGGCGCCCAGGGCTGGGGCTCCCTAACCCTAAAGGTAGGGCCGCCCCAGGCCTGGGGCTTCCTAAGCCTAAGGTCAGGGCGCCCCAGGCCTGGGACTCCCAAAACCTAAGGGCTGTGGGGGCCGCAGACCTGGGCCTTCCAAAGCCTAAGGGCTGGGGCACCCCAAGACTGGTGCTCCCAAAGCCTAAGGGCTGGGGCACCCCATGCCTGGGGCTCCCAAAGCCTAAGAGCTGGGGTGCCCCAGGGCTTGGGCTACCTAAGCCTAAGGGCTGGGGCGCCCCAGGCCTCGGACTTCCAAAGCCTAAGTGCTGGGGCGCCCAGGGCTTGGGCTCCCAATCCTAAGGGCTGGGGTGCCCCAGGGCTAGGGCTCCCAGTCTAAGGGCTGGGGCGCCCCAGGCCTGGGGCTCCCTAAGCCTAAGGGCTGGGGCGTACCAGGCCTGGGGCTCCCTATGCCGAAGGGCTGGGTCACCCTAGGACTGTCACGCCCTAAGCCGAAGGGCTGGGGCGTCCCAGGCCATGGGCTCCCTAAGCCTAATGGCTGGGGCGCCCCAGGCCTGGGGCTCCCAAAGCCTAAGGGCTGGGGCGCCCCAGGCCAGGGGCTCCCTAAACCTAAGGGCTGGTGCTTCCCAGTTCTGGGGCTCCCTAAGCCAAAAGGCTGGAGTGCCCCATTCCTGGAGCTCCCAAAGCCCAAGACCTGGGGCAACCTAAGCCTGTCGCGACTTAAGAGGAAGGGCTTGGGCGCCCAGGGCTGGGGCTCCCTAAGCCTAAAGGTAGGGCCGCCCCAGGCCTGGGGCTTCCTAAGCCTAAGGGCAGGGCGCCCCAGGCCTGGGACTCCCAAAACCTAAGGGCTGTGGGGGCCGCAGACCTGGGCCTTCCA
Organism: Tenrec ecaudatus; assembly: GCF_050624435.1. Classification (NCBI taxonomy): domain Eukaryota; kingdom Metazoa; phylum Chordata; class Mammalia; order Afrosoricida; family Tenrecidae; genus Tenrec; species Tenrec ecaudatus. The sequence goes on from NW_027459458.1 coordinate 1,528,208, forward strand.
AAGCCTAAGGGCTGGGGCACCCCAAGACTGGAGCTCCCAAAGCCTAAGAGCTGGGGCGCCCCATGCCTGGGGCTCCCAAAGCCTAAGAGCTGGGGTGCCCCAGGGCTTGGGCTACCTAAGCCTAAGGGCTGGGGCGCCCCAGGCCTGGGACTTCCAAAGACTAAGTGCTGGGGCGCCCAGGGCTTGGGCTCCCAAAGCCTAAGGGCTGGGGTGCCCCAGGGCTAGGGCTTCCAGTCTAAGGCCTGGGGCGCCCCAGATCTGGGGCTCCCTACGCCTAAGGGCTGGGGCGTACCAGGTCTGGGGCTCCCTATGCCGAAGGGCTGGGGCACCCTTGGACTGTCGCGCCCTAAGCCGAAGGGCTGGGGCGTCCCAGGCCATGGGCTCCCTAAGCCTAATGGCTGGGGCGCCCCAGGCCTGGGGCTCCCAAAGCCTAAGGGCTGGGGCGCCCCAGGCCAGGGGCTCCCTAAACCTAAGGGCTGGGGCGTACCAGGCTTGGGACTCCCAAACCTAAGGGCTGGGGTGCCCCATTCCTGGGGCTCACAAAGCCTAAGGGCTGGGGCAACCTAAGCCTGTCGCTCCTTAAGCGGAAGGGCTGGGACGTCCCAGGCCATGGGTTCCCTAAGCCTAAGGGTTGGGCGCCCCAGGCCTGGGGCTCCCTATGCCTAAGGGCTGGGAAGCCCCAGGCCTGGGGCTCCGAAAGGCTGGGTGCCCCCAGGCCTGGAGCTCCCTATGCCTAAGGGCTGGGGCGCCCCAGGCGTGGGGCTCCCAAAGCCTAAGCGCTGGGGCGCCCTAGGCCTGGGGCTCCCAAGCCTAAGGGCTGTGTCGCCCCGGTGGGGCTCGCAAAGCCTAAGGGCTGCGGCGCCCCAGGCCAGGGGCTCCCTAAGCCTAAGGGCTGGGGTATACCAGGCCATGGGCTCCCAAAACCTAAGGGCTGGGGCTCCCCAGGCCTGGGACTCCCAAAACCTAAGGGCTGGGGCGTCCCAGGCCATGGGCTCCCTAAGCCTAAGGGCTGGGTGCCCCCAGGCCTGGGGTTCCCAAAGCCTAAGGGCTTGGGCGCCACAGGACTGAAGCTCCCAAATCCTAAGGGCTGTGGCGCCCCAGGCCGAGGCTCCCTAAGCCTAAGGGCTGGGGCGCCCAAGGCGTGGGGCTCCCTAAGCCTAATGGCTGGGGTGCCGCAGGGTTGGAGCTCCCAAATACTAAGGGCTGCGGCACCCCAAGCCTGGGCCTCCTTAAGCCTAAAGGATGTAGCGCCCCAACCTGGGGCTCCCTAAGCCTAGGCCTGGGCGCCCAAGACCTGGGGCTCCCTAAGCCTAAGGGCTGGGGCGCCACAGGCCTGGGGCTCCCAAAGCCTAAGGGCTGGTGCTTCCCAGTCCTGGGGCTCCCTAAGCCAAAAGGCTGGAGTGCCCCAGTTCTGGAGCTCCCAAAGCCCAAGAGCTGGGGTACCCCAGGCCTGGGGCTACCTAAGCCTAAGAGCAGGGGCGCCCAGGGCTGGGGCTCCCTAAGCCTAAAGGTTGGGCAGCCCCAGGCCTGGGGCTCCCTAAGCCTAAGGGCAGGGCGCCCCAGGCCTGGGGCTCCCAAAACCTAAGGGCTGGGGGGGCCGCAGACCTGGGCCTTCCAAAGCCTAAGGGCTGGGGCACCCCAAGACTGGTGCTCCCAAAGCCTAAGGGCTGGGGCGCCCCATGCCTGGGGCTCCCAAAGCCTAAGAGCTGGGGTGCCCCAAGGCTTGGGCTACCTAAGCCTAAGGGCTGCGGCGCCCCAGGCCTGGGACTTCCAAAGCCTAAGTGCTGGGGCGCCCAGGGCTTGGGCTCCCAAAGCCTAAGGGCTGGGGTGCCCCAGAGCTAGGGTTCCCAGTCTAAGGGCTGGGGCGCCCCAGGCCTGGGGCTCCCTAAGCCTAAGGGCTGGGGCGTACCAGCCTGGGGCTCCAGAATTCGAAGGGCTGGGGCACCCTAGGACTGTCGCGCCCTAAGCCGAGGGGCTGGGGCGTCCCAGGCCATGGGCACCCTAAGCCTAATGGCTGGGTCGCCCCAGGCCTGGGGCTCCCAAAGCCTAAGGGCTGTGGCGCCCCAGGCCAGGGGCTCCCTAAACCTAAGGGCTGGGGCGTACCAGGCTTGGGACTCCCAAACATAGGGGCTGGGGTGCCCCATTCCTGGGGCTCACAAAGCCTAAGGGCTGGGGCAACCTAAGCCTGTCGCGCCTTAAGCGGAAGGGCTGGGGCGTCCCAGGCCATGGGTTCCCTAAGCCTAAGGGTTGGGCGCCCCAGGCCTGGGGCTCCCTATGCCTAAGGGCTGGGAAGCCCCAGGCCTGGGGCTCTGAAAGGCTGGGTGCCCCCAGGCGTGGGGCTCCCAAAGCCTAAGCGCTGGGGCGCCCAGGGCCGGGGGCTCCCAAAGCCTAAGGGCTGTGTCGCCCCGGTGGGGCTCGCAAAGCCTAAGGGCTGCGGCGCCCCAGGCCAGGGGCTCCCTAAGCCTAAGGGCTGGGGTATACCAGGCCATGGGCTCCCAAAACCTAAGGGCTGGGGCTCCCCAGGCCTGGAGCTCCCTAAGCCTAAGGGCTGGGGCGCCCCAGGCGTGGGGCTCCCAAAGCCTAAGCGCTGGGGCGCCCTAGGCCTGGAGCTCCCAAAGCCTAAGGGCTGTGTCGACCCGGTGGGGCTTGCAAAGCCTAAGTGCCGAGGCGCCCCATGCCAGGGGCTCCCTAAATCTAAGGGCTGGGGCGCCCCAGGCCTGGGGCTCCCTAAGCCGAAGGGTGGGGCACCCTAGGCCTGCGGCACCCAAAGCCTAAGGGCTGTGTTCCCCAGGCCTGGGGCTCTGTAAGCCTAAGGGCTGGGGTGCCCCAGGCCTGGGGCTCCCAAAGTCTAAGGGCTGGTGCGCCCCAAGGTTTGGGCTCCCAAAGCCTAAGGGCTGGGGCGCGCCAGGCTTGGGCTCCCAAAGCCCAAGGGCTGGCGCGCCCCAGGCCTGGGGCTCCCAAAGTCTAAGGGCTGGGGTGCCCCGGCCAGGGGCTCCAAAAGCCTAAGGGTTGGGCGCCCCAGGCCAGGGATCCCTAAGTCTAAGGGCTGGGGCACCCCAGGCCTGGTCCTCCTTATGGCGAAGGGCTCGGACGCCCTAGGCCTGGGGCGCCCAAAGCCTAAGGGCTATGGCGCCACAGCCTGGGGCTCCTTAAGCCTAAGGGCTGTGGCGCTTCTGGCTTGGGCTCCCAAAGCCTAAGGGCTTGTGCTCCCCAGGCTTGGGCTCCCAAAGCCTAAGGGCTGGGGCGCTTGAGGCTTTGGGCTCCCAAAGCGTAAGGGCTGGGGCATCGCAGGCCTTGGGCTCCCTAAGCCTAAGGGCTGGGGTGTCCCAGGCCTGGGGCTCCCAAATCCTAAGGGCTTGGGCGCCCCAGTCCAGGGGCTCCCAAAGCCTAAGGGCTGGGGCGTCCAGGCTTGGGGCTCCCAAAACTTAAGGGTTGGGGCGCCCCAGGTCTGGGAAACCCAATACCTAACGGCTGGGGAGCCACACGCCTGGGGCTCCCTAAGCCTTAGGGCTGGGACGCCCCAGGCGTGGGGCTCCCTAAGCCGAAGAGCTGCGTCCCTCCAGGCCTGGGGTTCCCAAAGCCTAAGGGCTGGGGCGTCGCAGGCCTTGGGCTCCCGAAGCCTATGGGCTAGGGCGTCGCAGGCCTTGAGCTCCCTAAGCCTAAGGGCTGGAGCGCCCCAGGCCGGGGGCTACCAAATCCTAAGGGCGGGGGCGCCCCCAGTCTGGGGCTCCCAAAGCCTAAGGGCTGGGGCACCCCAGGCCTGGGGCTCCCAAAACATAAGGGCTGGGGTGCCCCATTCCTGAGGCTCCCAAAGTCTAAGGGCTGGGGCGCCCTAGGCCTGTCGCGCCCTAAGCCAAAGGGCTGGGCCATTTCAGGCCATGGACTCCCTAAGCCTAAGGGCTGGGGCGCCCCAAGCCTGGGGCTCCCTATGCCTAAGGGCTGGGAAGCCCCAGGCTTGGGGCTCCGAAAGGCTGGGTGCCCCCAGGCCTGGGGCTCCCAAAGCCTAAGGGCTGGGGTGCCCCAGGCGTGGGGCTCCCAAAGCCTAAGCGCTGGTGTGCCCCAGGCCTGGGGCTCCCAAAGCCTAAGGGCTGTGGCGCCCCGGCTGGGGCTCCCAAAGCCTAAGGGCTGAGGCGCCCTAGGCCAGGGGCTCCCTAAACCTAAGGGCTGGGGCACCCCATGCCTGGGGCTCCCTAAGCCGAAGGGCTGGGGCGCCCTAGGCCTGGGGCACCCAAAGTCTAAGGGCTGGTGTGCCCCAAGGTTTGGGCTCCCAAAGCCTAAGGGCTGGGGCGCCCCAGGCTTGGGCTCCAAAAGCCTAAGGGCTGGGGCGCCCCAGGCCTGGGGCTCCCAAAGTCTAAGGGCTGGGGCGCCCCGGCCAGGGGCTCCAAAAGCCTAAGGGCTGGCGCGCCCCAGGCCAGGGATTCCTAAGCCTAAGGGCTGGGGCGCCCCAGGCCTGGGGCTCCCAAAGTCTAAGGGCTCGGGCGCCCCGGCCAGGGGCTCCAAAAGCCTAAGGGCTGGGGCGCCCCAGGCCAGGGATCCCTAAGCCTAAGGGCTGGGGCACCCCAGGCCTGGTACTCCTTATGGCGAAGGGCTCAGACGCCCTAGGCCTGGGGCGCCCAAAGCCTAAGGTCTGTGGCGCCACAGCTTGGGGCTCCTTAAGCCTAAGGGCTGGAGCGCTTCAGGCTTGGGCTCCCAAAGCCTAAGGGCTGGGGAAACCCAGGATTTGGGCTCCCAAAGCCTAAGGGCTGGGGCACCCAGGCCAGGGGCTCCCTAAGCCTAAGGGCTGGGGCGTCCAGGCTTGGGGCTCCCAAAACTTAAGGGTTGGGGCGCCCCAGGTCTGGGAAACACAATACCTAAGGGCTGGGGCGCCACACGCCTGGGGCTCCCTAAGCCTTAGGGCTGGGACGCCCCAGTCCTGGGGCTCCCTAAGCCGAAGAGCTGCGTCCCCCCAGGCCTGGGGCTCCCTAAGCCTAATGGCTGGGGCGCCCCAGGCCTGTGGCTCCCAAAGCCTAAGGGCTGGGCGCCACAGGCCTGGGGCTCCAAAAGCCTAAGGGCTGGGGCGCACCGGCCTGGGTCTCCCAAGCCTAAGGACTGGTGAGCACCGGCCTGGGGCTCCCTAAGCCTAAGGTCTCGGGCATCGCAGGATTGGGCTCCCTAAGCCTAAGGGCTGGGGCGCCCCACGCCTGGGGCTCCCAAATCCTAAGGCGTGTACGCCCCAGGCCTGGGGCTACCAAAGCCTAAGGGCAGGGGCGCCCCAGGCCTGGGGAACCCAAAGCCTAAGGGCTGGGGCGCCCCAGGCCAGGGGCTCCCTTATCCTAAGGGCTGGGGCGTACCTGGCCTGGGGCTCCCAAAGCCTAAGGGCTGGGGAGCCCCAGGCCTGGGACTCCCAAAGCCTAAGGGCTGGGGTGCCCCAAGCCTGGGGCACCCTTATCCTAAGGGCTGGGGCGTCCCAGGGTATGGGATCCCTAAGCCTAAGGGCTGGGGAGCCCCAGGCCTGGGGCTTCCTAAGCCTAAGGGCTGGGACGCCCCAGGCCTGGGGCACCCTAAGTCGAAGGGCTGGGTGCCCCCAGGCCTGAGGCTCCCTAAGCCTAAGGGCTGGGGCGCCCCAGGCGTGGGGCTCCAAAAGCCTAAGGGGGGGCGTCGCAGGCCTTAGGCTCCCTAAGCCTAAGGGCTGGGGCACCCCTGGCCTGGGGCTCCCTAAACCTAAGGGCTGGTACGCCCAGGCCTGGGGCTCCCTAAGCCGAAGGCCTGGGTGCCCCCAGGCCTGGGGCTCCCAAAGCCTAATGGCTGGGGCGCCACAGGCCTGGAGCTCCCACAGCCTAAGCGTTGGGGCGCCCCAGGCGTGGGGCTCCCAAAGCCGAAGGGCTGGGACGCCCATGCCTGGGGCTCCCTAAGCCGAAGGCCTGGGTGCCCCCAGGCCTGGGGCTCCCAAAACCTAATGGCTGGGGCGCCACAGCCTGGAGCTCCCAAAGCCTAAGGGTTGGGGTGCCCTAAGCCTGGGGCTCCCTAAAACAAAGGGCTGTGGCGCCCCAGGCCAGAGGCTCCCCAAGCCTAAGGGCTGGGGCGCCCCAGGACTGGGGCTCCCTAAGCCTAAGTGCTGGGGCGCCCCAGGCCTGGGGCTCGCAAAGCCGAAGGGCAGAGGCGCCCCAGTCCTAGGGCTCCCAAAACCTATGGGTTGGGGCGCCCCATGCCTGGGGCTCCCAAAGCCTAAGGGCTCGGGCGCCCCAGGCCTGGGGCTCCCTAAGCCTAAGGGCTGGGGCGTACCAGGCCTGGGCCTCCCACAGCCTAAGGGCTGGGGGCCGCAGGCTTGGGGCTCCCATAACCTATGGGCTGGGGCGTCCCAGCCTGGGGCTCCACAATCCTAAGGGCTGGGGCCCCCCAGACCTGGGGCTCCCAAACCCTAAGGGCTGGGGCGGCCCAGCCCTGGGGCTCCCAAAGCCTAAAGGCTTGGGCGCTCAGGCCTGGGGCTCCCAAAACCTAAGGGCTGGGGCACCCCAGGCCTAGGGCACAGAAAGCCTAAGGGAGCGGGCGCCCCAGGCCGGGGCTCCCCAAGTCTAAGGGCGGGGGCGCCCCAGGCCGGGGCTCCCTACGACTAAGGGCTGGGGCGTATCAGGCCTGGGGCTCCCTAAGCCTAAGTGCTGGGACGCCTCAGGCCTGGGGCTCCCTAAACCTAAGGGCTGGGTGCCCCGAGGCCAGGGGCTCCCTAATCCTAAGGGCTGCGGCGCCCCAGGACTGGGCCTCCCAAAGCCTAAGCGCTGGGGCGCCCTAGGCCTAGGGCTCACAAAACCTAAGGGCTGGGGCGCCCCGGCGTGGGGCTCCCAAAGCCTAAGGGTTAGGGCGCCCCAGACCAGGGGCTCCCAAAGCCTAAGGCCTGGGGCGCCCCAGGCCTGGAGCTCCCAAAGCCTAAGGGCTGGGGCGCCCCTGTCTTGGGGCTCCCAAAGTCTAAGGGCTGGGGCGCCCCAGGCAAGGGGCTCCCAAAATCTAAGGGCTGGGGCGCCCCAGGCCAGGGGCTCCCTAAGCCTAAGGCCTGGGGCTCCCTAAGCCTAAGGGCTGGGGCATACCAGGCCTGGGGCTCCCAAAGCCTAAGGGTTGGGGCGCCCTAGGCCTGGCGTGCCCTAATCCGAAAGGCTGGGGTGTCCCTGTCCATGGGCTCCCTCAGCATAAGGGCTGGTGCGCCCCAGGCCTGGGGCTCCCTAAGCCTAAGGACTGGGACGCCCCTGGCCTGGGGCTCCCTAAGCCGAAGAGCTGGGCGCCCCAGGCCTGGGGCTCCCTAAGCCTAAGAGCTGGGGCGCCCCAAGCGTGGGGCTCTCAAAGCCTAAGGGCTCGGTGCCCCAGGCTTGGGGCTCCCAAAACCTATGGGCTGGGGCGTCCCAGCCTGGGGCTCCCAAATCCTAAGGGCTGGGGCGCCCCAGGCCTGGGGCTTCCAAAGCCTAAAGGCTAGGGCGCCCCAGGCTTTGGCTCCCAAAACCTAAGGGCTGGGTCGCACCAGGCTTGGGCTGCCAAAGCCTAACGGCTGGGGAGCCCCGGGCTGGGGCTCCCAAATCCTAAGGGCTGGGACGCCCCAGGCCACGGGCTCCCTAAGCCAAAGGGCTGGGGCGCCATAGGCCTGGGACTCCCAAATCCTAAGGGCGGGGGCGCCCCAGGCATGGGGCTCCCAAAGCCTAAGGGCTTGGGCGCCCCAGGCCTGGGACTCCCACAGCCTAAGGGCTGGCGTGCCCCAGGCCTGGGGCTCCCAAAGCCTGAGGGCTGGGGCGCCCTAGGTCTGTCGCACCCTAAGCCGAAGGGCTGGGTCGCCCCAGGCCTGGGGCTCCCTAAGCCTAAGGGCTGGGACGCCCCAGGCCTGGGACTCCCTAAGCCGCAGGGCTGGGTGCCCCCAGGCCTGGGGCTCCCTAAGCCTAAGCGCTGGGGCGCCCCAGGCCTGTGGCTCTCAAAGACTAAGAGCTTGGGCGCCCCAAGCATGGGGCTCTCAAACCCTAAGGGCTGGGCGCCCCAGGCCTGGGCCTCCCAAAACCTATGGGCTGGGGCGTCCCAGCCTTGGGCTCCCAAATACTAAGGGTTGGTGCGCCCCAGGCCTGGGGCTCCCAAAACCTAAGGGCTGTGTCGCACCAGGCTTGGGCTCCCAAAGCCTAACGGCTGGGGCGCCCCCGGCCTGGGGCGCCCAAAGACTAAGGGATGGGGCGCCCCAGGCCAGGGGCTCCCTAAGCCGAAGGGCTGGGGCGCCCTAGGTTGGGGCGCCCAAAGCCTAAGGGCTGTGGTGCCCAAGGCCTGGGGCTCCGTAAGCCTAAGGGCTGGGGTGCCCCAGGCCTGGGGCTCCCAAATCCTAAGGGCTGGGCGCCCCAGGCCAGGGTGTCCCTAATCCTAAGGGCTGGGGTGTACCTGACCTGGGGCTCCCAAAGCCTAAGGGCTTGGGCGCCCCAGGCCTGGGACTCCCAAAGCCTAAGGGCTGGCGTGCCACAGGCCTGGGGCTCCCAAAACCTGAGGGATGGGGCGCCCGAGGTCTGTCGCGCCCTAAGCCGAAGGGCTGGGGCGTCCCAGCCTGGGGCTCCCAAATCTTAAGGGCTGGGGCGCCCCAGGCCTGGAGCTCCCAAAGCCTAAGGGCTGGGGCGCCGCTGGCCTGGGGCTCCAAAAGCCTAAGGGCTAGGGCATACCAGGCCTGGGGCTCCCAAAGCCTAAGGGCTGGGGAGCACCAGGCCTGGGGCTCCCAAAGCCTAAGGGCGGGGGCGCCCCAGGCCTGGAGCTCCCAAAGCCTAAGGGCTGGGGCGCCCCTGGCCTGGGGCTCCCAAAGTCTAAGGGGTGGGGCGCCCCAGGCCAGGGGCTCCCAAAGTCTAAGGGCTGGGGCGCCCCAGGCCAGGGGCTCCGTAAGCCTAAGGCCTGGGGCTCCCTTAGCCTTAGGGCTGGAGCATACCAGGCCTGGGGCTCCCAAAGCCTAAGGGCTGGGGAGCCCCAGGCCTGGGGCTTCCAAAGCCTAAGGGTTGGGGCGCCCCAGACCTGGGGCTCCAAAAGCCTAAGGGCTAGGGCGTCCCAGGCTTTGGCTCCCAAAACCTAAGGGCTGGGTCGTACCAGGCTTGGGCTGCCAAAGCCTAACGGCTGGGGCGCCCCCGGGTTGGGGCTCCCTAAGCCGAAGGGCTGGGGCACCCCAGGCCTGGGGCTCGCAAATCCTAAGGGCTGGCGTGCCCCAGGCCTGGGGCTCCCAAAGCCTGAGGGCTGGGGCGCCCTAGGTCTGTCGCGCCCTAAGCCGAAGGGCTGGGGCGTCCCAGGCTATAGGCTCCCTAAGCCGAAGGGCTGGGTGCCCCCAGACCTGGGCCTCCCTAAGCCTAAGCGCTGGGGCGTCCCAGGCCTGTGGCTCCCAAAACCTAAGAGCTGGGGCGCCCCAAGCCTGGGGCTCTCAAACACTAAGGGCTGGGCGCCCCAGGCCTGGGGCTCCCAAAACCTAAGGGCTGGGGCGCCCCTGGCCTGGGGCTCCCAAAGTCTAAGGGGTGGGGCGCCCCAGGCCAGGGGCTCCCAAAGTCTAAGGGCTGGGGCGCCCCAGGCCAGGGGCTCTGTAAGCCTAAGGCCTGGGGCTCCCTTAGCCTTAGGGCTGGAGCATACCAGGCCTGGGGCTCCCAAAGCCTAAGGGCTGGGGAGCCCCAGGCCTGGGGCTTCCAAAGCCTAAGGGTTGGGGCGCCCCAGACCTGGGGCTCCAAAAGCCTAAGGGCTAGGGCGTCCCAGGCTTTGGCTCCCAAAACCTAAGGGCTGGGTCGTACCAGGCTTGGGCTGCCAAAGCCTAACGGCTGGGGCGCCCCCGGGTTGGGGCTCCCTAAGCCGAAGGGCTGGGGCACCCCAGGCCTGGGGCTCGCAAATCCTAAGGGCTGGCGTGCCCCAGGCCTGGGGCTCCCAAAGCCTGAGGGCTGGGGCGCCCTAGGTCTGTCGCGCCCTAAGCCGAAGGGCTGGGGCGTCCCAGGCTTTAGGCTCCCTAAGCCGAAGGGCTGGGTGCCCCCAGACCTGGGCCTCCCTAAGCCTAAGCGCTGGGGCGTCCCAGGCCTGTGGCTCCCAAAACCTAAGAGCTGGGGCGCCCCAAGCCTGGGGCTCTCAAACACTAAGGGCTGGGCGCCCCAGGCCTGGGGCTCCCAAAACCTAAGGGCTGTGGCGTCCCAGCCTGGGGCTCCCAAATCCTAAGGGTTGGGGCGCCCCAGGTCTGGGGCTTCCAAAGCCTAAGGGCTGGGCCGCCCCAGGCCTGGGGCTCCCAAAGCCTAAGGGCTGGGACGCCCCAGGCTTTGGCTCCCAAAACCTAAGGGGTGGGTCGCCCAGGCTTGGGCTCCCAAAGCCTAACGTATGGGGAACCCCTGGCCTGGGGCTCCCAAAGCCTAAGGGCTGGGGCGCCGCAGGCCAGGGGCTCCCTAAGCCGAAGGGCTGGGGCGCCCAAAGTCTAAGGGCTGTGGTGCCCCAGGCCTGGGGCTCCGTAAGCCTAAGGGCTGGTGCGCCCCAGGCCTGGGGCTCCCAAATCCTAAGGGCGGGGGCGCCCCAGGCCAGGGGGTCCCTAATCCTAACTGCTGGGGCGTATCTGGCCTGGGGCTCCCAAAGCCTAAGGGCTAGGGCGCCCCAGGCTTTGGCTCCCAAAACCTAAGGGCTTGGTCGCACCAGGCTTGGGCTGCCAAAGCCTAACGGCTGGGGCGCCCCCGCGCTGGGGTTCCCAAAGCCTAAGGGCTGGGACGCCCCAGGCCAGGGGCTCCCTAAGCCAAAGGGCTGGGGCGCCCTAGGTCTGGGGCGCCCAAAGCCTAAGGGCTGTGGCGCCCTAGGCCTGGGGCTCTGTAAGCCTAAGGGCTGGGGCACCCCAGGCCTGTGGCTCCCAAATCCATAGGGTGGGGGCGCCACAGGCCTGTGGCTCCCAAAACCTAGGGTCTGGTGCCCCCCAGGCCAGGGGCTCCCTAATCCAAAGGGCTGGGGCGTACCTGGCCTGGGGCTCCCAAAGCCTAAGGGCTTGTGCGCCCCAGGCCTGGGCCTCCCAAAGCCTGAGGGCTGGGGCGCCCTAGGTCTGTCGCGCCCTAAGCTGAAGGGCTGGGGCATCCCAGGCTATAGGCTGCCTAAGCCTAAGGGCTGGGACGCCCCAGGCCTGGGGCTCCCTAAGCCGAAAGGCTGGGTGCCCCCAGGCCTGGGGCTGCCTAAGCCTAAGCGCTGGGGTGCCCCAGTCCTGTGGCTCCCAAAGCCTAAGGGCTGGGGCGCCCCAAGCCTGGGGCTCTCAAACCCTAAGGGCGGGGGGCCCCAGGACTGGGGCTCCCTAAGCCTAAGCGCTGTGGCGTCCCAGGCCTGTGGCTCCCAAAGCCTGAGGGCTGGGGCGCCCTAGGTCTGTCGCACCCTAAGCCGAAGGGCTGGGGCGTCCCAGGCTATAGGCTCCCTAAGCCGAAGGGCTGGGTGCCCCCAGGCCTGGGCCTCCCTAAGCCTAAGCGCTGGGGCGTCCCAGGCCTGTGGCTCCCAAAACCTAAGAGCTGGGGTGCCCCAAGCCTGGGGCTCTCAAACACTAAGGGCTGGGCGCCCCAGGCCTGGGGCTCCCAAAACCTAAGAGCTGTGGCGTCCCAGCCTGGGGCTCCCAAATCCTAAGGGTTGGGGCGCCCCAGGTCTGGGGCTTCCAAAGCCTAAGGGCTGGGCCGCCCCAGGCCTGGGGCTCCCAAAGCCTAAGGGCTGGGACGCCCCAGGCTTTGGCTCCCAAAACCTAAGGGGTGGGTCGCCCAGGCTTGGGCTCCCAAAGCCTAACGTATGGGGAACCCCTGGCCTGGGGCTCCCAAAGCCTAAGGGCTGGGGCGCCCCAGGCCAGGGGCTCCCTAAGCCGAAGGGCTGGGGCGCACTAGGTCTGGGGCGCCCAAAGTCTAAGGGCTGTGGTGCCCCAGGCCTGGGGCTCCGTAAGCCTAAGGGCTGGTGCGCCCCAGGCCTGGGGCTCCCAAATCCTAAGGGCGGGGGCGCCCCAGGCCAGGGGGTCCCTAATCCTAAGTGCTGGGGCGTATCTGGCCTGGGGCTCCCAAAGCCTAAGGGCTAGGGCGCCCCAGGCTTTGGCTCCCAAAACCTAAGGGCTTGGTCGCACCAGGCTTGGGCTGCCAAAGCCTAACGGCTGGGGCGCCCCCTGGCTGGGGCTCCCAAAACCTAAGCGCTGGGACGCCCCAGGCCAGGGGCTCCCTAAGCCAAAGGGCTGGGGCGCCCTAGGTCTGGGGCGCCCAAAGACTAAGGGCTGTGGCGCCCTAGGTCTGGGGCTCCGTAAGCCTAAGGGCTGGGGCACCCCAGGCCTGGGGCTCCCAAATCCTAAGGGTGGGGGCGCCCCAGGCCTGCGGCTCCCAAAACCTAGGGTCTGGGGCCCCCCAGGCCAGGGGCTCCCTAATCCAAAGGGCTGGGGCGTACCTGGCCTGGGGCTCCCAAAGCCTAAGGGCTTGGGCGCCCCAGGCCTGGGACTCCCAAAGCTTAAGGGCTGGCGTGCCCCAGGCCTGGGCCTCCCAAAGCCTGAGGGCTGGGGCGCCCTAGGTCTGTCGCGCCCTAAGCCGAAGGGCTGGGGCAACCCAGGCTATAGGCTCCCTAAGCCTAAGGGCTGGGACGCCCAAGGCCTGGGGCTCCCTAAGCCGAAAGGCTGGGTGCCCCCAGGCCTGGGGCTGCCTAAGCCTAAGCGCTGGGGTGCCCCAGTCCTGTGGCTCCCAAAGCCTAAGGGCTGGGGCGCCCCAAGCCTGGGGCTCTCAAACCCTAAGGGCGGGGGGCCCCAGGCCTGGGGCTCCCTAAGCCTAAGCGCTGTGGCGTCCCAGGCCTGTGGCTCCCTAAGCCTGAGGGCTGGGGCGCCGTAGGTCTGTCGCACCCTAAGCCGAAGGGCTGGGGCGTCCCAGGCTATAGGCTCCCTAAGCCGAAGGGCTGGGTGCCCCCAGGCCTGGGCCTCCCTAAGCCTAAGCGCTGGGGCGTCCCAGGCCTGTGGCTCCCAAAACCTAAGAGCTGGGGCGCCCCAAGCCTGGGGCTCTCAAACACTAAGGGCTGGGCGCCCCAGGCCTGGGGCTCCCTAAGCCTAAGGGCTGGGACGCCCCAGGCCTGGGACTCCCTAAGCCGCAGGGCTGGGTGCCCCCAGGCCTGGGGCTCCCTAAGCCTAAGCGCTGGGGCGCCCCAGGCCTGTGGCTCTCAAAGACTAAGAGCTTGGGCGCCCCAAGCATGGGGCTCTCAAACCCTAAGGGCTGGGCGCCCCAGGCCTGGGCCTCCCAAAACCTATGGGCTGGGGCGTCCCAGCCTTGGGCTCCCAAATACTAAGGGTTGGTGCGCCCCAGGCCTGGGGCTCCCAAAACCTAAGGGCTGTGTCGCACCAGGCTTGGGCTCCCAAAGCCTAACGGCTGGGGCGCCCCTGGCCTGGGGCGCCCAAAGACTAAGGGATGGGGCGCCCCAGGCCAGGGGCTCCCTAAGCCGAAGGGCTGGGGCGCCCTAGGTTGGGGCGCCCAAAGCCTAAGGGCTGTGGTGCCCAAGGCCTGGGGCTCCGTAAGCCTAAGGGCTGGGGTGCCCCAGGCCTGGGGCTCCCAAATCCTAAGGGCTGGGCGCCCCAGGCCAGGGTGTCCCTAATCCTAAGGGCTGGGGTGTACCTGACCTGGGGCTCCCAAAGCCTAAGGGCTTGGGCGCCCCAGGCCTGGGACTCCCAAAGCCTAAGGGCTGGCGTGCCACAGGCCTGGGGCTCCCAAAACCTGAGGGATGGGGCGCCCGAGGTCTGTCGCGCCCTAAGCCGAAGGGCTGGGGCGTCCCAGCCTGGGGCTCCCAAATCTTAAGGGCTGGGGCGCCCCAGGCCTGGAGCTCCCAAAGCCTAAGGGCTGGGGCGCCGCTGGCCTGGGGCTCCAAAAGCCTAAGGGCTAGGGCATACCAGGCCTGGGGCTCCCAAAGCCTAAGGGCTGGGGAGCCCCAGGCCTGGGGCTCCCAAAGCCTAAGGGCGGGGGCGCCCCAGGCCTGGAGCTCCCAAAGCCTAAGGGCTGGGGCGCCCCTGGCCTGGGGCTCCCAAAGTCTAAGGGGTGGGGCGCCCCAGGCCAGGGGCTCCCAAAGTCTAAGGGCTGGGGCGCCCCAGGCCAGGGGCTCCGTAAGCCTAAGGCCTGGGGCTCCCTTAGCCTTAGGGCTGGAGCATACCAGGCCTGGGGCTCCCAAAGCCTAAGGGCTGGGGAGCCCCAGGCCTGGGGCTTCCAAAGCCTAAGGGTTGGGGCGCCCCAGACCTGGGGCTCCAAAAGCCTAAGGGCTAGGGCGTCCCAGGCTTTGGCTCCCAAAACCTAAGGGCTGGGTCGTACCAGGCTTGGGCTGCCAAAGCCTAACGGCTGGGGCGCCCCCGGGTTGGGGCTCCCTAAGCCGAAGGGCTCGGGCACCCCAGGCCTGGGGCTCGCAAATCCTAAGGGCTGGCGTGCCCCAGGCCTGGGGCTCCCAAAGCCTGAGGGCTGGGGCGCCCTAGGTCTGTCGCGCCCTAAGCCGAAGGGCTGGGGCGTCCCAGGCTATAGGCTCCCTAAGCCGAAGGGCTGGGTGCCCCCAGACCTGGGCCTCCCTAAGCCTAAGCGCTGGGGCGTCCCAGGCCTGTGGCTCCCAAAACCTAAGAGCTGGGGCGCCCCAAGCCTGGGGCTCTCAAACACTAAGGGCTGGGCGCCCCAGGCCTGGGGCTCCCAAAACCTAAGGGCTGGGGCGCCCCTGGCCTGGGGCTCCCAAAGTCTAAGGGGTGGGGCGCCCCAGGCCAGGGGCTCCCAAAGTCTAAGGGCTGGGGCGCCCCAGGCCAGGGGCTCTGTAAGCCTAAGGCCTGGGGCTCCCTTAGCCTTAGGGCTGGAGCATACCAGGCCTGGGGCTCCCAAAGCCTAAGGGCTGGGGAGCCCCAGGCCTGGGGCTTCCAAAGCCTAAGGGTTGGGGCGCCCCAGACCTGGGGCTCCAAAAGCCTAAGGGCTAGGGCGTCCCAGGCTTTGGCTCCCAAAACCTAAGGGCTGGGTCGTACCAGGCTTGGGCTGCCAAAGCCTAACGGCTGGGGCGCCCCCGGGTTGGGGCTCCCTAAGCCGAAGGGCTGGGGCACCCCAGGCCTGGGGCTCGCAAATCCTAAGGGCTGGCGTGCCCCAGGCCTGGGGCTCCCAAAGCCTGAGGGCTGGGGCGCCCTAGGTCTGTCGCGCCCTAAGCCGAAGGGCTGGGGCGTCCCAGGCTTTAGGCTCCCTAAGCCGAAGGGCTGGGTGCCCCCAGACCTGGGCCTCCCTAAGCCTAAGCGCTGGGGCGTCCCAGGCCTGTGGCTCCCAAAACCTAAGAGCTGGGGCGCCCCAAGCCTGGGGCTCTCAAACACTAAGGGCTGGGCGCCCCAGGCCTGGGGCTCCCAAAACCTAAGGGCTGTGGCGTCCCAGCCTGGGGCTCCCAAATCCTAAGGGTTGGGGCGCCCCAGGTCTGGGGCTTCCAAAGCCTAAGGGCTGGACCGCCCCAGGCCTGGGGCTCCCAAAGCCTAAGGGCTGGGACGCCCCAGGCTTTGGCTCCCAAAACCTAAGGGGTGGGTCGCCCAGGCTTGGGCTCCCAAAGCCTAACGTATGGGGAACCCCTGGCCTGGGGCTCCCAAAGCCTAAGGGCTGGGGCGCCGCAGGCCAGGGGCTCCCTAAGCCGAAGGGCTGGGGCGCCCAAAGTCTAAGGGCTGTGGTGCCCCAGGCCTGGGGCTCCGTAAGCCTAAGGGCTGGTGCGCCCCAGGCCTGGGGCTCCCAAATCCTAAGGGCGGGGGCGCCCCAGGCCAGGGGGTCCCTAATCCTAAGTGCTGGGGCGTATCTGGCCTGGGGCTCCCAAAGCCTAAGGGCTAGGGCGCCCCAGGCTTTGGCTCCCAAAACCTAAGGGCTTGGTCGCACCAGGCTTGGGCTGCCAAAGCCTAACGGCTGGGGCGCCCCCGGGCTGGGGTTCCCAAAGCCTAAGGGCTGGGACGCCCCAGGCCAGGGGCTCCCTAAGCCAAAGGGCTGGGGCGCCCTAGGTCTGGGGCGCCCAAAGCCTAAGGGCTGTGGCGCCCTAGGCCTGGGGCTCCGTAAGCCTAAGGGCTGGGGCACCCCAGGCCTGGGGCTCCCAAATCCATAGGGTGGGGGCGCCACAGGCCTGTGGCTCCCAAAACCTAGGGTCTGGTGCCCCCCAGGCCAGGGGCTCCCTAATCCAAAGGGCTGGGGCGTACCTGGCCTGGGGCTCCCAAAGCCTAAGGGCTTGTGCGCCCCAGGCCTGGGCCTCCCAAAGCCTGAGGGCTGGGGCGCCCTAGGTCTGTCGCGCCCTAAGCTGAAGGGCTGGGGCATCCCAGGCTATAGGCTGCCTAAGCCTAAGGGCTGGGACGCCCCAGGCCTGGGGCTCCCTAAGCCGAAAGGCTGGGTGCCCCCAGGCCTGGGGCTGCCTAAGCCTAAGCGCTGGGGTGCCCCAGTCCTGTGGCTCCCAAAGCCTAAGGGCTGGGGCGCCCCAAGCCTGGGGCTCTCAAACCCTAAGGGCGGGGGGCCCCAGGACTGGGGCTCCCTAAGCCTAAGCGCTGTGGCGTCCCAGGCCTGTGGCTCCCAAAGCCTGAGGGCTGGGGCGCCCTAGGTCTGTCGCACCCTAAGCCGAAGGGCTGGGGCGTCCCAGGCTATAGGCTCCCTAAGCCGAAGGGCTGGGTGCCCCCAGGCCTGGGCCTCCCTAAGCCTAAGCGCTGGGGCGTCCCAGGCCTGTGGCTCCCAAAACCTAAGAGCTGGGGTGCCCCAAGCCTGGGGCTCTCAAACACTAAGGGCTGGGCGCCCCAGGCCTGGGGCTCCCAAAACCTAAGAGCTGTGGCGTCCCAGCCTGGGGCTCCCAAATCCTAAGGGTTGGGGCGCCCCAGGTCTGGGGCTTCCAAAGCCTAAGGGCTGGGCCGCCCCAGGCCTGGGGCTCCCAAAGCCTAAGGGCTGGGACGCCCCAGGCTTTGGCTCCCAAAACCTAAGGGGTGGGTCGCCCAGGCTTGGGCTCCCAAAGCCTAACGTATGGGGAACCCCTGGCCTGGGGCTCCCAAAGCCTAAGGGCTGGGGCGCCCCAGGCCAGGGGCTCCCTAAGCCGAAGGGCTGGGGCGCACTAGGTCTGGGGCGCCCAAAGTCTAAGGGCTGTGGTGCCCCAGGCCTGGGGCTCCGTAAGCCTAAGGGCTGGTGCGCCCCAGGCCTGGGGCTCCCAAATCCTAAGGGCGGGGGCGCCCCAGGCCAGGGGGTCCCTAATCCTAAGTGCTGGGGCGTATCTGGCCTGGGGCTCCCAAAGCCTAAGGGCTAGGGCGCCCCAGGCTTTGGCTCCCAAAACCTAAGGGCTTGGTCGCACCAGGCTTGGGCTGCCAAAGCCTAACGGCTGGGGCGCCCCCTGGCTGGGGCTCCCAAAACCTAAGCGCTGGGACGCCCCAGGCCAGGGGCTCCCTAAGCCAAAGGGCTGGGGCGCCCTAGGTCTGGGGCGCCCAAAGACTAAGGGCTGTGGCGCCCTAGGTCTGGGGCTCCGTAAGCCTAAGGGCTGGGGCACCCCAGGCCTGGGGCTCCCAAATCCTAAGGGTGGGGGCGCCCCAGGCCTGCGGCTCCCAAAACCTAGGGTCTGGGGCCCCCCAGGCCAGGGGCTCCCTAATCCAAAGGGCTGGGGCGTACCTGGCCTGGGGCTCCCAAAGCCTAAGGGCTTGGGCGCCCCAGGCCTGGGACTCCCAAAGCTTAAGGGCTGGCGTGCCCCAGGCCTGGGCCTCCCAAAGCCTGAGGGCTGGGGCGCCCTAGGTCTGTCGCGCCCTAAGCCGAAGGGCTGGGGCAACCCAGGCTATAGGCTCCCTAAGCCTAAGGGCTGGGACGCCCCAGGCCTGGGGCTCCCTAAGCCGAAAGGCTGGGTGCCCCCAGGCCTGGGGCTGCCTAAGCCTAAGCGCTGGGGTGCCCCAGTCCTGTGGCTCCCAAAGCCTAAGGGCTGGGGCGCCCCAAGCCTGGGGCTCTCAAACCCTAAGGGCGGGGGGCCCCAGGCCTGGGGCTCCCTAAGCCTAAGCGCTGTGGCGTCCCAGGCCTGTGGCTCCCAAAGCCTGAGGGTTGGGGCGCCGTAGGTCTGTCGCACCCTAAGCCGAAGGGCTGGGGCGTCCCAGGCTATAGGCTCCCTAAGACGAAGGGCTGGGTGCCCCCAGGCCTGGGCCTCCCTAAGCCTAAGCGCTGGGGCGTCCCAGGCCTGTGGCTCCCAAAACCTAAGAGCTGGGGCGCCCCAAGCCTGGGGCTCTCAAACACTAAGGGCTGGGCGCCCCAGGCCTGGGGCTCCCAAAACCTAAGAGCTGTGGCGTCCCAGCCTGGGGCTCCCAAATCCTAAGGGTTGGGGCGCCCCAGGTCTGGGGCTTCCAAAGCCTAAGGGCTGGGCCGCCCCAGGCCTGGGGCTCCCAAAGCCTAAGGGCTGGGACGCCCCAGGCTTTGGCTCCCAAAACCTAAGGGGTGGGTCGCCCAGGCTTGGGCTCCCAAAGCCTAACGTATGGGGAACCCCTGGCCTGGGGCTCCCAAAGCCTAAGGGCTGGGGCGCCCCAGGCCAGGGGCTCCCTAAGCCGAAGGGCTGGGGCGCACTAGGTCTGGGGCGCCCAAAGTCTAAGGGCTGTGGTGCCCCAGGCCTGGGGCTCCGTAAGCCTTAGGACTGGTGCGCCCCAGGCCTGGGGCTCCCAAATCCTAAGGGCGGGGGCGCCCCAGGCCAGGGGGTCCCTAATCCTAAGTGCTGGGGCGTATCTGGCCTGGGGCTCCCAAAGCCTAAGGACTAGGGCGCCCCAGGCTTTGGCTCCCAAAACCTAAGGGCTTGGTCGCACCAGGCTTGGGCTGCCAAAGCCTAACGGCTGGGGCGCCCCCGGGCTGGGGCTCCCAAAGCCTAAGGGCTGGGACGCCCCAGGCCAGGGGCTCCCTAAGCCAAAGGGCTGGGGCGCCCTAGGTCTGGGGCGCCCAAAGCCTAAGGGCTGTGGCGCCCTAGGTCTGGGGATCCTTAAGCCTAAGGGCTGGGGCACCCCAGGCCTGGGGCTCCCAAATCCTAAGGGTGGGGGCGCCCCAGGCCTGCGGCTCCCTAAACCTAGGGGCTGGCCCCCCCAGGCCAGGGGCTCCCTAATCCAAAGGGCTGGGGTGTACCTGGCCTGGGGCTCCCAAAGCCTAAGGGCTTGGGCGCCCCAGGCCTGGGACTCCCAAGGCTTAAGGGCTGGCGTGCCCCAGGCCTGGGCCTCCCAAAGCCTGAGGGCTGGGGCGCCCTAGGTCTGTCGCGCCCTAAGCCGAAGGGCTGGGGCATCCCAGGCTATAGGCTCCCTAAGCCTAAGGGCTGGGACGCCCCAGGCCTGGGGCTCCCTAAGCCGAAAGGCTGGGTGCCCCCAGGCCTGGGGCTGCCTAAGCCTAAGCGCTGGGGTGCCCCAGGCCTGTGGCTCCCAAAGCCTAAGGGCTGGGGCGCCCCAAGCCTGGGGCTCTCAAACCCTAAGGGCGGGGGTCCCCAGGCCTGGGGCTCCCAAAACCTATGGGCTGGGGCGTCCCAGCCTGGGGCTCCCAAAGCCTAAGGGTTTGAGCGCCCCAGGCCTGGGACTCCCAAAGCCTAAGGGCTGGCGTGCCACAGGCCTGGGGCTTCCAAAGCCAAAGGACTGGGGCGCCCTAGGTCTGTCGCGCCCTAAGCCGAAGGGCTGGGGCGTCCCAGGCCATAGGCTCCCTAAGCCTAAGGGCTGGGGCGCCCCAGGACTGGGGCTCCCAAAGCCTAAGGGCTGGGACGCCCCAGGCCTGCGGCTCCCTAAGCCGAAGGGCTGGGTGACCCCAGGCCTGGGGCTCCCTAAGTCTAAGGGCTGGGGCGCCCCAGGCCTGGGGCTCCCAAAGCCTAAGCGCTGGGGCGCCCCAGACCTAGGGCTCCCAAAGCCTAAGGCTGGTGAGCACCGGCCTGGGGCTCCCAAAGCCTAAGGGCTGGGGCGCTCCAGGCCAGGGGCTCCCTAAACCTAAGGGCGGGGGCGCCCCAGGCCTGGGGCTCTCTAAGCCGAAGGACTGTGACCCCCCGTCTGTGGCTCCCTAAGCCGAAGGGCTGGGTGTCCCTAGGCATGGGGCTGTCAAAGCATAAGGGCTGGGGCGCCACAGGCCTGGAGCTCCCAAAGCCTAAGGGCTGTGGCGCCCCAGGCCTGGGGCACCCAAAGCCTAAGGGCTGGGGCGCCCCAGGTCGGGGGCTCCCAAAACCTAAGTGTTGGGGCGCCCCAGGCCTTGGGCTTCCTAAGACAAAGGGCTTGGAGCCCAAGGCCAGAGGCTCCCTAAGCCTAAGGGCTGGGGAGCCCCAGGCCTGGGGATCCCAAAGCCTAAGGGCTGGGGTGCCCCAGGCCTGGGGCTCCCAAAACCTAAGGGCTGGGGCGCCCCAGGCCAGGTGCTCCCTAAGCCTAACGGCTGGGGCGTACCAGGCCTGGGACTCCCAGCCTAAGGGCTGCGGCGCCTTGGTCTGGAACTCCCAAAGCCTAAGGGCTGGGGCGCCCCGAGATTGGGGCTCCCTAAGCCTAAGGGCTGGGCGCCCCAGGCCTGGGGCTCCCAAAACCTATGGGCTGGGGCGTCCCAGCCTGGGGCCCCAAAAGCCTAAGGGCTGTGGCGCCCAAGGCCTGGGGCTCCCTAAGACTAAGGGCTGGGCCGTACCAGGCAAGGGGCTCCCTAAGAATAAGGGCTGCGGCGCCCTAGGCCTGGGGCTCCCTAAGCCGAAGGGCTGGGTGTCCTCAGGCCTAGGGCTCCCTAAGCCTAAGGAATGGGGCGCCCCAGGCCTGGGGCTCCCAAAGCATAAGCGCTGGGGCGCCCCAGGCCTGGGGCTCCCAAAGCCTAAGGGCTCGGGCACCCCGGCTTGGGGCTCCCAAAGCCTAAGGGCTGGGGCGCCCCAGGCCAGTGGCTCCCTAAACCTAAGGGCGGGGGCGCCCCAGGCCTGGGTCTCCCTACCCGAAGGGCTGGTACGCCCAGGCATGGGGTTCCCTAAGCCTAAGGGCTGGGGCACCCCGGCCTGGGGCTCCCAAAGCCTAAGGGCTGGGGCGCCCCAGGCAGGTGGCTCCCTAAACCTAACAGCTGGGGCGCCCCACGCCTGGGGCTCTCAAAGCCTACGGGTTGGGGCGCCCCAGGCCTGGGGCTCCCTAAGAAAAAGGGCTGTGGCGCCCTAGGCCAGAAGCTCCCTAAGCCTAACGGCTGGGGCGACCCAGGCCTGGGGCTCCCTAAGCCTAAGGCCCTGGGCACCCCAGGCCTGGGGCTCTCAAAGCCAAGGGCAGGGGCGCCCCAGGCCTAGGGCTCACAAAACGTAAAGGCTGGGGCGCCTCAGCCCTGGGGCTCCTAAAGCCTAAGTGCTAGGGCGCCCCAGGTCAGGGGCTCCCTAAGCCTAAGGGCTGGGGCGCTCTAGGCCTGTGGCTCACAAAGCCAAAGGGCTGGGGCGCCCCAGGCCTGGGACTCCCAAAGCCTAAGGGCTGGCGTACCCAAGGCCTGGGGCTCCCTATGCCTAAGCGCTGGGGAGCCCCAGGCCTGGGGCTCCCTAAGCCGAAGGGCTGGGCGCCCCCAGGCCTGGGGCTCCCTATGCCTAAGCGCTGGGGAGCCCCAGGCCTGTGGCTCCCAAAGCCTAAAAGCTGGGGCGCCCCAAGCCTTGGGCTCTCAAACCCTAAGGGCTGGGAGCCCCAGGCCTGGGGCTCCCAAAACCTATGGGCTGGGGCGTCCCAGTCTGGGGCTCCCAAATCCTAAGGGTTGGGGCGCCCCATGCCTGGGGCTTCCAAAGCCTAAGGGCTGGGGCACCCCAGGCCTGGGGCTCCCAAAGCCCAATGGCTGGGGCGCCCCAGGCTTTGGATCCCAAAACCTAAGGGCTGGGTCGCACCAGGCTTGAGCTCCCAAAGCCTAACGGCTGGGGCACCCCCGGCCTGGGGCTCCCAAAGCCTAAGGGCTGGGGCACCCCAGGCCAGGGGCTCCCTAAGCCGAAGGGCTGGTGCGCCCTAGGTCTGGGGCACCCAAAGCCTGAGGGCTGTGGTGCCCCAGGCCAGGGAGTCCCTAATCCTAAGGGCTGGGGCGTACCTGGCCTGGGGCTCACAAAGCCTAAAGGCTTGGGCGCCCCAAGACAGGGGGTCCCTACTCCTAAGGGCTGGGGCGTACCTGGCCTGGGGCTCCCAAAGCCTAAGGGCTGGGGTGTCCCAGGCCATAGGCTCCCTAAGCCTAAGGGCTGGGACGCCCCAGGCCTGGGGCTCCCTAAGCCGAAGGGCTGCGTGCCCCCAGGCCTGGGGCACCCTAAGCCTAAGGGCTGGGGCGCCCCAGGCCTGGGGCTCCCAAAACCTAAGCGCTGGGGCGCCCCAGGCCTGGGGCTCCCAAAACCTAAGGACTGGGCGCCCCGGCCAGGGGCTCCCAAAGCCTAAGGGCTGGGGCGACCCAGGCCTGGGGCTCCCTAAACCTAAGGGCGGGGGCACCCCAGGACTGGGGCTCCCTAAGCCGAAGGGCTGGGTGCTCCTAGGCCTGGGGCTCCCAAAGCATAAGGGCTGGGGTGCCACAGGCCTGGAGCTCCCAAAGCCTAAGGGCTGGGGCGACCCAGACCTGGCGCCCAAAGCCTAAGGGCTGGGGCGCCCCAGGCCTGGGGCTCCCAAAGCCTAAGGGTTGGGGCGCCCCAGGCCTTGGGCTTCCTAAGACAAAGGGCTGTGGCGCCCCAGGCCAGAGGTTCCCTAAGCCTAAGGGAAGAGGCGCCCCAAGCCTAGGGCTCCCAAAACCTAAGGGCTGGGACGCCCCAGGCCTGGGGCTCCGAAGCCTAAGGGCTGGGGCGCCCCACCCCAGGTGCTCCCTAAGCCTAAGGGCTGGGGCGTACCAGGCCTGGGACTCCCAAAGCCTAAGGTCTGGGGCGCCTAGGTCTGGGACTTCCAAAGCCTAAGGGCTGTGGCCCCCCGAGCCTTGGGCTCTCTAAGCCTAAGGGCAGGGACGCCCCAGGCCTGGGGCTCCCTAAGCCGAAGAGCTGGGTCCTCCCAGGCCTGGGGCTCCATAAGCCTAAGGGCTGGGGCGGCCCAGGCCTGTGGCTCCAAAAGCCTAAGAGTTGGGCGCCCCAAGCCTGGGGCTCCCAAAGCCTAAGGGCTGGGCGCCCCAGGCCAGGGGCTCCCATATCCTATGGGTTGGGGCGTCCCAGCCTGGGGCTCCAAAAGCCTAAGGGCTTGGGCGCCCAAGGCCTGGGGCTCCCTAAGACTAAGGGCTGGGACGTACCAGGACTGGGGCTCCATAAGCCTAAGGGCTGGGGCGACCCAGGCCTGGGGCTCCCTAAGCCTAAGGGCTGGGGCACCCGAGGCCTGGGGCTCCCTAAGCCAAGGGCAGGGGCGCCCCAGGCCTGGGGCTCCCAAAGCCTAAGTGCTGGGGCGCCCCAGGTCAGGGGCTCCCTAAGCCAAAGGGCTGGGGCGTACCAGGCCTGTGGCTTCCAAAGCCTAAGGGCTGGGGTGCCCCAGGCCTGGGACTCCCTAAGCCTAAGGGCAGGGACGCCCCAGGCCTGGGGCTCCCTAAGCCGAAGAGCTGGGTCCCCCCAGGTCTGGGGCTCCCTAAGCCTAAGGACTGGGGCGCCCCAGGCTGTGGCTCCCAGAGCCTACGAGCTGGGGCGCCCCAGGCCTGTGGCTCCCAGAGCCTACGAGCTGGGGCGCCCCAGGCCTGTGGCTCCCAGAGCCTACGAGCTGGGGCGCCCCAGGCCTGTGGCTCCAAAAGCCTAAGAGTTGGGGCGTCCCAAGCCTGGGGATCCCAAAGCCTAAGGGCTGGGCGCCCCAGGCCTGGGGCTCCCAAATCCTATGGGCTGGGGCGTCCCAGCCTGGGGCTCCCAAATCCTACGGGCTGGGGCACCCCAGGCCTGGGGCTCCCAAAGCCTAAGGGCTGGGGCACCCCAGACCTGGGGCTTGCAAAGCATAAGGGCTGGTGTGCCCCAGGCCTGGGGCTCCCAAAGCCTAAGGGCGGGGACAGCCCAGGCCTGGGGCTCCCAAATCCTAAGGGCTGGGATGCCCCTGGTCTGGGCCTCCCAAAGCCTAAGGGCTGGGGCGCCCCAGGCCAGGGGCTCCCTAAGCCTAAGGGCTGGGCCCTACCAGGCCTGGGGCTCCCAAAGCCTAAGGACTGGGGCGCCCCAGGCCTGGGACTCCCAAAGCCTAATGGCTGGGGTGCCCCAGGACTGGGGCTCCCAAAGCCTAAGGGCTGCGGCGCCCTAGGCCTGGGGCTCACAAAGCCTAAGGGCAGTTGCCCCCCAGGTCTGGGGCTCCCAAAGCCTAAATCCTGGGACACCCCAGACCAGGGGCTCCCTAAGCCTAAGGGCTGGGGCATACCGGGCCTGGGGCTCCCAAAGCCTAAGGGCTGGGTCGCCCCAGGCAGGGACTCCCAAAGCCTAAGGGCTGGGGCGCCCCAGGCCTCGGGCTTCCAAAGCCTAAGGCCTGGGGCGCTCCACGGCTCGGGCTCCCTAAGCCTAAGGGCTGGGGCATACCAGGCCTGGGGCTCCCAAATCCTAAGGGCGGGGGTGCCCCAGGCCTGGGGCTCACAACGCCTAAGGGCTGGGGCGCCCCAGGCCTGGGGCTCCCAAAACCTAAGGGCAGGGGCGCCCCTGGCCTGGGGCTCCCAAAGTCTAAAGGCTGGGGCGCCACAGGCCAGGGGCTCCCTAAGCCTAAGGGCTGGGCCGTACCAGGCCTGGGGCTCCAAAAACCTAAGGGTTGGGGAGCCCCATGCCTGGGGCTCCCAAAGCCTAAGGCCTGGGGCGCCCCAGGCCAGGGGCTCCCTAAGCCTAAGGGCTGGGGCGTACCAGGCCGGGGCTCTCAAAGCCTGAGGGCTGGGGCACCCCAGGCCTGGGACTCCCAAAGCCTAAGGGCTGGGTCACCCCAGGCCTGGGGCTCCCAAAGCCTAAGGGCGGGGTCACCCCAGGCCTGGGGCTCCTAAAGCCTAAGGGCGGGAGCGCCCCAGGCCTGGGGCTCCCAAAGCCTAAGGGCAGGGGCGCCCCAGGCCTGGGGCTCCCAAAGCCTAAGGGCTGGGGTGCCCCAGGCCTGGGCCTCCCAAAGCCTAAGGGCTGGGGCACCCCAGGCCTGGGGCTCCCAAAGCCTAAGGGCTGGGGCGCCCCAGGCCTGGGGCTTCCTACGCCTAAGGGCTGGGGCATACCAGGCCTGGGGCTCCCAAAGCCTAAGTGCTGGGGCGCCCCAGGCCTGGGACTCCCAAAGCCTAAGGGCTGGGGTGCCCCAGGCCTGGGCCTCCCAAAGCCTAAGGGCTGGGGCACCCCAGGCCTGGGGCTCCCAAAGCCTAAGGGCGGGGGCGCCCCAGGCCTGGGTCTCCCAAAGCCTAAGGGCGGGGGCACCCCAGGCCTGGGGCTCCCAAAGCCTAAGAGCTGGGGCGCCCCAGGCCTGGGACTCCCAAAGCCTAAGGGCTGGGGCGCCCTAGGCCTGGCTCGCCCTAAGCCTAACGGCTGGGGCGCCCCAGGCCTGGAGCTCCCTAAGCCGAATGGCTGGGTGCCCCCAGGCCTGGGGCTCCCTAATCCTAAGGGCTGGGACGCCCCAGGCCTGGGGCTCCCTAAGCCGAAGAGCTGGGCTCCCCAGGCCTGGGGCTCCCAAAGCCTAAGGGCTGGGGCGCCCCAGGCCTTGGGCTCCCAAAGCCTAAGGGCTGGGTCGCCCCAGGCCTGGGGCTCCCTAAGCCGAAGGGCTGGGTGCCCCCAGGCCTGGGGCTCTCTAAGCCTAAGGGCTTGGGCGTCCCAGGATGGGGCTCCCTAAGCCTAAGGGCTGGGGCGCCCCAGGCCTGGCGCTCCCTAAGACTATGGGCTGGAGTGCCCCAGGCCTGGATCTCCCTAGGCCTTAGGGCTGGGCGCCCAACCACAGGATCGCTATGAGTCGGTATTGACTGGAATGCAGTGAGAATGGTGTCAGAGATGGGTCAAAGGAATATGGCATGGCAACCCTAAGTGTCTGCTACAGAACCATAAAGTGCCTGGGATAGATGAGTTTATTGTGCTTGGCCTTTTAAAACCATCAAACGCGCAACAGTTAGAAAGACAAACATACCAAGTGTCATTGGAGATCCGGGGAAAGAAGAGAAACACTGCTAATGATGCAGGTTTGCTGCACAGCATTCTGGCAGAGCTTAGTGAAAGTCCATTGAATGGACCCTAGGACCTAGTGAGCCCCTCCTGGGTGTACAACCAAAGAAGCTCAGTCACTGAGTTGACTTTCATTCCTCGTGACCATATCAAACAAAGCTGAAATGAACCACGATGTTTTCAAGGCTTCTATTGGGAAGAAGACAGCCGTGCCTTTATCCCACAGTGTGTGGAAGACGGCTTCAAACTACTGACCTTTGGGTTAGCAGCCAAGCACTTAATATCTCCCCCATCAAAGCTCTCTCCTGGATGTAGAAAAACAAACAAAACCCCAGTTGATTCTTCCTCATTAGCAACCCTACAAGGCACAGTAGAATTGCTGCTTTAGGTTTACAAAACTAAATTCTTACGAGAGTAGACAGCCTCTCTTTGCTCCATGGAATAGCTGGTGGGTTGGAACTGCTCACCTTGGGGTTAGCAGCCCAACGCATAATTCCTGGGTATATAGGCCAAGCTTTTTATCCAATTCACAGGGCCCTTGGGGCATTTTTACAAGAATGGTCACCACACTGATACCTGCAGTAGAGAAGAGTTGGAGCCGAATTGGATGCCAATCAACAGACAACTGAAGAAGGAAACAAAAGAAAGATGATGATTGCTCATGACCAAGTGGCACACAGCAGCACATGCAATTGATATGCAGCATGGCAATAACTCTTAATGACATTGCAAGGAGTTGAAAAGGTCAGAAACTGAATGAGATTTATATTGCAGTACCATTCATGGAAGCTGAAAGCCCGTTCACCAAGCAGCATGGTCTAGTGCACATGGCTGTATGCCTATAAGGACACACACACACCAAGCACCCAGCAGGGGGTATTAGTCTGAAGAGGGGAATGGAAGTGTTGTGAATGTGGAAAAGGAGGGACAAAACACAAGCAGGGCCTGACATTGATCAGGGTTCACGGTGTGCTATAAAGTAGGCATGATTAATCACTTCCCTGTACCAGAAGGCTGAGCTAGATTTTTAAAGCAAATCGAGTGCCTGGAACACAATGGTTGTTAGCTGCTGTTGAGTCAGCCTCCAGTCCAACTCACTGTGACAACCAGCTCCCAGTGACTCCATGGGCAATATTTTCCCTGGTCCTGCACCATCTCTTTGGTTGTGCATCAGATTGTGATTCACAGGGGTTTTCGTTAACTGGTTTTCAGAAGTAGAATGCCAGGCTCTTCTTCATCGCTCATCTTAGTCTGGACACATCACAGAAACAGGTTCAGTCTCATAGCCGCACCCAACCAAGCTTCCCCATTTCAGTATCATAGCAACACAGAATCAGTTCAGTACCTCAGCAATAACCAAGCATCCCCCTGACAAATAAGTGTTGGATGCACATGAGTTTCATTGTCTTGGACTCAAACCCAGATCTCCCACATGGAAAAGGAGAATTCTACAACTGAACCACCAATTTACCCTCAGAATATAATATGTATCCAGTAAATGGTTATTAAGAATGTGGCTGCCAGGAAAATCCAGCAATTTCCTGCCAATGCTTAACACTAATATCTTCCCCCACACACTAGAAGGCTGCAGAGGAATGACTTTCTCCATGCCAGCCCTGGTATCTAGACAAGGGACCCAAACACTGAGCCACTGAGCCCCAGCAGGCTGGGGAGCAATGTCAAATTGGATGAGGTCAATCCTGGTTGAGTTAGTTTCCCTAAGCTCGCAGGGCAGTTTAGCATGTCCACAGCTGTGTTCTGAATAGCCATGCGATTACCACCGAGAGAAATTCTACATG
Source organism: Tenrec ecaudatus (assembly GCF_050624435.1). Classification (NCBI taxonomy): domain Eukaryota; kingdom Metazoa; phylum Chordata; class Mammalia; order Afrosoricida; family Tenrecidae; genus Tenrec; species Tenrec ecaudatus. The sequence goes on from NW_027459458.1 coordinate 1,555,924, forward strand.
CTTTCACACCCCATGCTAGTCGTTGCAGCCATCATTGAGTACAGTTCATGCTCATCACTATCTAGAACTCACGGTGACGCTGTGGGTGAGCCATTGGGCAAGTAACCTCAAGGTTGGCAGTTCAAAGGCACCAGTTGTTCTCTGAGAGGAAGGTGAGATGATCTGCTCCTGTCAAGATTTAGCCTGAGGAATTTTATATAGGGTCACAGTGAGTCAGGATCAACTCAATGGTGTGGGTTTGGTTTATTAGACCCACCATCAGATCATATTTAATGTATTTATTAACATGTATATTTGCCACAAATCCAATGTCTTATTTTTATCACTGCATTTCAATACAATTTGTGCCTTTGTGATTCTGTATTTCATTGGAGGTATTGGGAATATTATTCTGGGGAGTGGGCAGGTGTTCCATAGCCTTTCATAAATGCCAAAAGAATCCATGGGGTTGCAATGGTTAAGACCCTCTAATAGAGTTTATCAAAGAGCCCTGGAGGCACAATGGTTAAGTGCTCAGCTGCTATCCAAAAGGTTGAAGGTTTGAACCCACCAGTGGCTCTGTTCTTGGAAGAAAAACCAGGCAACTCATTCTTGTAAAGATTACAGCATAGAGAAGCCTAGAGCAGTGGTTCTCAAACTTCCTAATGCCACAACCCTTTCATACAGTTCCTCATGTTGTGGTGACCTCCACAACCATAAAAATATTCTCATTGCTGCTTCATAACTGTAACTTTGTTACAGTCACCCTGTGCAAGGGTCCCACAGGTTGAGAACCATTGGTCTAGAGAGCTCTGCACTGATGCATTGAGTCACTATGAGTTGGACTGGACTAGAAGGTTCCTAACAAAAACACCAACAATCCTTTTTTACCATGACCTTGTTAACTCAAAAAGATTAATAAGCAAATTCACAAATGAGGACATCCAGTTGCCCCTCCAAACTGGAGAAGCATAAGTTAAATGGTGACCCTGACCCCACGGTGTCCTCCAGCTGGTGCCATGATGCCTTTATTCCTTCTGCCTCTCAGTTCTGTGGAGAAGGGGAAAGGGAGGGAAAGAAAAAGAAAGAAATGAAAAGATAATTTTCCCAGCTTCTTCACATCACTGAATTGAACTTTACTTTTAGTAAAATTATTATGAAATGGAAATGGTGCTTTCACTATTTTGCTTTTAGGTGATATTCAGAGACATGGAGCTGGTCATTATTTGAGCCGGGGAGGTTAGTGTGCAGATTTTCTGAATATGGTTGAGCCAGCATGACCCCTTCCAGGCCTAGCATTTCCCTGGGCTATGAGAAGTTATAGACAGTCTACCCTCTTCTTCCTCTGACTTCGCTGCAAACCATGGACACACTGGTTCTGACTTGACCTGGCTCCAGTACAGAAAAAAATATCCTCCTTGCATAATTGTAGTGCTTGCATTGGAAGGCACCCAGAGACAAATCTCTCATCTGGTGGCATAATGGGTTATGTGTTGGGCTATTAACTGCAAGGTCAGCAGTTGGAATTCACCAGTCGCTCCTTTGGAGAAAGATGAGTCTTTCTTCTCCCATAAAGAGTTATAGCCTTAAATGAGTATAAAAACTCAAAATGCATTGGCAGAGATTCCACAGAGAATAAGCCTCCATTAAATCCCCTGGGACCATTCACCAAGGATGGGATTAAACCCTGCTCACCGTCAGTACATCAGAAAGTGTATTGTTGCAGATATGATTAGGTTAAAAATTAACATCTTATCATTTGTCTTTACTCTTAACACGTTTTTCATTTGTTCTTTTTTTAATTTTCTGCTTTCCTTTTTATTGAAAAAAGTAACTAATATCACTAAACAAGTAGAGAATTTGTTAAATGAAAACCTAATCGGTTATGTAAACTTTCACTGAAAACATAATACACTTTTATTTTTACAAAGAGTTATAGCCTTGGAAACCCAGGAAGCCGGAGTATTTTCTCTCGATTGGATTGTTATGCACCCAATGGCAATGAGTGTTGTTGGATTTTGTTTCTTTATTGTTTTCTGTAGCTATGGTGGGGTATAGGGTTTATGTGTTGGGCTGCTGAACGCAATGTCTGAAATGGCAAATTTGAAATCCCCAGCCACTCCAAGGGAGAAAGATGAGGCTTTCTACTCCCCTAAAGAGTTCCAGTCTCAGAGCAGCCAGTCCACAAAAAGAACAACATGGCTGGCCCCACTATGAGACATGATGCCCCTCAGTGACCAAGGGTGATACAGGGGACAGCACTGGAGACACAGTGTGCGAATTGCACCTAACCTGATTCCACCACACCGAGGCAAAATGTGGTGGAGTGCAGTGGAACAGCAAGGGAATGGAGTGGCAAGGTCCCCAGGGAATGCTGAAAGTGGACTTTGGGGCCAGGTTGTGGTGCCTCAACAGACTGGATTGGAAAACACTCCTAAGGTCCAACAAATGATCCTTGAACTAACTACAAGCTCTTCTTTCTTGATGTGTTTTGTTTTGTTCTTTGTCAGTGGTTTGTTTTTGTTGTTTTGTTGTCTGGTTCTATACTGTTGCTTTGTTTTCCTCTGTCTTGTTTTTGTGCATGGTAGTGGCTCCACAGGTCTCTCTAAATAAGACAGGCTGGATGAACTATCTGGAAGAAAAACAACAGGACCGACAGTTCCGGGGGCACTTGGGATAGGGGGAGGTGCGGGGGGGTAAGGAAGTGGTGTTAACAAACACAGGGACAAGGGAACAACATGGGACTCAAAATGGTAGTGAGGGGAAGTGGCAGGCCTGGTAGGGAATGATCAAGGGTAAGGTTACGTAAAGAAGAGGTATAGCTGTAACCCAGGTGGGGACGGAGCATAGTAGTGGGAGAGGAGGAAAGTCAAGGGAGATGGAGGAAAGAGCTAGGAGTCAAAGTGCATTTATAGAAGTCTAGACAAAGACATGTACATGCAAATATAAATATCATACAGTTTCCTTTGTAGTGGTAGACCCCCAATCATAAAATTATATTCTTTGCTACTTCGTAACTCTCATTTTGTTACAAGTTATGGATAGTGCCACCCTGTAAAGGGTTCGTCTAAGTCCCAAAGGGGTCACGACCCACATGGTGAGAACCGCTGCTCTAAATTTAGAGGAGTTTCTCATAAGGTCTATTTCACCATACTGTTAGAAGCTCAAGTGCATTTGTTGTTGTTGTTAGGTGCCGTCGAGTGGGTATGTCTCATAGCAACTCTACGCACAATATAATGAAACGCCGCCCTGTCCTGTGACATCCTCACAGTGGTTCTATGCTTGCGCTCATTGTTGCAACCACTGTGCTAATGCATCTTGTTGGGGACCGCCTCCCTTTTCCTGCCCTTTCATACCAAGATTTGGGACTTCCTCTAGAGCAGTGGTTCTCAACTTTCCTTATGCCATGATATTTTCATATCGATTCTCATTTAGTGGTGACCCCCCCAACCATAAAAATGATTTCATTGCAGCTTCATAACTGTAATTTTGTTACTGTTATGAGTCACGACACCCCTGTGAAATTTTCATTCCATACCCACAAAGGGGTCGCGACACACAGGTGAAGATCCCCTGCTCTAAACTAAGAGGAGATTCTCTTAAGATAGAATTCAGCATACTGGTAGATGCACAAGTTCTGTTGTTATTGGTGTTAGGTACCATCGAGTGGGTTTTGGCTCATAGTAACTCTATGCACAATATAATGAAATGCTTTCCCATCCTATGCCATCCTCACAGTGGTTCTTTTGCCTGTGCTCATTGTTGCAGCCACTGTGCTAATCCAACTTTTGGGTAGCTGCCTCTTTTCTGTGGCCTTTCAACTGTACCAAGACTTGTGTCTTCCTCTAGGGCAGTGGTTGTCAAATTTCCTAATGCCATGACCCTTTCACACAGTTCCTCATGTAGTGGTGACCCCCATCATAACATTATTGTTACTTCGTAACTGTAATTTTCCTACAGTTATGAATCATTTCACACCTGTGAAAGGGTCATTCGATCGCCAAAAGTGGTCGCAAACCACAGGATAAAAACCGCTGGTCTAAACTAAGAGGAGTTTCTCTTAATATCTACTTCACCCTATTGTCAGAAGCACAAATCCTATAGTTATTGTTAGATTCTGTTGTGTAGCTTTCGACGCCTAGCAACTCTAAGCACAATATGATGGAAAGGTTTCCTCTCCTGCGCCATCCTCCCAGTGGTTCTTTTGCTTGTGCGGATTGTTGCAGCCACTGTTGTATTCCACCGTGCTGTGGGCTGCCTCTTTTTGCTGCCCTTCTACTGAACCTAGATCTATGTCTCCCTCTAGGGCAGTGGTTCTCAACCTTCCTAATGCCATGACTCTTTCACACCATTTCTCATGTACTAGTGACCCCCCCCCCCCCAATCATAAAATTATTTTCCTTGTTACACCATAACTATAAATTTGCTATTGTTATGAATCAGGTCACCCATGTGAAATGCTCATTGTTCCCTCCTAAGACGTTGTGACCCACAGTTAGAGAACTATTACTCTACACTAAGAGTTTCTTTTAAAGTCTTCTTCAGCATATTGTTAGAGGCACAAATCCTGTTGTTTGGTGCCTTCGAATGGGTTTAGGCTCATGCCAACTCTATGCACCATGTAATGAAATGCTTTCCCGTCCTGTGCCTTCCATACAGTGGTTCCTTTGCTCACACTCATTTTTGCAGCCACTGTGCTAATCCATCTTGTTGGGCACTGCCTCTCTTTTCCTGCCCTTCTGTACCGAGATATGTGTCTTCCTCTAGAGCAGTGGTTCTCAACTTTCCAAATGCCACAACCACTTCACACCATTCCTCATGTAGTGGTGACATCCAACCATAAAATATTTGCATTGCTACATCATCATTGTAATTTTGCTTCTGTTATGGATCAGGCCACCCATGTGAAAGGTTCGTTAGTCTCCTCAAAGGCGTCTCGACACACAGTTGGAGAACCAATGGTCTAAACGAATAGGAGTTTCTCGTAAGGTCTACTTCAGAATATTCTTAGAAGCCCAAGTTCTTTTTATTATTGTTTGGTGCCTTTGAGTGTGTGTTGGCTCATAGCAACTGTATGCACAATATAATGAAACTCGGCCCCATCTCGTGCCATCTCACTGTGGTCCTTTGCTTGCGCTCACTGCTGCATCTATTCCATCTTGTAGGGGCTGCCTGACTTTTGCAGCCCTTCTGCTGTACCAACATTTGTGTCTTCCTCTAGGACAATGTTTCTCATACATCCTAATTCTGCGGCCCTTTCGTACAGTTCCCAATGTAGTGGTGGACCCCAAACATAAAATTATAAAATTATATTCATTGATATTTCATAACTGTACTTTTGCTACTGTTATGAATCAGGCCATCACTGTGAAGGGGTGTTTCGAAACACCCCCCACCTGAAAGTGTTCACGACCCAATGTTGAGAACCCTGCTGTAAACTAAAAAGAGTTGCTCTTAAGATTTACTTCAGCATATTGTTAAACACACAAGCCCTGTTGTTATTGTTGTTAAGTTCCGCGGAGGGGGTTTTGGCTCATCGCATCTCTATGCACAATATCATGAAATGCTTCCCAGACCTGTGCCATCCTGACAGTGGTTGTTTGCTAGTGCTCATTGTTGGAGCCATATTGGGGGGGGGCTGGCTATTTTTTGTTGCCCTTCTGCTCTACCAAGATTTATGTCTTCCTTTAGGGCAGTGGTTCTCAACCTTCCTAATGCCACAACATTTTCATACCGTTCCTCATATAGTGCTGACTGCCAAATCATAAAATTATTTTCATTGCAACTTTGTAACTCTAATTTTTCTACTGTTATGACTGGGTGACCACTATGAAAGGTTCATTCATCCCCCAACAGGGCTCGTGACCCAAAAGTTGAGAACCGCTGCACTAAACTAATAGAAGTTTCTCTTAAGGTCTACTTCAGCACATTATAAGAAACACAAGTCCTGTTGTTTTGTTGTCAGGTGCAGTCGAGTGGGTTCTGACTCATAGCAACTCTATGCTCCATATAATGTAACGCTGCCCCATCTTATGCCATCCTCACAGTGTTCCCTTAGCTTGAGCTCATTGCTGCAGCCACTATGCTATTCCATCTATTTGGGGGCTGACTCTATATTGTGGCCCTTCAACTGTATCAAGACTTGTGTCTTCCTGTAGGACTGTGGTTTTCAGCAATCCTAATGCCACGACCCTTTCATACAGTGCCTCGTGTAGTAATGACCCCCCAACCAAAAAAATTATACTGTTGCTACTTCATAACTGTAATTTTGCTACTGTTACGTATCGGCCCACGCCTATGGGAGGGTCATTTGAACACCCCCAAAGGATTTACCACTCACAAGTTGAGAACGGCTGCTCTAAACTAAGAGCAGTTTCTCTCAAGGTTTAGTTGAGCATACTGTTAGATGTATGATTCCTCCTGTTATTGATGTTCGGGCTGTGGAGAGGTTTTCGGCTCATAGCAACCCTGTGCACAATATAATACAGGCCTGCCCAGACTTGCATCATCCTCACAGTGGTTCTTTGCTTGCGCTCATTGTTGCAGCCACCGTGCAAATCCGTCTTGTAGGGACTTCCTCTCTTCTGCTGCCCTTCTACTGTATTTGCGTCTTCCTCTAGGACAGTGTTTCTCACCTTTCCTATTTCTATGACCTTTCCATACACTTCCCAATGTGTAGTGGTGGTCCCCAAAGCATTAAGGTTTTTTTCTACTGTTTTTCCATAACTGTAATTTTGCAAGTCTTATGAATCTAGTCACCCTGTGAAAGGGTTGTTAACCAACCAAAGTGGTCACAAATCACAGGTTGAGAACTGCTGTTCTAAATTAAGAGGAGTTTCTCCTGTGGTATAGCTCAGTATATTATTACACGCACGAGTGCTGTTCTTATTGTTGTTAGGGGCTGTCGAGTGGGTTTGGCTCATAGTTGGCTCATAACAACTCTATGCACAGTATCATGAAACACTGTTCCATCCTCTAATACCCTCACACTTTTCTTTTGCTTTCGCTCATTGTTGCAGTCTCTGTGCTAATCCATCTTTTGGGGGACTGCCTCTCATTTGCTGACCTTCTACTCTACCCAGATTTGTGTCTTCCTCTAGGGCAGTGGTTCTCAAACTTCCTAATGCACGACTCTCTCACACCATTCCTCATGTATTGGTGACCCCCCCAATCATAAAATTACTTTCCTTGTTACTTTATAACTAAAATTATGCTACTGTTATGAATCAGGCCACCATGTGATATAGTCATTCTCTCCCCCACCCCCCAAAAGGCATCACGACCCACAGTTTGAGAACTGCTATTCTACACTAAGAGGAGTTTCTTTTTAAGGTATGTTTCAGCATATTGTTAGAAGCACAAATCCTGTTCTTGTTTTTGGCTGCCTTCGAGTGGGTTTTGGCTCATACCAACTCTATGCACAATGGAATGAAACGTTGTCCTGCCCTGTGGATCCTCACAGTGGTTCTTCTGTTTGCGCTCATTGTTGCGGCCACTGTGGTAATCCATCTTGTTAGGGACTACCTCTCTTTTCCTGCCCTTCCGTACCAAGATTTGTGTCTTCCTCAAGAATAGTGGTTCTCAACTTTCTGAATGCCACTACTATTTCATACCAGTCATCATGTAGTGGTGACACCCCAACCATAAAATATTTTCATTGCTACATCATAACTGTAATTTCGCTTCTGTTATGGATCAGGCCACCCATGTGAAAAGTTCATTAGTCTTCTAAAGGCACTGTGACACAGTTTGAGAACCACTGGTCTAAACTAAGGGGAGTTTCTCTTAAGGTCTACTTCAGCATATTCATAGAAGCACAGTCCTGTTGTTTTTGTTTGGTGCCTTTGAGTGTGTGCTGGCTCATAGCAACTCTATACACAAGATAATGAAACGTGACCCCGTCTCGTGCCAACCTCACAGTGGTTATTTTGCTTGTTGTCATTGTTGCAGCCATGGGCTAATCCAACTTTTGGGGGGCTCCCTCTCTTTTGCTGCCCCTCTACTGCCCTTTCATTCATTTTCTCAGGTAGTGATGAACCCCCAATCATAAAATTATTTTCATTGCTACTTCGTAACTTTAATTTTGCTACAGTTATGAATCAGGCCTCCACTGTGAAAGGGTCATTTGACCCCCCCAAAGGGCTAGCGACCCACAGGTTGAGAACCACTGCTCTATACTAAGAGGAGTTTCTCTTAGGATCTACAGCACCATATTGTGAAAAGCATGAGTCCTACAGTGATTGTTGTTAGGTGTTGCCCAGTGGGTTTCAACTCTCAGCAACTCTACTCACAAGATAATGAAACGCTGCCCCGTCCTGTGCCATCCTCACAGTGGTTTCTTGTCTGCACTCATTGTTGCAGCCACTGCGCTAATCTATCATCTGGGGGTCTGCCTCTCATTTTCTGCCTTTCTGCTCTGCCAAGATTTCTGTCTTGCTCGAGGACAGTGGCTCTCAACCTTCCTATAATGCCACAGGCCTTTTATACCACTCCTCATGTAGTGGGTACAATCCCAGTCATAAATTTATCTTCATTGCTACTTCATAACTGTAATGAAGCTACTGCTATGAATTGGGCGACCCCTGTGCAAGGGTAGTTCATCACCCTAATGGAATCGTGACCCACAGGTTGAGAATTTCTGCTCCAAACTATGAAGAATGTCTCTTAAGATATATTTCAGCACATTGTTAGAAGCAAAAGTCCTGTGGTTATTGTATTTAGGTGCCTTCAAGTGGGTTTTGGCTCATAGCAACTCTATGCAAAATATAACGAAACGCTCCCCCATCCTGTGCATTCCTCACAGTGGTTCTTTGCTTGCGCTGGTTGTTTCAGCCACTGAGCTATTCCAACTTGGAGGGGCTGCCTCTCCTTTGCTGCCCTTCTACTCTACCAACATTTGTGTCTTCCTCTCGGACAGTGGTTCTCAATCTTCCTAATTCCACGACCCTTTCATGCAGTTCCCAATATAGTGGTGGACCCCCAGTCATACAAAATTTTCGCTGATATTTCATTACTGTAATTTTGCTAATCTTATGAATCAGGCAACCCTTGTGAAAGGGTCATTCAACCCACTCACTCCCCAAAAGGGTTCGTGATTCATAGGTTGAGAACCCTGCTCTAAACTAAGAGGATTTCTCTTAAGATCTACATCAGCATATTGTTAGAAGCTCAAGTCCTTTTTGTGTTGCTGTTAGTTGCCATCGAGTGGGTTTTGACTCTCAGCAACTCTATGCACAAGATAATGAAACGCTGCCCCGTCCTGTGCCGTCCTCACAGTGGTTTGTTGATGGCACTCATTGTTGCAGCCACTGAGCTATTCCATCTTGTAGGGTCTGCCTCTCACTTGCTGCCCTTCTGCAGTACCACGTTTTGTGTATTCCTCTTGGGCAGTGTTTCTGAACCTTCTTAATGGCATGGCTCCTTTATACAATTCTTAATGTTTTGGTGATCCTCCAACAGTAATTTTTTTAATTGTTACTCCATTACTGTGATTTTTCTACTGTTATGAATTGGGCAACACCTGTGAGAGGCTCGTCTGAAACCCCATAGGGGTCGCGACCCACAAGTTAAGAACCACTACTCTAAATTTAGAGGAGTTTCTCTTAAGATCTTGTTCAGCATATTGTTAGAAGTACACGTCCTGTAGTTATTGTCGTTAAGTTCCGTCGAGTGGGTTTTGACTCTTAGCAACTCTATGCACAATATAATGAAACGCTGCCCTGTCCTGTGCCACCCTCACCGTGCTTGTGTGCTTGGCCTCAGTGTTGCAGCCACTGTGCTAATCCAACTTGTTGGAGACTGCTGCTCTCTTCCTTCCCATCTGTACCAAATTTGTGTCTTGCCCTAGAGAAGTGGTTCTTAACCTTCCTAATGCCACTACCCTTTCATATCGATTCTCATTTAGTGGGGACCAGCAACCATAAAATTATTTTCATTGGTACTTTGTCACTGTAATTGTACTACAGTTATGAATTGGGCCACCCCTGTGAAAGGGTCATTCTACCCTCCCAAGGGGCGCGACCCACAGGTTGAGAACTGCTGCTCTAAAGTTAAAGGACTTTCTCTTAAGTCCTACTTCACCATATTGTTAGAAGCACAAGTCCTGTAGTTATTTTTGTTGAGTGCTGTTGAGTGGGTTTCTGGTCACAAGAACTCTATGCACAATATAATGAAATGCTGCCCAGTCCAATGCCATGCTCAGAGTTGTTCATTTGCTTGTGCTCATTGTTGCAGCCACTGGGTTAATCAATCTTGTAGGGGCTGCCTCTCCTTTGCTGCCCTTCTACTCTACCAAGAATTCTGTCTTCCTCTAGGGAAGTGGTTCTCAACCTTCCTAATGCCACGACTCTTTCATACCATTCCTCATGTAGTGGTGACTGCCAAATCATGAAATTATTTTCATTGCTACATCATAACTCTAATTTTTCCACTTTAATGAACGGCCCACTGCCATGAAAGGGTCATTCGTTCCCCAAAAGGGGTCACAACCCTCAGTTTGAGGACCGCTGCGCTAAACTAATAGGAGATTCTCTTAAGGTCTACTTAGGTACATTGTTAGAAAAACAAGTCCTATTTTTTTCTTGTGGATTTTGACACATAGCAACTCTATGTCAATATAATGAAACACTGTCCCGTCTTGTGCCATCCTTGCAGTGTTTCTTTGGCTTGTGTTTATTGTTGCAGCCACTGTGCTATCCCATCTATATTGGGGCTGACTCTATTTTGTTGCCCTTCAACTGTATCAAGAATTGAGTCTTCCTCTTGGACAGTGGTTTTCAACATTCTTACTCACGACCCTTTCATCCAGTTCCTCATGTAGTCATGACCAACCAACCATAAAATTATTTTTGTTGCTACATCATAGCTGTAATTTTGCTACTGCTATAATTAAGGCCACCCCATGAAAGGGCTGTTTGACCCCCAAAGTAGACACGACCCACAGGTCGAGAGCCGCTGCTCTAAACGAAGGGGAGATTCTCTTAAGGTCTTCTTCAGCATATTGTTAGAAGCACAAGTCCTGTTGTTATTGTTGTTGGGTGCAGTCGAGTGGGTTTGGCTCATAGCCACTCTCTGCACATTATAATGAAACTCTGGGGGTCTTAAAGGCTTGAAGGCAAACAGGCTGAAATCTAGCTCAGAAGCAACAAAGCCCACAGAGAAGAAGCACACAAGCCTAAGTGAACACGAGGTGTTGAAGGGATCAGGTAGCAGACACCAAAGAACAAAAACCATTATTGTGTGATCACCTTCCCCACATAAACGCTGAAGATGAATGTGTGCATAAGTAAGTGTGGTGAAGAAGGCTGATGGTGCCCGGCTATCAAGCGATATAGCGTCCCGGGTCTTAAAGGCTTGAAAGTAAACAAGCAGGCCCAGAAGCAACAAAGCCCACATGGAAGCATCACACCAACATGTGTGATCATGAAGTGCTGAGGGGACCAGTTTTCAAGCAACAAAGGCGGGAGTGGGGATTATATCATCGTGAATGAGGGGAGTGCATGACGGGGGACCAATGCCCACCTGTAGACAACTGGACATCCCTTGTGGAGGGGTAGTGGGAAGGAGATGAGTCACTCAGGGTTCAGTGTAGCAATAATGAAACCCACAACCTTCCTCTAGTTATTAAACACTTCCTCCCCCCACCTCTCATGATCCCAATTCTACCTTGCAAACCTGGTTAGACCAGAAGATACACAGCGGTACAGATGGGAACTGGAAACACAGGGAATCCAGGACAGATGAACCCCCCAGGACCAGCAGTGAGAGTGGCGATACTGGGAGGGAAGTGGGTGTAGAAATGGGAAACCGATCACAAAGATCTACATATAACTTCCTCCCTGGGAGATGGGCAACAGAAAATTGGGTGAAGGGAGACGCCGCGCAGTGTAAGATAAGAGGAAATAATAATTTATAAATTATTAAGGGTTCATGAAGGAAGAGGAGCAGGGTGAGAGGGGGAGAGGGGAAAGGGGAAATGAGCTGATTCCAGGAACCCAAGAGGAAAGCAAATTTTGAGAATGATGAAGGCAACGAATGTATAAGTGTGCTTTACACAATTGGTGTATGTATGGATTGTGATGAGTTGTATGAGCCCCAATAAAATGATTTTAAAAAAGAAAAAGAAAGAAATGTCTATAAATGAATGAAGGCAACATATGTACAAAATGCCTGATGCAATCAATATGGATTGCAACAAAAGTTGTAAGAGTCTCCAATAAACGATTTTTAATAAAAATGTATATATAATAAATATTTTCCTAACTTATATAAATGATTAATAAGAATAAAATTAAGCAGCCTGGGGTTTTTTATAGGAAAAAATAATGATAAAAGAACAAATGAGAGATTCAGCAGGAAGCAATGGATAGGAAAATATTATAAGGAAAGTTTTCTCTTATATGGAATGTACATTCTCTTACATGACAACAATCAGAATATGCCGTAAGAACCTCAGACCAAATACTAGAATAAAATAGAGGAAAAAAATTCCCAACCCTTCAATAAAATGCTATATGCTTTCGATGATTTTCACAAAAGGTCAAATTCTTTAACAAAATATTTTGTTCATTGAAATTTTTAATTATGCATAAATTTATGTCTACTTGCATTACATCTCATAAAAAGGCATAAGAATTGTTTTTTCACTATCTAAAACTAAATAGAAGATAGTGAAGGTGAAAAAATAGCTTTCGTGAATGTTGCTTTGAAATACAAATGGCATTGTCCTTAGAAATTATAATGATTTAATTTTTAAAAATCATTTTATTAGGGGCACATACAACTCTTATCAAAATCCATACATACATCAGTTGTGTAAAGCACATCCGTACATTCATTGCCCTCATCATTCTCAAAACATTTGCTCTCCACTTAAGGCCCTGGCATCATGTCCTCATTTTTCTCCGCCCTCCCTGTTCCCCCCTCACTCATGAACCCTTGATTATTTGTCAGATCTTACATATTTTGTCTCCCTTCACCCACTTTTCCGTTGTCCATCCCCCAGGGAGGAAGTTATACGTAGATCCTTGTAACTGAGGTCTCAGAGCAGCTGGGTGTGATGCAGGGGAAGCTCTGGAAGCAGCTGCAGACACTGCGGGAGTTGGCAGCCCAACAGTGAGGGTCACTGCATCCGTGGGTACCAGAAACCTGGCTGGGGTTGCTTATTCCCCTAGATGCTACCCCTGCCTTGAAGAGAACCGTGACAGAGGCCATGTTGACATTGTCAGGAAAAGATGAGTCCTTCACTGTTTCCTCTTCCCACAAACTTTTGAGGAGAGCCTGCAGGGCAGGGGCTCAGCTCCCTGGCTCCAGTCAAATGCCCTTCCCCACAGCCACACCCTCGCCAGCCCCAACTCCCCATGCCCTGGGTTTGCTTCTTGAATCCAGAGGAGCAGCCTGGGCAAAGACCATGAAGAACCTTGTCCTTCAGGCAGCCCCTTTGATTGGGTCCCTTGACCTCCAGAGTGTGGACACATGTACACTAACTGTTGGGGGACTCAGGCTGTCACCACAGGGGCCAGGATCTGAAGAGGATGCTGGCACTGCAGGGCTTCCTGAGGGAAGTCGAGGACTTGCAGAGCTGGCTGAGCAGCCAGCAGCAGGTGGCCAGAGGAGAGAGGACTATGAGCACACCCTAGTGAGGAAGGGGCTAGGGGCAAGGAAGGTGCCCTGGAGCCGAATGAAGACGGGTAGTGGAGGGGGGCTGCATGCACAAGGGGCTGATGGGGAACATCAGTCTGGACTGAGGACAGCTGTGGCTTCCTATTCCCCTCTCTGCGTAGAGGGGCAAGTTCTGTGGCTGTTCAGTCCTGCCCTGCCCAGTCACTCACTGAGGTGTCTCACAGCCCACCAGCCAGGGCCCCCTGTGACCCCTCTCCTCTCTTCTCAGCTCCTCTTAACCAAGTTTGCAATGTTTCGGCACCAAGTGAAGATGGGTGGCCACCAGGGGGCAGCCTGCCCCACTAGCGGAGAGCCTGCTGGAGTGGCGGCCCAGCACTGCCCCCAGGGCCCAGCAGTGGTGACAGGACCTACAGTGAGTACCAGCAACCTGGAGCAGGGGTGAGTTTGGGAGGAGGTGCTGGGCATGGGATGAAGAGGCTTCCAGGGAGACCCTTGCTGTGCTGCGGCTCTGCCAAACCACTGTCTCTGGAGAGGACCCGAGTTCAGGGAACCCAGGGCAGCCCCTGCTGTCTGCGGCCTGTGGAGTAGGCAAAGCTGGGTCGGTTCATCAGGGAGCCTGGTCACAAAGCCCACTTAGCAGGGTCACTTTCCCAAGCCACGGGCTCAATGCACCTGCAGGGGCGTTCTGGGAAGAGTTGAGCTGGGCTGAGGATGCCCTGCACAGCCCCAGGCTGACCCAGGTCACAGTACAAGCTACTGCGTTTCCAGCCCAGATGGAGCTTAGGCGAGATCCCAATTTGCCCATGATCCTAGCCCAGAGGCTGGCCCAGAGTTCAGGGGCCCGGCATTTGCTGCATGCAAGAACCATGGAGGGGTGCAGCTTCTACCTTTGAAGGGTGTGCAGTCTCCTCCAAACACACAGCATGCCTGGGTGGCACACAACGTGGCTACCTGCCGTGTGCTGGGCTTTAGAATGACCCCACCTGCTGACTCATGGGGATCCTCCAGAGGGTTTGCAAGTCAGTAAATCTTTCCAGGAGCAGGGAACCTCTTATTTATCCTGAGGAGCAGTTAGTGGGACTGAACCAGGCAACAGCCCAACACTTCCCAAGCAGGCCTCCTAGAGCATCGTTAGAGCAAGGGGTAAACTGCTAGTGATAATGGGCTCCTGGGAGGAGACTTTGCAGAAAGGCCTAAAGCGCCGAGCAAGATCTCAGGACGGTGGCCCGTTGGGAGCTTAGGACAAATTCTAAACCCAGCCAGGAAGCTGATGGGTTGACCAGACAGAAGCTGAGGGGGAGGAATGAGCATGCTGGGATAACTGCTGACCCCCGCCTGGGGGCAGGGCTGCCTGGTTGGAGCTGTGGGAGCTGACTCAGGCCAGACCCCACCTGCTCTGAGACGCTGAGGCCACCCTCAAAGTTCACAGCCAACTGTCTCACGTGCTCGTCCGTATCCAGGTGGGTGCCTGGGGGAGGGGGTGGCTTCTGCAAGTGCTGCCACCCCAGGCCCAGAGTCCCACACTCAATGCTCAGGCCCTTGGCCACCATGCTATCTCAGGAGAAAGCCACAAGCCTCCCAGATGCTGTGTCCCACTGGGTGGAGGCCCCCCTGAGGAGACATGGATCGCACCAATGAATCACACAATCTGCCTCTGACAACTTGAGGCCTCCTCACCCCCCACTATCATCACCCCAGTGCCGCTTCCCACTCTGGACTAGAGTGAATAGGTATTAGCAAGAGATAAAACTCACGACACATGGAACCCAGGAACAGGAATGGGAATAGAGATACCAAAAGGGTAGGGGGAAGGGAGGTAGAGGATGGGAGGAACGGGAACCGATAGCAATGAATGACATATAACCACACACCCCTCGCAGGGAGAGGAGCAACAGAAACCTGAGGATAAAAGAGACAATGGTCGATGTGAGATATGAAAATAATAACAATCTATAATCTACCAAGGAACCATGATTGGGGGAGGAGGAAAAAAAGAGGAGCTGATCCCAAGGGCTCAATAGAAAGTAAATGTCTAGAAAAGAATGATGGCAATATACGTATGACTATGTCAGATACAATTGGTGTATGGATTGTAACAAGAGTTGTAAGAGCCCCCAATAAAATAAATAAATTTAAATTTAAAAAAAACACCAAAAACCTCCATCTGCACAGTGAGGCAGTGAAGGGACAAGAGTCCTGAGTCCCTCGGCTCTCACACAAGGCCACCAAAGGCTACCTCTAAGTGGGGGTCTGGAAAAGTTGTGGATGGGTGGGCAAAGCTATCAAGCGGCCCATGAGGGACTTCATTGGCCCTGGAGAACTGGGTGGGAAGGAGGGGTGGCGGGCAGAGCTGAGGCCGAGTAGACACTTGGTAAGGCTGTGGGATTGAGCGGCAGAGACATGGAGGTTTGGACATGAGTGTTGGTGGACTCAGGCCGGCTGTGACGCTGCCTCGGTACCAGGTCCCCTCACCCCGTGCTCTCCCGTGCTCTCCCAGGCTCCAGGTGCAAGACTATGCCTCCTGGGCAGCCAGTGTGCAGTGAGATTTGCAGGTGGTGGAGGAGCCCCAAGACCCCGGCAGTGGAGCCCAAAGCTTCAGTGTCCACCAAGAGCTGCGGGCCAAGCTGGAGGCCCAGAAGGAGCTGCACCAGTGCGCCACCCAGCGGGGACAGCAGGTGCTCCAGGCTACAGGGCCGTCCGCCGTGGAGGTCGGCTCCCCTTTCTGGCCCTCCCCCAGCCCACTGGACCACCGCACCCTGGCCCCACAGGGCCAAGCACCTTTCTTTTCTATTTTTTTAATCATTTTATTGGGGGCTCGTGCAATTCTTATCACAATTCATACATACATGCATTGTGTCAAGAACATATGTACAGGCTCTTCCTCTAACTGTAGCGGCCTGAGGTGACCTGCTAAAATGGTTCGCTACTCATTTGATCCAGAAAACCCTACAAAATCCTGAAAATACAGAGGGTCGAATCTCCGGGTCCACTTCAAAAACACCCGTGAAACTGCCCGGGCCATCAAAGGCATGCACATCTGGAAAGCCACCAAATACTTGAAAGACGTCACTCTGCATAAGCAGTGTGTGCCTTTCCGACGGGACAATGATGGTGTTGGTAGATGTGCCCAGGCCAAACAGTGGGGTGGGACCCAGAGTTGGTAGCCCAAAAAGAGTGCTGAATTTTTGGTTCACATGCTTAAAAATGCAGAAAGTCATGCTGAACTTAAGGGTTTAGATGTGGATTCTCAGGTCATCGAGCACATCCAGGTGAACAAAGCCCCCAAGATGCACCACCGGACTTACAGAGCTCTTGGCTAGATTAATCCACACAGGAGCTCCCCCTGCCACATTGAAATGATCCTGACTGAGAAGGAACAAATCGTTCCCAAGCCAGAAGAGGAGGTTGCACTGAAGAAAAAGATTTCCCAGAAGAAACTGAAGAAGCAAAAACTCATGGCTTGGGAATAAATTAAGCTTAAATAATAAAAGGTTTTTTTTTTTTAAAAGAACATATGTACATTTGTTGCCACCATCATTCTCAAAACATTTGCCTTCTACTTGAGCCCTTAATATCTGCTGTTCATTTTCCCCCTCCCTCCCCATTCCCCCCTACCTCACGAAACCTTCATCATTCATAAATTAATATTATTTTATCATATGTTGCACTGTCCAAAGTCTCCCCCTTCCTTCTTCTCTGCTGTCCCTCCCCCAGGGAGGAGGCTATTTGTAGATTCTTGTAATCAATTTCCCCTTTCCACCCCACATTCTCTCCACCCTCCAGGCATCGCCACTCTCACCACTGGTCCTGAAGGAGTCATCTGTCCTGCGTTCCCTGTGTTTCCAGTTCCTATCTGTACCTATGTACACCCTCTTATCTAGCCAGATTTGTAAGGTAGAATTGGGATCATGAGAGTGGGGGGAGGAAGCATTTTAGAACTAGAGGAAAGTTATATGTTTCATCGTTGCTACTCTGCACCCTGACTGGCTCATCTCCTCCCTACAACCCTTCAGTAAAGGGTGTCCGGTTGGCTACCAATGGGCTTTGAGTCTCCACTCTGCACTCACCCACATTTTCAATGATATGATTTTTTGTTCTTTGATTCTTGATACCTCATGATCCCTTCGACAGCTCGTGGTCACACAGGCTGGTGTGTTTCTTCCATGTGGGCTTTGTTGCTTCTGAACTAGGTGGCCACTTGTTTATCTTTGAGCCTTAAAGATCCCAGATGCTATATCTTTTGACAGCCAGGCACCATCAGCTTTCTTCACCACATTTGCTTATGCACACGTTTGTCTTCACAGATCGTATCAGGAAGGTGGGCACCCACTGATACGATGTTTAGTTCTTTGATGTCTGATAACTGGTCCCTTCTACACCTCGTGGTCAGCTAGGCTGGTGGTCTTCTTCCATGTGGGCTTTGATACTTCTCAGCTAGATGGCCGCTTATTTATCTTCAAGCCTTTAACACCCCAGACGCTATATCTTTTGATAGCCGGGCACCGTCAACTTCCTTCACCACATTTGCTTATGCACACATTTTTCTTCAGCAATCGTGTCGGGAAGGTGTGAATCCTGGAATGCCAATTTAATAGAACAACGTGCTCTTGCATTGAGTAAGTGCTTGAGTGGAGGCCCAATGTCCATCTGCTGCCTTAGTACTAAACCTATAAATATATGCACATAGATCTGTTTTCCTACACTCATATAAATATATTTACATATGTACATTACAGTCTTTGGACCTCTATAAATACCCTTTGTCACCTAGTTCTCTCCTCTATTTCCTTTTACTTTCCTCTTGTCCCACTATCATGCTCAGCCTTCATTTGGGTTTCAGTAATTTCTCTCGGTTACCTTGCCCTTGCTGAATCCCTACCAGACCACTCACACCCTCCTTGCTACTGATTTTGGATAACTTATTGCTCCCCTGTCCCTGGGTTGGTCAGCACTACCCCTTTGCCCCCTTCTCTCCCACTCCCCTATTCCCCCGGAACTATTGGTCCCCTTGTTTTCTCCTCCAAACTATTCATGCAGTCTATCGTATCTAGATAGGTCTGTAGAGATAATAATATGCACCAAAAATCAAGTCATTGCAAGATAGGCAATGAGTGAGAACACAGCAATGACAACAAAAAGGAAACCAATTACCCATAGAAGAATAAATTAATTTTGGAAGGCAAATGCTTTGAAAATGATGAGGGCAAAGAATGTACAGATGTTCTTTATACAACTGATGTAAGTATGGATTGTGATAAGAGTTGTATGAGTCCCTAATAAAATGCTTTTTTAAGAATAAAATAAAAGAAAAAAATTTTAAAGAAAGAAAAACCTATTCATAGATGAAGGTCTGATTTTTAATCTCTAGGTGTGTCCTTCAGTCAGGTCCAATGGGGTACCATGCTTTGGCCCCAGAGTCTGTCCTTTGTACTACCTCAGGGGCTCCCTGATCTGCTCCCACGGTTGCTCTGCCACACACTTTTAGAGGTTTGCCTCAGTGTCATAGGATCAGTCTGGGCCAGTTCTAACCCTGAGTCTCCAGTGTTGTCCCACTTAGGGCCCTGGGCCATCAATGGACGGTGTGTCTCATAGTGGGATCAGCCACATTGTCCACTCTGTCCATTGGCTGTTCAGAGCCGGGATATCGTCCTCCAGGCTTGATGGGCCAGGATGTGCTCCACTCTCTCTTCCTCCCCCTTCTTTGCTCCCATTTGCTCTGATCAAGCATGCCCCTCTCTCCTAGATGCAGCTTCAGTGCTGTCCTCTGAAGTAAATTCTTCTTGGGGCAGGGGCAGTTGTCCACATAGCTGGTATGGGAGTCCAGCCCTCAGGCCCCTCCACTGGCTCCCCACTCCGTGCGGGCACACTGCATTCATCTGGCACTGGCTTTATATCTGGTCCCTCTTTCCCTGTGGAAACACAAACAATACCCTCCCCTTGGGTGGAACAGTCAGGCACCTTTTCTCTGGAGCTTCCCTCAGCACCACCTTCGGTTGTGTCCATGCCCATGCCCAGGTCCAGGAAAGGCTATGCGCCATGCAGGATGCTTGGGAGCAGGTCTTTCAGGCCTGGGAACGGAAGCAAGGGAGACGGCAGGCCATGCACCGCAAGCAGCTCTTCCTCAGACATTGTGGCATCTGGACAAGATCCTGCAGGCCCAGGAGACAGCTCCCCTCACCACACACAGACACACTGACCCCAGGACCTCCAGTCCTCCTGTAGTACCACCCCAATCCCCCTTGCTTCCTGGATCACTGGCTGCTATTCTGATACGGAGCTAGATAGTGTGTCTTCCCAAGTGGCCAAGGGGACACCTGAGCCTCAGGTCACTCAGGGCCATCTCCTCCCCACACCTGGCCCCGGCCAGCCAATCCCTACACGGTTTGGTTGGAAATTGATGGGGCTCCTCCCCACCTCGTCAGAAGTTGGCATGTTCCTAATGGCCCCCAGGTTGGAGTGCTCTTCTTCCTCAGGTTCCTTCCCCTCCTGCTCAGCACCCACCTCCCCACCCCAGCCGCAGGCCCCTTGATGCACTCCCAGAGAGCCCAGGCTGTAAACCAAGGTTCTGGCAGATGTTGCTGTCTAGGGTTCCCTTTGAACCACCATCTGTGCCCCCGATCCCCCCCCCCACACCTCTGTGTCACCTCCATGGCTGCCCCAGGTCTCCCAGGAAGCCAGTGCCCTGGAGGGCTCTGTGGAAGAGGTGGAGCGGTTGATCCAGAAGCATGGCACCTTCCAGAGGTGCTGAGCACACAGGACAGGGAGGTGATGGCCGGGACAGTCATGGGCGTGACCCTGAAAAGGCCGGGGTATCCAGACTGTTGGGGGTACACGGGTGAGGTGTGTATGCACACCGAACCTGTGCTGGTGGGTGAGGGATTACCAAGGAGCCAGGGGCTCCAATCCAGGGCTGGTGACCAAGCCGAGGTTCCCATGCACCCAGAAGTGCATGGGGATGGGTTAGGCCACACTCTGGCGACCACAGAGGGCATTTGGATCTGCCCATATCACATGGCCCCTGCTTCCTTCTGCCCAGGAGCCTGGCCAACCCTCAACTGCAGAGCTGTTAGTGAGAGTTAGAGACTTATAGTGAGGGCTATGGGCTGTGAGCCAGCCCCAGCAGGGGTACACTCGGTACTCAGGGCTGGTTCCACCTCCCACCTCCCACCTCCCACTACGCAGGAGGCTGCGCTGAGAGAGCAGACCAGGGTGCTGCCAGGCCCCTGGGTTCAGGGCCTGCTGGACACGATACGAGAGCGGCCGGCTTGAGTGGAAGCCCTGGGAGAAGGTCAGCGACACAAGCTTCACACCTCTCTGATTACTGCTGGCTTTCTCATGGCTGCTAGCCATGTCAGAGGGCACCCCACCTGAACCCCATTTTACCTTTACAAGTGACCTTCAGCCCCACTAGGGGCCAAGGGGCGGCCTGCGGTGGAACGGGATGTGGAGAGTTTAATGGCTTTTCCAGGGGCAAAGCTAGGACTGGAGCCCAGGGCCCTTGATTCTCAGACCCGTGTGGACACCTGTCATCCTGATGGGCAGAGTAGACAGGGCCCCAGGGGTGGGTGAGGGGCACCCTCCACATGAGAACCCACCCATGGCCCCTGCCCAACCACTTCCTAGATCTGAATACTAATGGGCCTGGGCCCTGTCATCTTGGGTGAAAGAAAAATTATTGTGCTGTCCCTGAGCCTGGTCAGCATTTCACTCCTTGGCACAGCCCGAGGGGTAGACGGGGTCACCGCTTGGGGCCAAGGCAGTATGAACATCAGGGCACTCATGTCCCCACCATCACACAGGACGGCGACTGGATCCAGGGGTGGGGCCAGCAGCTGGAATAGCCTGTCCCTCTTGGGGACCACAAAGAGAAGCTGATGCGGTTTCAGAAACACCTGGCTTATGAGACAGAGACCCCATGGAAGGGAGGCAGGAAGGGAATTGACAGGAAGACCTGGGACCCCTGCTAGGTACTGGTTTTCCATCCAGCAGCCTTGTCCCCAACACCCGCAGTGTCACTGTGCAGACACTAATCAGACTCTGTCACCTGCCCGAGGCCAAGGCCAAGACCAGCCAGGAAGAAAGGATCGAAGAGAACCCTGGGCAGAAGGGCAGAGGCCAAGCCTGTAATGTGCCCGTCCTCCACAGGGTGCCCTTGCTAGAGTCCTGGACCTTGGGAAGGATCTGGAGAGCATGGAGAGGCTGCTGCACAGACACGAGGCCTTGGAGCAGGAGATGGGCCTCCTCCAAGTTCAGGGGCAGGTATGCCACTGGGTCTAGCATCGGGGCCAGGCCAGGGGACCTCTTCTGTGGGACCCTGCAGAGGAAGAGCTGAGCCAGTATACTCCCATGCCAGGGGCCTCTTGAGCACAACCTGATCCCCTTCCTCAGCCTCCAGACATCCCCCATATCCCGGAGCAGAAGGCAGCCCTCCTCTGCCAGAGAAGCCTGGGGTCAGCCCGCAGCCTCGGCCACAGGTGCCAACAGTTTATGGACAGCTGGCAACAGCTCCAGAGCAGAGCCCAGAAGTGGTATGGACACCCTTTGGGTCCATTTCTTCACTCCTGGCCCCCTTCAGCAATCAAGTCCCATGCATCTCCTTGACTCCTTGTTTTAGGGTACAAAAGAGACCATCAGGACAAACAATGTAAAGAAAACATCGATCAAGTCTTAAAAGAGACCACGACCACACAATGACACAGACACATCATACGTGAAACAAATCCAGGGAGACTCATATGTGTGTAAGAAAGAGGTCTACTGGCGATATCTAAAACAGATGGAAATAGAGTTACCATATGACCCAGCAACCCCCCCCCCCACCTTACTGGGCAAGAAACAAACCAAGGTCAGACATCTGTGCTCCAAAGTTCATTGGCACAGTTCACAATTGCAAGGAATTGGAAACAACCCAAATTTCCATCACCTGACAATTGGATTAAAAAGCTGGGGTACCTCTACCAGCGGGGATCAACGATGTAATGTCACACCGGAAGTTCTCGGCGCCCCAGCATGGGTCTCTGGGCTTCCTGCCTCGGAAGCGCCGCAGCTGGCACGGCGGGAAGGTGAAGAGCTTCCCCAAGGATGACGCCTCCAAGCCGGTCCACCTGACGGCCTTCCTGGGCTACAAGGCCAGCATGACCCACATTGTGCGCGAGGTCGACAGGCCAGGCTCCAAGGTGAACAAGAAGGAAGTGGTGGAGGCCGTGACCATCATGGAGACCCCTCCCATGGTGGTGGTGGGCATCGTGGGCTATGTGGAGACACCTCGCGGCCTCCGGACCTTCAAGACGGTCTTTGCGGAACACATCAGTGACGACGAGTGCAAGCGGCGGTTCTACAAGAACTGGCACTAGTCGAAGAAGAAGGCTTTCACCAAGTACTGCAAGAAGTGGCAGGATGACAAGGGTAAGAAGCAGCTCGAGAAAGACTTTAGCAGCATGAAGAAGTCCTGCCCGGTCATGCGCGCCATCACCCACACCCAGACGCGCCTGCTCCCTCTGCGCCAGGAGAAGGCGCACCTGACGGAGATGCAGGTGAACGGGGGCTCCGTGGCTGAGAAGCTGGACTGGGCCCAAGAGAAGCTGGTGCCAGTGAACCAGGTGTTCGGCCAGGATGAAATGATCGACATCACGGGGGTGACCAAGGGCAAAGGCTACAAAGGGGTCACCAGTCGTTGGTACACCAAGAAGCTGCCCCGAAAGATCCACCGAGGGTTGCGCAAGGTGGCTTGTATCGGGGCCTGGCATCCCGCCCGTGTGGCCTTCTCGATGGCCCGCGCTGGGCAGAAAGGCTACCACCACTGCACAGAGATCAACAAGAAGATCTATAAGATTGGCCAGGGCTACCTCGTCAAGGACGGCAAGCTTATCAAGAACAACGCCTCCACCGACTACGATCTCTCTGACAAGAGCATCAACCCCCTGGGCGACTTTGTCCACTATGGGGAAGTGATCAATGATTTTGTCATGCTGAAGGGCGGCATGGTGGGCACCAAGAAGCGAGTGCTGACTCTGCACAAGTCCCTGCTGTTGCAGACCAAGCGCCGTGCCCTGGAGAAGATCGACCTCAAGTTCATCGACACCACCTCCAAGTTGGGCCATGGCCGTTTCCAGACCGTGGAAGAGAAAAAAGCTTTCATGGGACCACTCAAGAAAGACCGGATTGCCAAGGAGGAAGGCGCATAACAGATGGTACAGCTGGTGGGATCAGAATAATGACTTCTTTTTCAGTGGGGGAAAAAAACTGTGGTACATACATACAATGGAGTACTACGCATCGCTAAAAAGTAGTGATGAAAGTTTGAAGCACATCACTGCATGGGAAGAACTGGAGGAAAGCATGCTAAGCGAAGTAAACCAAGCACAAAAGGACAAGTACACATTGAGTCCACGGAGGTAAGCTTTAAAAAAAATGCAAAAGGGACATAGGGGAAAAGCTACTGTATGAACATTCCTGGGGTGAGGACCAGGTAATATGGCAGGGACCAGACCAAATTCAGGGATACACATGGTAGACAGATAAAAAAGAGGCGGGGAAAGGAAAAGTAATAATAATAATAAATAAATGGGTAGCGGGGTCACAGGGCACTAACCCGCCCAAGGGTGCCACCGTGAACCCGTATATCTCCGATCTGCCTGCCTCTGTGCCTTTGCCTGTGCTCACCCTTTCTCTACTTGGCTCGGTCCTACACCTGTTCTTTTGTGTCTGGCTTATGTCATTACCAGCAGCCCTGCTGGCGTAGTGGTTACGAATTGGACTGTGATCTGCAAGACCGGCAGTGCAAGTCCACCAGCTGCGCCTTGCGAGAAAGACGAAGCTTTCTATGTCTGTAAAAGAGTTACCATCCCCGGAACCCGTGGGGGCAGTTCCACTCTGCCCATTAGGGTTACCATGAGTCAGAGTTGACTGGATGGCAGTGAGTTGGGAATTTTATTTATTTCATTCCCAGCATGTCTTTTCAAGGTTCATTTGTGACCTGACATTTATCCCCCTATTTTAATGAAAGGACACCACTCCATTCTAGAACTCGAACTCACTGACTTGGTCCATCCATCTGTCCACGGACTCAAAGGCGGCTTCCACCTTTGGCTGTCGTAACTATAATGCAGTGATGTCCATAATTTAAAAGAAAACGTTTTGACATGATGTTTTTAGGGGACACAGTGAGACCAGAGCATTTGTCCCTGCCGGTGAAGGGACTGGAGGTCAATCCTTTTTTTTCCATTCTTTTTTAAGTGTCTCTATTCCCATCTACAAAAGATGGACCCCACTCAGGACTGTATATGGTTTCTCTCCTTGAAATAAAAAAATCCATTGTTGTGCCCATTACATAGAGGGGGAACGAAGCTTACAAGCTAGTGCCAAAACCAACACCCACAAGGCTGGTGGCTGGAGGAGGTCTGTGTGCCCACTGTGGCTGGAGGAGGGACAGAGGGGCCTACAGGGGGGCCACTGGGCCTCAGAGACCTTCTAGGCGAGGCTACAGGAACTGCAGCAGCTCTGGGGCGAGCTGAGGGCCAACTGTAGGAGGAAAGAGACCACGCTCCAGGAGGCCTGCAAGGTGGGACTGTGCACGCCCTGGGCCAGGTTGGATGGGACCCCAGGTTGCCCAGTGCCCACTGCTCACCCCACGTCCTGCCCCAGGCCCTGCATACGGGGGGGCATCTGGGAGCTGGAGAGCTGGCTGCATACTGTGGAGGGGGAGCTGCGAGTCCCTGGCAGTGGATAGGACCGTCCTGGGGTGGATGAGCTCCAACTGGGGGCAAACAAGACTCGTTTCAAACACCAGCTCTGTCTCCTCTAAGGGCGCGTGTACAACTGCGACAACACAACAGTGGGTCCTGCTGGGTCCCCATTAGCATCTGGGAGGAAGGCTATTTATTACAGGGAATCCTACCTTTGTCCCTTGGTGTTAATTGCAGACTCACTGGGTGACGGATTGTATCTGGCACTGACACGCACCACATTTGCCGCAGCAAACACCAACACTTTGTCAAACTCCGTTTGGTATTGCTCCATCCCTCCATTATTCTCCCTAATGACAAAAATAATTAACACATTCATATAAAAGCACAGGATGAGGAAAGCTTTAATTTATGCATCTAGTTCAGGGTCATCCCTCTTATCAATATATGACAATCTAATGAGGCTTAATTAAAAAGTAGCAGTGAAGCAATTTAGGAAACTGAGGGATTGTCACGAGTCCTGGTTGTGACAGCATGTTCTGTGCACCATGGAAGATAACAGATTTGTCTTCTGTGGTATCTCATATCCATCATCCCCAAACTACCTGCTCTTAGGGGTAGAGAGAGCGAGCTTGTCTTTGAAAAAAGTGCCTGGGTTTGGTAGCTGCTCACAGGATGGCAGGTGTAATGTATTATGAGAACTTAACAAGGCTCTGAGAAGATGGCTATTGGAAGGTCTGGCTGGAGGGCAAGGTCATGGCCCTGAAGGATTCAGGATCTAGAAGTCAAGTCAGAACTGGATGCCAGAGACTTTCTCAATCCAGCCCTCTTTGCCCCTCCCCTAAGGCCAATACATTTCTAAGGGTTATGGATTCTACTTCAGAATCTTTCTCAAACCCAGGGCCCTCTTCACCATTATTGTCTAGACCTGGTCACCTCTTGCCTTATAAATAAAAATATGGGTTTATTGTAAGTCTGGGTCTGTTAGGTTTGTCGGGTGGGAAATGTCTCGGGCCTTGGCTACACACTGGAAAGAAATTCACACCAAAGCCTGGTTGGTAATCCGAGTGGGTTTATATACATGAGAGGAGAAGGTTCCGGCGTTACACTAAACTGAACACGGGCACCCTCATCACACTGCACACCCAGCCCTGCTGAGTGGAAGGCAGAGAAGCAGCTGAAGGGAAGGGGCGGTGGTCTCCAGATTCCAGCCTTTTAAGGGCTTTCAGCTGGGAGGCGTCAATTAAGCTCTCCTGGCTTGGGCTTAGCCCGCATTGGCTTCCAAACTCCCGTAGGGGGCCCCCTAAGCATGGAGAGGAACAACCCCTTGTCTTGCTACCTAACCGGTCTACATTCCTGCATGGCTACATTGAGATGGAACTAGCCCCTTTAGACAGCCTGTGTGGTTCACCAGGAGACACGGGCCCCAGTGTTCCCTGTGACCACCTTAAACCTTAAACTACTGTTGGAGTTTATATTACCTGTGTGGGTCTGTGGGCATGGGACGTTTCCATGCCAGAGACCTGAAGTTACACAAATAGGCATCCAGAACAGAACTCATACAGGCTCTAATAAGATGCTCAGATGCTTCTCGCTAGGATGAGAATTTAACGAAGTGTATGAGCAGTTCAGATCTTGTAAGGGAGAACAGGTCAGTAGGGTATCCAGAGAAGAGAGCAAAGGTCAGGGGAAAGGGAGGGGGCCCACAGTCATCTGTGCTCTGTGTTTGGCCACATGACAAGAAACCGGGTCTCCTTGCAAAAGAAAGCAGAACAGCAAGTCCCTCAGAACTACGACATTTTTAAACATGACCTATACAACACTCGGCTCTGGGAGGCGCCTTGGAAAACCATAAAAGCCCTAAAAGAGGGGCAAGGAGGAAGCCCAAGTCTTTGATTTTCCCTGCTGTGCTTTCAGTGTTGAAATGTCTGTGCACGGAGCCTTTGAAATTTCAGAATCAGAGAGTGGATTCACAAGCCAAGCTCCTGCTTTATTCTTCAATGCATTTTGGCCCAGCTTCTCCTTGGTGAGACATGTAACAGAAATTCTGGACTTAGGAGCCACTTGGTCCTTGGACACTAGGAGATTTCAGTGGAATCTGAAACAGGGCTCTAACCACCAGCTGGACTGGCCTAGGAAGCCCAAGTATTCAGTCTCCCAAACACCAACCTCCCGTTGCTCTTCATCTGCCTGCACCTTGTTCAGCTTTAGTTGTCTGTGGAAGCGTTTGGCACCCATCTGATGCTTCGGAACCCAGAAAGGAGGAAAGGTAAAACTGGGATTCAAATGAAACAGACTTAAGCAGGACCATAGCCAAGATGTGTCCAGGGCTCCTCGCAGCATTTGTCACCTTCATTTCCCTCATCGGACTCAGACGTGGCAAGGTTCAGAAACAAGCTTTACCAGAAAGAACAGCTGTGAACCCAGCCTGCTTCCAAGTGAGAAAAAGCCCTTTACCCATGAGTTCCTGAGGTCAGCCCAGCCCTGTGCGTCCCCACCCCTCCCAGAGTCCCTGGCTCTCTGGCGAAGCATTAAAGCAAGTGGAAGCAGAGATTTGCTCAGAATACAAAAATCGTTTTTCACAATAGCACGGCACGTTCTGGATGGCAATCACGGCTGAACAAACCAT
Source organism: Tenrec ecaudatus (assembly GCF_050624435.1). NCBI lineage: Eukaryota > Metazoa > Chordata > Mammalia > Afrosoricida > Tenrecidae > Tenrec > Tenrec ecaudatus. The sequence goes on from NW_027459458.1 coordinate 1,583,836, forward strand.
ATCCGTCCTCCAGTCATAATGTTGGCGCCTAAGTGACCACGCACATACATTGTGTGGCGAGACTCAGAGCCTATTCCATTTGTGGTCAATTGTTTCCTCCCTCTCCTTACTTTGCACTTAGGAGACATGCTCTCTGGAGGTGGTTGAGGCTTGTCTTGTCACCAATAATCATCTCCTACACCTTCCTTTACAGTCACTAATTTGATGTGTTCACTCAAAGAAATGCCAATAATATGAGGTTTCAGAGGAGAGCTCCTAGAGCTCCCCCAGACAACAAGGAGGCCGAGTGTCACCGTCATTATCCTGAGCTGGGAGGGGGCACAAGTGTTCCGGAAGCTGGGGATCCGTCACTGCCTGCCCACCGCACAGACAGAGCAGGTGCTGGTTATAATTGCTTCTAGACGTCCTGCCATGCTGAGTTGAAAGTCAAACCCGTAAACGCTGCCAGACTACAATAAAACTGGAGTACACAGACATTTCTGTATCATTGCTGGGTGAAAATATACTGAGTGGAGTTGGATGAGATGGCAGCAAGTGCCTAAGGAGTGGATGCTGTGGGAACACCAACAAGATGAGTCGCCGTTTTCTCTTCTCGTCTGCTCCCCCCCCCCCCTATATTTCAGGACCAAAAGACATGACAAATATGTAAGGAAACAAGTTTGTTCATTTTTAGAGGAGTCTCCCACCCCACCCCACCCCACCCCCATCCCTTCTGGCCTCCTTTGAGCAAGTCAATAGAATTTTTTTTTTTTTAAACCTGGCTTCTACTATGGCACTTTCCGGAGTTGCTATGTGGCTGTGTTTAAAAGTCGCCTTTGGGATCCAGAGCACAATCCTTGTCACAAAGGCATTCTCCCAGTCCCAAATAGCAATGCGACCTCATTTCAGAAGGTTGTTCTTGTTTCTGTAGACCCAGAAAGGAGTTCAAGCTGTTGATCTTGACCGTGGTTGTCGAGTCAGCCTCTCATGGGCACCTCATGGGAAGCGGAGCAAACTATGCCAGTCTGTGCTATCACCAGGGCTGGGAGGGGAAGCCAACCGTGGCGGGCCATAGGTCGATGTGTGGATGGAGATAATCAGGTCTTTCGTCCTTATTCTATTTCAGTCTGGAAACATCACTGAAGCCTGCTCAGTGTCATAGCAACACACAAACTTTCACTGACAGTCTGGGGCACATTGGCTGCAAATCGAACCCGGGTCTTTCCGGTGAAAGACAATGAGAGATCTACCACTGAAGCACCATGGCCCTCACCTCAAACCAGGGCAGTCATTTCCCACAGATCTACCAGAGTTCAAACCAGACCACAATGCAGGATGACTGAGATTGCCACCAGAATCTGATACTGATGCAGAAGAAAACCTAACTACCATTTTATTGACTCCCACTCATACCGGCCCAATAGGACAAAGAACTGCCCCTTTGGGGTTTTGAGACTTTAAATCCTTACAGTAGCGGTTCTCAACCTGTGGGTCGCGACCCCTCTGGGGATGAAATAACCCTTTCACAGGGGTCAACCAATTCATAATAATACCAAAATTACAGTTATGAAGTAGCAATGAAAATAATTTTATGGTTGCAGGTGTCCACAACATGAAATGTATTAAAGGGTGGGGGCATTATGAAGGTTGAGAACCACTGCCTTACAGAAATAGACAACCTCATATTTCTCCCACGGACGGGCTAGTCAGTTCAAACCCCCGACCTTGCGATTAGCAGCTTAATGCACAGTCCACTACACCACCTGGGCTCCTAATGCTATAATAAGAGATACTATTGTTAGATCTCTCCTGGGAGAGATATACTCAGGCCTTGGCATCGCACGAGAAAGAATTCACTTCGAAGCCTGGATTGTGATCCAAGTGAGTTTTTTGAGAGAAGAAGTTTCAGGTTTACACAGGCACCTCAGGGCCCCTCACGGGGCACAGCCTACCTAGAAGCTGCTGGAGAGAAAGTCACTCAGTGGGCTCCGGGATCCTGCCTTTTTTCTTTTTTAAAAAATCGTTTTATTAGGGGCTCATACAACTCTTATCACAATCCATATATACATCAATTATGTAAAGCACATTTGTACATTCATTGCCCTCGTTATTCTCAAAACATTTGCTCTCCACTTAAGCCCCTGGCATCAAGTCCTCATTTTTCCCCTCCCTCCCCGCTACCCCATCCATCAAGAAACCTTGATAATTTGAGAGTGGTGATACTGAGAGGGTTGTGGGAGGGTGGATTGGAAAGAGGGAACTGATTACAAGTATCTACATGTGACCTCCTCCCTGGGGGACGGACAACAGAAAAGTGGGCGAAGGGAGACATCGGAGCGGTCAAGATCCTGCCTTTTCAATTCCTCCATAGGGAGGCTTGGTTGACGGTCATGGTCAACCCCAATGGCTGGATTGAATTCACCTGGCCCAGATGGGCCAATCCAGGTGAAATGCCCACCTAGGTGTACCACACCTTCCTGGCCGGAAGTTTGAACCTGAGCATATGTAATGGATGACCCAGTCCCTATGCTAAACCACCTAATAATATTTGCAAGATGCCAAGCACCGTTCTAAGCTTTTTGTGTATAATAATTCAATTATTCCACTTAACAAGCCTATGTGTGGACTCTATTCTGGCCTCATTTTACAGATGAAAAATCAGTGGCACAGGATGATAAAGTCATGAGCCTAGGACCACACAGTGAGGAAGTGGGAAGGAGATATTTGGACCCAGGCTGCAGAGCCCATGCCTTGGGTGCCTACAGCTGCCATGTAGGACACAGAAAAGCATGGAGCAGACTCGGCGTAAGACATTAGGGAGTTGGGAGGAATGTAGCATGAATGTATGTGCTATGACTTCATGAGAGTAGCTGCTACTCAGATCCAGAAGAGAATACAAGCCTTTTGCAAAAATTATTTTTGCCAAGAGAGGGTGGAAAACTGCATCTTGTGCGAAATCCCCCCAACCTGCACATATGCATAGCTATTTCAGAAGGTTCCAAACAATGTGTGCTGTGCGGCAAACCAAACTGAGCTCAGGGGGAGCTGGTCTGTGGGTTATGTTTGCCAGAAAGTGAGCAGTTTGAACTCACCAGCCACCACTGCAAGGGAGAAAGAGGAGGCTTTCTGCTCCCATGGACTTACAGCCTTCGAAGTGGCAGGGAGCATTTCCATGCGTCCTATGATTAGGATCTCAGAGGGTGAGGGTGGAGTTGGTTGAGACCTGTCTTCAGGGCATTTCCCAGAAGGGCTTCCTGCAGTGGCTCTGCCTTCAAGAATGTCTGATGACCTTGAGGGCAGCAAAGTCCTAAACACACTCGGGCAGTGGTTCTCAACCTTCCTAATACAGGTCCTCTTGTTGTGGTGATGCCCCCCTCCCCCAACCATTAAATGATTTTCTTGCTACTTCATTACTGTAATTTTGCTACAGTTATGAATTGGGTGAGCCCTGTGAAAGGGTCATATGACTCCCAAAGGGGTCGCAACCCACAGGTTGAGAACCACTGCACTAAGGGTTCCCCTCCCAGGCAGCCCTACCAGTGTCTGGTGTGCATAGTTCTGTGAGGTGAGAGAAATGGACTTAGTGTCTGCTTCTGGTGACAGTTGATGTGGGTGGGCTTTCTCCCTATGTCAAATCCCTCTCGAGCCATTTGTCACCACAACAGAGGGAGCCATGCACAAAAAAGCAAGAAGAGGATGCAGCACAGCAGGACAGCAAGCGGAACAATGATTGAATAAGCACAATTCACTTCAATCATGAATCGGGTGCCCTTGAGATGTGAGGAAGACCCCAGTCTAGTGACATTAGATCAGGTTTAGGGATTGAGTGAAGGGACCCCTCTTGGCTCCCCTCAGCCCCTATTTTGCTTTCCCATTGACCCTGACCCTTGCATCGTGATTGGTCCTTATTCCAGCATGATGGTTGGTTTCATAACCACGGCATATGGGAATGTGTTAGTCGATAGGTTATACAGGCACAGCCTCTGGAATGGGTAAGTGAGGAGGCGATATGGGCTCGCTCATATAGACCTCTAGTTGTCCTTGACATGACTGGTAGAATGGATCATGTGAAGTGATTTGAGATTGGCGGTGAGATCTGATAGGTCATGCAGACTTCTAGCTGATCCTGGCAGTACCCTATTTTAAGGAAACAGAATGTTTGGCGTTTAAGTCGTATTTGAGCTTAAATTTTGAGCAATAGGCTGTGGCTCACAGTTAGAGTCTATGTGGAGACCCTACATCCATTTTGAGGGGCCACAGATTCAGCCACCATTGAGTTCTTTCCTACTGCTGACTGGCAGTGGAAAGTTTGTCCCTCAGGCAGTGTGCTTGCGTCCACTCCCCAGGCCAGACTCAACGATATACGGTAGTGTGCACATCGTAATGAAGGTCCCGCTCATGCTCTCACAGGCCCTCCTGAAACTCCATGAATTGATCTGTCTTCAGTCACAATTTTGTGACACAGTTGTTTGTTTTCTATGTCTTATTTAAATTTTCAGGAGCCCAGGTGGTAATGCTGGATAGTGTTGGACTATTAAGAGCAAGGTCGCTGGTTTAAAGCCACTAGTCATTCCACAGGAAAAAGATGAGTTTATTGCTCCCTGTAAAGGTAGCAACTTCAGGATCCCTACACAGAGTCACTATGAGTCAGAGTCAGCAGGACAGAATGGGTGTCATTTTATTTAAGTAACTGTGGCTGTGGGTCCTTCTGACACCATTGTGGCCTCATGCGGATGCTCTCCTTCATCCAGAACAGCAGTTTGGGCCTTTTTCTTGTGAAAAACTTAGCAAAGGAGTTCCTAATAAAATATAGTTGAATTGGGAGTCTTTTCCCTCTAAAAACAAAGTAAATACATAAATAGAAACGAGACTATGGTACTAATAACCAGTTGGAGAGTTGAGAGAGCTGAACTCTCAATCCTGATAGAAACCCATTGTGACTGAGCACCTGCTCAAGGTCATACACAGCCTATGAGGTTGAGCCTATGTGTTGGGGAGTGATTGTGTACATAAAGTTAACAATTTATCTTTCTAAAGATTTTGTCTAAAACTTACTTTAAATAATAAGTTTTCCCCTGGGCTAGGTAAAGTTCAGGGAGTTTAACCCCCTAGTATCAACCCCCTCTCAGCATTCATCATGTTAGGCCAGAGGAGGCAAATCACACCCACTACCCTGGGAGCACTGCTTCCAAAAGCACATTGCCTGTGCCGGGGCAGAGGGGAGGTACCCGGACCAGAAATGCTGACAGAGTGGAACCAGAGAGCTCAGCCCCCAGCTTCCCGAGGGAGCAGATGTGATGGTTCACTTCTGGATGAATATGTTTAAGCAAAGGCCAAGGGCATGACTTGGGCAGCACAAAAAGCAGATGTGTTGTTTACTGCATTCCAGAAGTTCACACACTCTCCGGAGGCTCCTTGGCTGAATGGCAGGAAGTCATTGGTGGCTTCCACCTTCAATCCCAAAAGGTCACTGCCGTCCAGTGGATTCCAACCACAGTGACCCTATATGGAGTGTTCAAGACTGTAAATCTTCATGGGAGCCAGCAGTCTCATTGTCCCCCTTGGGACAGGGAGCTAGCAGCCCGTTTGGCCACCAGGGCTCCTTCCTCTCTAATTCTGGATCCAGTCCCTCCGAATATCCTGCCCTGCCCTTGTCTAGGTTTCTTAAATGCGTTCCACGCAGCTTATGTTAGTCTGGGTGCATTCGAGAAACAAATCCACAGAAACACATATGTATAAGAGAGTTGTATGTAAAGGGTGAGTGCACATCAAGAAAACATGCTCGTATGTGCTTATGCACCCGCTTTGTCGGGGTACGCTGATGTGCTTTTTCCATGTGGGCTTTGTTGTTTCTTAGCTAGATGGCCCCCTGTTTATCTTCCAGCCTTTAAGACCCCAGAAGCTATATCCTTTGATAGCCGGGCACCATGGTGCTTAACTACTACACCACCAGGGTTCATTAGCATGTGACGTATCTCCTGTCATTCACACTAGATGCTCAAAATAGCAGGAGAAAAGGTTTCTCCTTTGTGGCCACACCAGGTACTGACAGAACCAAGAACAGAGACACAGTTATATATCTTGACTATCATTTGCATATTATATGCCAGGAATCCCTAGGAAGTGTCTTGGAATTGTTCTACTCTGGTTCAAATTTCACACACCCTCCCAGTTTCCATACTGACTCTGCCAAACCCCTAGTAACTGATTTGCACCTCCTATCAACTTGGGGAAAAGACCCTATGCCAGATATAGAAGTGGACATACTTGGTACCCAGAAAACCTGTTCTGTGTTTTGAGGGCGGCTCAGCAAACACCCTATGTCAGACATAGAAGTGGACACACTTGGTACCCAGAAAACCTGTTCAGTGTTTTGAGGGCGGCTCAGCAAACAAAATGGGCACAGTGATTAAGCATTCAGCTGCTAACACAACGGTCAACTCTGTAGTGGTTCTGAAAGAGAAGGACATGGTAGTTGGCCCCACAAAAGAGTTACAAACTTGGAAACCATATGGGTATTTGTATAAGGTCGCTATGTGTTCCAATTGAGATGATTGTCATAGGTTGGGTTTGGTTTAACCCGTCTTACTGAGGAGATTCCTTCTTTACACGCGATCAGTTACTTTAGAGGAAAAAGACATGCCTGTCCCAGAACAATCCAAGGACTGGTAAAGGCAACACCCACAAAGACACTCCCTCTGCCTGCCTAACTCTAAAATGCTGCCCATAAAACACTCTGCCTGGTAATATGTGGGCAGCACACTGGGTAGGTGCAGCAAATGTGTGTTGAATGTATGAGGCCATTTCATAGTTTGGTTGCACGATCAGGGTGTCTGTCATAAAGCCCATCTCTTTGACTCCACCTCTCAGCAGAGATGAACATAAGCTTCCCATTTTTTTCTCGGCAATGTCCTTGTCAAATAAAAGTTCCTTGTAGATCAGTAACTTGCCACAGAGCAAAAGATATGGGAAGAGGCTCATCTTTCTCCTGGCTATGAAATAGAATGGCAAGCCCCTCCCTTCAACACACACACACACACACGCACGCACGCACACACACCCGTGCACACACACCCCTGCCTTACAACTACATTTGGTTGATTAGCAAACAAAGCTCTACAACCCAACTATGTGTTTTTCTTCTCCAGAGGAATGACGGACTTACATACCCTGCATTGTCTTTTTTTAATGGAATTGCCCCAGTTCTCCTCACCTTTCCTTAGATAGTGCAGTGAACTATTAGATGACTGCAGGTATTGAAAACTAGTACTGATTTCCAGTTTGTGTCACCTTTGGCTTTGAGCACCCTCCACTTCTCTAGTAAGCTTTCCATTGCTTTGGGGAAATGTTCTCTCTCTGAATTTATTATGTGAGGGGGGTAGGGTAATAATCAATGTGCCTATGGAGGACTACCCTTCATGACCTAAACTCATTAAGGGGCAGTGCCTGATGGAGCATCAGGTTGGAGGAAGGCTTATTAACAACCTGCATTATACAGATGACACAATTTTGCTGAAAATGAGAAGGACTTGATTCACTTGCTGATGAAGATGAAGGATTAAAGCCTTCAGTTTGGATTATGACTCAATGTAAAGAAAGCCCAGACCCTCACAACTGGACCTATTGATAACATCATGATAAATGGAGGAAAGATCAAAATTGTCAAGGATTTTGTCTTGCTTGAATCCACAATCAATTCTCATGGAAGCAGCAGAGAAGAGAACAAATGATACATTTCACTAGTCAAATCTGCTACACGAGACCTCTTTAAAGTGTTGAAAAGCAAGACATTACTTTGAGGACTGGGGCGGGTTGACCCAGGCCATGGTATTTTCAACTGTCTCATATCCATGTGAAAGTTGAACACTGAGTAAGGAAGACCAAAGAAGAATAGATATATTTGATTAATAGTGATGTAAAAGAGTAATGAATGTACCATGGACTGCCAAAAGAACAAACCCATCTAACTTGGATGAAGTACAGCCAGCATGTTCCTCAGGGCAAGGATAAGGAGACTTCGCCTTAACTTTGACATGTTGTACGGAGTGATCAGTCCCTGGAGCAGGACATCGTGTTCTGGAAAGTAGAGGGACAATGGAAAAGAGGAAGGCCCTCAACAAATGGGATTGACACAGTGGCTGCAACAATGAGCTCAAACTTAAGAACAACTGTGAGAATGGTACAATACCGGGCAGTGTATGATTATGTTGTATGTATGGTCACAATGAATCCAAACCCTCCCTATGACACTGAACAACAACAACAACAACCTGACTGAATCCTCTGGGAGGACTCTTGAATGTGAGAAAAATGGAACGAAGCCAGCGGAAGGATTGGAGGATGTCTTAAGTTCCTGTCTTAATCTCCTTAACCAAAAATTATCCAACAAGTCAGTAACCTTAAAACACTTTTCCCCCTGCTTTGGAGCTTACAGGTTCAAATTGGGGTGCGACTCTAGGTCAGGGTCCTTATTTGTGGATACCAGAAAGTTCCTTGGCATTCCTCGCTATCTTTCTCCCCGTACTGTGTGTTACTGGGTCTATCCTGGCCTTTAACTCAGAAGTGTTTAGGTTTAGGCTCAAGCCTATTCTCATATGGCCTCATTTTTTTTAACATTTTATTAGGGGCTCATACAACTCTTATCACAATCCATACATATACATACATCAATTGTATAAAGCACATCTGCACATTCCCTGCCCCAGTCATTTTCAAAGCATTTGCTCTCCACTTAAGCCCTTTGCATCAGGTCCTCTTTTTTTTTCCCTCTCCCTCCCCGCTCCCCCCCTCCCTCATGTACCCTTGGTAATTTATACATTGTTATTTTGTCATATCTTGCCCTATACCGAGTCTCCCTTCCCCGCCTGCTCTGCTGTCCATCTCCCAGGGAGGAGGTCACATGTGGATCCTCATAATCAGTTCCCCCTTTCCAACCCACTCACCCTCCACTCTCCCAGCATCGCCCCTCTGACTCACCCATCTCCTCTTCTAAACCCCTCTATGAGGGGATCTCCAGTGGCCATACGGCTTCATTTATATTACAAAAGAACTCCCTTCTTTTCAAACAGGATCATGTCCACCAAGGTTCAAATGTCTCACATATTTTGAGGGGGCTACAGATCAATCCATAATGGTTCTTTTGGGTAGCTGTAACAAATGGCTACCAATCGAGTGACTTAAACAGCAGGCATCTGTTCTCTCACTTTTCTGAAGGGCAAAGGGTTAAAATTAAGGTGTGGGCAAGATTCATTCCTTCTGAGAGCTCTGAAGGAGAATCAAAGTAGCCTCTCTCTGCTTCTGGTCACTGCTGCTAATCCTTGATATTTCTTGGCTTATAGATGCACTGATCCAATCTCTGCCAGTGTCTTCACATGGGGTCTCTTTGTGCCCAGTCCTCTTCTTATAAGAACACACCAATCAGTGCATGTAGCATCCATCTGAAATCTAAACCCAGAAAGATGGAGCTCTTGAAATCCTTAACTAAGCACATCTGCCAAGACCTCCTCTCCAAGTAAGGCCATAGCCTCAGGTTCCATGTGAACATGAATGGGTGTGTGTGAATGTGATTTAATGTACTACAGAGGGCACGCTTTGGCCTCAGGAGGAGTGTTTCGCCAGTACCTGCTTCACAGCCCTGAGATTGCCCAGGCATTTGCCACATTTTCTTGTCTTCCCACCATTTATCCACCATTAGGCCTTTTTCCCTAAGTTAGTCAAGTGTCAGTTTCTGTCACTTGTGATCATGACCCTCCCTCCCGCCCAGGTCACAAATTTAAACTGATACAGGCAGTTTCTTTAATGAGCACTATGTTATCCTGACTAGCAAGCATTGCTAAGGAGGGAGGATGAATCAGCGAGAACCCGCTTGCTTCATCTAGCTTCGGGGAAGTCCACAGAGGGTTGATCCCTGAGCCACTAACGAATTTTGCAACTGTCACAGAACAATGCAAATAAGTAAGATCCACATCTGCTGAACACCATCATGAGGTCAAACTGTGTGTAAATAAATGCCTGTTTCAAGGAGTGAGTAAATCCAAAGGTAAGGAGTGACAGGGCTTTGTTGGCATAAACCCAGCAAGGCATTATGGGTCGGATATTAATTAACTCATGCTCCTGGGCCTCACAGAGCCCCAGCTCAACTGCTTCAGCTTGTTGACAAACAAGCACCACCCGGAGAGAGCACTACCATTTTGATGAACAGGGTTGGTTGGGGATGATGCTTCCTAACTTGCATCTTAATACAAATTTGATGCTTCATCTGAGCAATGTGGAAAGTGCATTCAGATAAAAGAGAGGGACAAACATCAAGTGACCAGAGGATGAAACTTCTATCTAATCTGTGCCCACTGGAATTGCTTCGTGGGAAGGTATTTTTTGGTGGTGTGGGGTTGATCCCCTACCCTGCTCCAAGCCTTCCTCCTCATGCCCACCCCCACCCCAGCATACATCCTACTGGGAGAATGTCTCTGAATAATGAAGTTTTAATAAATGAAGCTTTAATGAGCCTGATAGTCTGCCTTAGACCCCTTCAAACTGTAGTCTTTCATTTGTATTCTTCCATCCTTTTGGAAGAAATGAACCTGATGGCAGGTAGTATGTTTCCTTTCCAGGATGAGCTGATAGAGCCTCTCGCTGCTACAGTGGGAGGTGAAACATTAAAAGGCCCTCTGTGGCCATGAGACATGCCCACTCTCCAAGAGACACTGGGCAGGTTTGCTGAAGCTCCTCAGAATAGACTAGTGGCCCTGGTCCACCCATCTCAACCAACCCAGTCCTCATTTGCACTGCATGCCCTCTCTGAGCTCCAACTGCATGCTTCATTTGAGGATGACAAAGCCTCTATTGTCTGAGAAGATGCGCAGACATATGAACTAATCAATGCTCCCCCTGTCCCCGGGGAGTGTGAAATTCTCCCGTTATGACCCACCAGCTTCCCTGGAAATTCCTGTCTTAACTCAGGCACTTAATATCATTGGCGTCTCTGCTTCCTTCCTTCTTGCACAGCCCCCAGGCATTAACTGTCATCCTTCCTCTCCCTAAAATATACTTTGAATCTATTCACTTCATGCCATCCTTACTGCCCCAAGGTGTGTCTTGCATTGACTATGAAACTAGATTCTGTATCCATTTTCCAGGGCTGTCAAAACAAAGCATCGTAAATCAGGTGGCTTTTAAGAACAGTCCACCACCTGTCTATCAGTTCGTGGTGCAGTGGTAGCAAGAGGGTTGCTGTGAAATTGGAAGCCGTGCCACCAATATGACAATCCCCAGAAGGGTCAGCAATGATGGGCAGGCTTCAGTGGAACCTTGAACCCTGTGGTGCTCAACCTTCCTTTAATATAATTCCTCATGTTGTGGTGACCACCAACCATAAAATCATTTCCCTTGCTACTTCATAACTGTAATTTTGCTACTGCCATGAATCGGGAGACTCGTGTTAAAAGGTCACTGGACCCCAAAAGGGGTCACAACCCACAGATTGAGAACCACTGCTCTAGCCTAAGGCAGACTAGGAAGAAAGACCTGGTGATCTACTTCCAAATATTAACAAATGAAAGCCTTATGGGTCACAACAAAATATGGTCCTATAGAGTGCTGGAAGATGAGCCACTGACCTGCACACAACAGCTACAAAAATGGACTCAAACACACCAACAAAGGCCTGCTGAACTCCAAAGTCCTAAAAAACCCACTGCCCTCAAGTCCCTGCCAACTCATAGCGGCCCTATAGGAGAGGGGCGATCTGTGTATTAGTCTGGGTATGCTAGAGAAAACTCGAGGGAGACTCATGTGTATGACAGATAGTTGGTGGTTTTTAAAAATCATTTCCCTATTATTTAATCATTATATTAGGGATTCATACAACTCTTATCACAATCCATCCATTCATCCATTATAAAGCACATTTATACATTCATTGCCCTCATCATTGTCAAACATTTGATCTCCACATAAGCCCCTGGCACCTGCTCCTCATTTTTCTCCTCCCTCCCCACACCCCCCTCCTTATGAACCCTTGATAATTTTATTGGGGGCTCATACAACTCTTATCACAGTCATTCCATCCATCCATCCATCCATCCATCCATCCATCCATCCATCCACCCATTGTGTGTCAAGTACATTTGTACATGTGTTGCCCTCATCATTCTCAAAACATTTGCTTTCTACTTGAGCCCTTGGTATCACCTCCTCATTTCCCCTCTTCCATCCTCCCCCTCCCTCCCTCATAAATCCTTGATAATATACAAATTATTTTGTCATCTCTTACATGTCAAACATCTCACTTCCCCCACTTTTCTGTTGTCCATCCCCCAGGGCAGAGGTTTTATGTAGATTCTTGTAATCGGTTCACCCTTTCTACCCCACCTTCCCTCCACCCTCCTGGTATTGCCACTCTCACCACTGGTCCTGAAGGGATCATCTGTCGTGGATTCCCTGTGTTTCCAGCTCCTGTCTGTACCAGAGTACATGTTCTGGTCTAATTCTACCTTATAAATCCAGAGAGATAGTTTTATATCAAACAGTAATTGTACATTAAGCAAACATCCCAGCCCAGTGCAGATCAAATCCATAAGTCTTATATTAGCCCATATGTCTGATACCAATCTATAAATTCCTTTTCAGACCCATAAAACATATGCAGTGATGCTGAATGCAGGATAATCACAGGCCAATGGGTGGAAAGTCTTGTGGATCCAGTGGCATTGTAAGCATCTCAGTGCTGGCAGCGATCTCTCTGAGGCTTCTTTGGCTTCAGAGGTCTGGTCGCATCCATTTGGCTTGCCTTCTGCAATGTCTCCCAAGGAGTAGCAGAGAGAGAGAGAGAGAGAGGTGTCTTCCACCTCCAAGGAGGAAGTACCAGATTTCTCAGAGTTCTCAGGAGAAGGCTATGCCCACATAAAAATCTCACTGACTATCTCCAGATTGGCAGCCTACACTCCACGCCTACACTCCTAATCCTTAACTTGACACAAGATTAGGTGACTACCACAGGCTCCTAATCCATAACAAGCCCATTTATTTTTTCCCTGCATACCGACACCAATCCAATACCCAAAGCTTTACCCAATGGGTAGAGATCTACTTCTAAAACATGAATATAGAAAAATCGCTTTTGCTTGAAGGCTCTCAAGGAAATGCTCACTGAAAACTCCATTCCTATTATCTCACCTCCCCCAAATTAGGCTTCTTCTGGGCTTTCAGTCACACCAAGATCTCTACTGCCCCAAAGTGCCAAGTTCAAAGTTCCAGTTAATCTCCCTGATCCTGAATTTTAAGAACTGTGTGTGTGGGAGGGAAGGGGTTGGGCTGTTTGTTGAACTGCTGGGTTTTGGAGCCATTTGTTATGCAACCTCATTTTGTCAATGACTGGTTAATTAATGCAGCATTCATTTGCCCTTCTTCCACGCACAGCACATGGCTTGTATCTTTGGGATCACTCTTCCACCATGCTCCATCTCCATGCTTCTGCTGGCATTGACCCAATCTGTCAGCTCCAGGCCTGGGTAGTCAGGGCATGACTTTCCTCTGTCCAAAGGGACTGGGTCAGACTCAGTATGAGACTCATGCTAGGTTAATGATATCTAACCCTAAAAAATGCCCCAGAAACAATTGCCCCATTGCCAATGAGTCCATTTTGAATCATAAAAGGTCCCTGTGGGGTTTCTCAGACTGTAAATATTTATGTGAGCAGAAAGTTCCATCTTTTTCCCTATGAGGTAGCTGGTAGGGTAGCACTGCCAACCTTGCAGTTAGCAATCCAATGCTTACCTGATAGTACCACCAATGATTAGAAAGGGAATGAGCCTCTCTCTAATAGAATTCCTGAGCTTCTAGATAAAACTACAGCTGTCATCAGGAAGCCTGCATGAAACTCAAAAGGAAACAGCACTGAAAGGAAAAGGTTCAAACTCTGATGGTATCAACTGAGTGCCAGAACCCACCTATTCCTGATGCTCTGTCCCCAGACTTAAAAATTCCATGAACCTACCCATTAATTTCTTCTCCTGCTCCTTCCCTTCTCACGCCCCAAGGTACTTTGACTTAGTTTTGAAGGCACTCACAACTTCACGGGTTCTGCCTTGCACAGGTGTCTGCTTGCTTCCAGTTCAGTCCTGACATTGTCCCTATCTTTAGCCATGTTAGGCTTGCGTTCTAGAGCTTTCCTTTGCTTGTCTCCCCATTGCTCTTGTCCTATGTAGTCTGTGGCTTTATCTTTAAGTCTAAGTCCTGCCCTTTCGCTTTCGTAGAAATCTGTCTCTGTATCTTGGCTCGTGGCAGGTTGTGTCCTTCAAAGATGACTGTCCTAATGTTGCACATCGCACATTCTCTTGTTACAAGATGAGTTTGTGTTCCCTTTTCCAGAAACAGGGCCTGCTTTCCCTCTTCCTTGCATCTTGGCAGGCCTTTGACTATGGCAGAAGTGTTGCTCTGTGACTTCCACCTGGTCGTATTGGGTTGTTCACCATTGGGACCCTGTCAGGATGTTGCAAGGAAGACCAGGCCAAATGAAAATGTCACATATAGGGTTCTTCTTGAGCTCCAACCAATAGAAGTATCAGTCGTGTGAGGGAGTGAGTCTTAAGAGAGCTGCAGCCTCTGTCCTTTGAGCTACCCCAGCTAATGCTTGATGAAGTCAAAACTAGTGTCCTCACTGAGCTCTGCCCAGATTGCAGATTTGTGAGCAAAATTGATATTATCATTACTTTAAGATGTTATTTGTGGGGATACTTTCTGTTAGCAGCAGATCATCAGAATATTGCCTAATCAGACTGCATTGCCAGTTTTTCTCTCTCTCTCCATAGATAGATAGATAGATAGATAGATAGATAGATAGATAGATAGATATCCTCCACTCATCTGTCAGTTGGTTGTACTATAATGGTTTGTGTATTGTTATGATGTTGGAAGCTCTGTTCCCAGGATTTCAAATACCAGCAGGATTGCCCATGGTGGACAGGTTTCAGTGAACCTTCTAGACTAAGACAGACAAGGAAGAGGGGCCTGACAGTCCACTTCCAAAAATTACTGAAAGAAAACCTTATGGAGCACAAGAGAACACTGACTGACTAATGTGTTTTGGACACACTATCAGTGGACAATTACTTCAACATTCAGGAATGTGTGACAATGGTGCAAGATCAGACAGCACTCCATTCCATTTCATATAAGGTCTCCATGGATCACAGTAGACTTGATGGCACTCTCTATATGTTTGTCTTCAGTGACTTCCCATAGGGCTGCTCTGCCTGGCAGCCTCTATTCTTCATGCTTCCAAATGGGGAGCACAACAGGTCCATAGTCACTGATATTCCCCTCAATCCCCAGGTCAAGCAAGGAGGCATGAAAATAACTATGTTGTTCTCTCTGCCTTGTCAATCTTCGTTTTACCCTCCTCCAACAGGGCTAGAGGGGTAAATACTTACCTTGCAGTCTAGAAGAGAATTTCTTCCACACCAAAATCTTCTCCTTCTTCAAAAGGCACATACATGCTTTTCTCCTTGTTTTGAATTAAAATGGCAGATGGGATGGTAGGAAAGAAAATGAACTAGTCTAACAGAATGGCCAAACAGATTTACCTTCCACATAAGAATGCAAATAACTGCTCAATCTTGTTAAAGAGTCATGATATGATGAGCTCCATCAAAGCAGAGTAGAACACCACGGAGGTCATACCAGAAAGACCATATTGAGTTGATATTGTATGAGAGATTCTAGTTGTTAATTATACTTTTCATAACAGACAGATGGCAGGTATAGAAGCCCAGACTTAAAATATCTTTATCTAATTGCCTGCCTAAATATATATTTGCAATATGGTCTTCAAAGGGAATACTTTCTTTACCTTAAATACCATTTCTTTTCCCCCTCTTTTATGTAATTTTATTGAAGTATCATTGATGTACAATAAACCATAGTGTGTTTTGCTCTTTGAGGTTTTTAAAAAGAATCATTTTATTGGGGGCTCCTACAACTCTTATCACAATCTATACATACATCCACTGTGTACATTTGTTGCCATCATCATTCTCAAAACATTTGCTTTCTACTTGAGCCCTTGGTATTAGCTCCTCATTTCCCCTCCTTCCCCCTTCCCCCTCATGGACCCTTGATAATTTATAAATTATTATTCTGTCCTATCTTACACTGTCCGACATCTACCTTCACCCACTTTTTTGTTGCCCCTCCCTCATGGAGGAGGTTATATGTAGATCCTTGTAATCAGATCCCTCTTTCTACCCCACCTTTCCTCCATCCTCCTGTTATTGCTACTCTCAGCACTGGTCCTGAAGGGGTCATCTGTCCTGGTTTCCCTGTGTTTCCAGTTCCTATATGGACCAGTGTATATTCTCTGGTCTAGCCAGGTTTGTAAGGTAGA
This sequence comes from Tenrec ecaudatus, assembly GCF_050624435.1. NCBI lineage: Eukaryota > Metazoa > Chordata > Mammalia > Afrosoricida > Tenrecidae > Tenrec > Tenrec ecaudatus. The sequence continues at coordinate 1,600,196 of NW_027459458.1, forward strand.
ATTGGGATCATGATAGTGGGCGCGGTAGAATTTAGGAACGAGAGGAAAGTTATATGTTTCATCGTTGCTACACTGCATCCTGACTGGCTCATCTCCTCCCAGCGACCCTTCTGTAAGGGGTTGTCCAGTTGCCTACAGATAGATCTTGGATCCCCTAACTGTACCCCCCACCCTCATTCACAATGATATGATTTTTTTGTTCTTTGATGCCTGATCCCTTCTACATCTTGTGATCACACAGGCTGGTGTGCTTCTTTCATGTGCACTTTATTGGTTCTGAGTTAGATGGCCACTTGTTAACCTTCTAGTCTTTAAAACCCTAGACTCTTTATCTTTTGATAGCTAGGCTCCATAAGCTTTCTTCACCTCATTTGTTTATACACCCACCTTTTGTCTTGAGAGATTGTGTCGGGAAGGTGACCATCATGGAATACCAGTTCCTTAAATTCCATATCTATAGGCTTAAGTCTTATCCACAGGAAGCCTATTTTTATTTTATCCCTTGAACAAAATCTTGCAATAATTTTCTCTTTTTGGGTAAGTACATCCTCAATCACTTATCCTTTAACATTTACAAGAATTTATCTGTAACCAACCCCATTTACATAGTCTCATTCATGCTATTTCCACAATAATTGCTAATAACCCTATTTTTTAGAATCGGAAGAAAGCATCAGCATCAATATCCCATTGCCACTGAGTTGATTTCAACTCATGGGTACCCTATAGGACAGAATAGTATTGCCTCATAGGTTTCCAAGTCTGAAAATAAAATCTCTTTATTGTGAGATGGGTGAAGCTTTACAGAATACATCCGTTTTCCATGTGACAGTTCACACATATTTTGCTTCATGATATTGACTGCAGTCTGCTCAACGTAATATCACTTATTGCACTTCCTCCTTGTATTTCCTGTTTCCATTCCCCCTTCTTTCCTGACCCTTCTGAACTTTATCTTTGAATAAATTATATCCTTTTGATTCAAATAGTTGATTAGTGTTACTTTTTACCTTATAGATCTACCTATTGTTTGGCTGAAGATTGAGCCAAGGGAGTGAGTTCAGTTCCAGATCTGAAGGTGCCTAAGGACAACAGTCTTGTGGGTTCCAAGAATCTCTCTCTGAGCAATACCCCTGAACTTTTAAAATAAGTTTAAACTTTGTTGCATATATTTCTCCTTTCTATCCCAAAATTCCAAAGCAAACTCATTATCATTGTGTTGAAGCTGACTCATAGAGACCCTACAAGATAGAATAGAACTTCACCCTTTCATTTTCCAAGGCTTAAATTTTTACCAGAGCAGACAAACTCATATATCTCACATGGACCAACTGATAGGTTAGAACCACTTACTTTGTGGTTAGGAGCTCAATGAGGAGTCCACTCTGCCATTAGAGCTCGTTAAGAATGCTATCCAGGATTCCCTAATGCTATCCCTCTCAGATCAGTTGGTAGTGGTAATAAATGTAAATCTTAAGGGGGTCAGACTGCCACATTGTAACTCTTCCTTGGGGGAGATGGGGGGTTTGAACTGCTGATTGATTAGCCCTTAAGTGCTTAATTACTGCCTCACCAGGGTTCTCCTTAACATCAGAACAGTGGACACTTATTGGTTTATCTTGCTGGCCCTGTTCCCTAAAAATTGCACTTCATCCACAGGGTTTTCTTCCACAACACACAGCTGCTAGCGTTTTTGGTTTTTTTTCTCCACATGACTTCACCTTCCTGGTCAAAGCTGATTTGTCCAGTGCTAAACACACAATGAAAACATAGCCATATTTGCACACTACACAATTTGAAGTGAGACAGCAAGCTATTTGTTGAGTTTTTTGAATGACAGAAGTCTAAAAGGAAGTGTTATGATACAGGAAACAGTGAGTTTTGATGTCCAGGATCTATGCTGGGGAGCCAGTTGGCACTCCGAATGACTATTCAAAGTGATGGTATGAATCCTCCTCTTCCATGACCTACACATATAATAGATATAACCACTAAGTCCATGATTTGACAAATGTCTTGTGTGATTGAGTTTTGGTTCCCCATAGGATTAGATCCTGAGACAAAGGTTTTAATTAAGCCATTTTGGGGGAGATATCAATAAGGAAATGGGAAATAGAAAAGGGAAAGAAGGCAGCCAATGAAAAGTACATTATGAAACAATTTAAAATTGTGAGTAACTGGAGGTTAATCTTACTGGAGACACTGTAGAAAATCTACTAGTTATTCTGCCCAGAATGTGAGGGAGTGTGGCTATTTGTCCAACAACTCCTATGGGTTATTGGTTAAGGGTTACTCCAGGAAGCAAGAATTAACTCCACAACCTCCTAAGCCATGCATGCTTAGGTACAGTGGTCTACAGAAACTAGAGAAAGCAAGAAGAGAGATGTGCTGGCCATTCGGAATTAGGCTAGCATGCCAAGTTGTCAGACATGTCAGGTTCTTGAACTATCATAACTTGAAAGTCACCATGATCCTGTGAGATATACCACTGGTATTTCAAACACAAGCATAGTTACCTGTGGTGGAAAATTTTCAGAAAAGCTTACAAGCTAAATAGACTAGAAAGAATAACCTGCCAATCTACATCTGAAAAAAATAGTGGTGTTTGTGGAGCGCATTGACAGCAGTGGAATATTGTTTCATATAGTGCAGGATGATGAACCCCTCAAGTTGGAAGACACTCAAAATATAATTGGGGAAGAGCTGTCTCCTCAAAGTAGAGTTGACCTTAGTGATATAAAGTTTTCAGGACCTATATTTGTTGATGTGGCAATGACTCAAAATGAGAAGAAACAGCAGTACTGCAATAACCACTAACAAGAAGATGGGATGCATGAAATATGGATCTAGAGAAATTGGAAGCCATGAAAAAATGGAACACATAAAGATCAAACACTCTAGGTGTTATTGAACTGAAATAGACTGGTATTGGCCATTTTGAATGTCACAATAATATGGTTTACATACCAGAGTAACAAATTTGAAAGGAATGGATGACTTTCATGTTAAAAAAGAGAATGTTTCAACATCGATTCCAATGTTCACCATTGTTAGGTGTAGGATATATTACACCTACAAGGATGAATAATTAATAAAGTTATTATTCAAATTGACACACCAACCACTAATGCTAACAATAAAGACATTGAGGATTTTTACCAACCTTTTCAGTCTGAAATTGATGAAACATGCAATCAAGATTGCTGATGACTTGAATGCAAAATTTGGAAACTAAGGAGGAGGATCACTAGTTAGAAAATATGGCCATGGGGATGGAAGCCACATGGGAGACCTCATGATAGAATTTTCCAATAAGGGTGGCTTATTGATTGAAGATTTATTTTTCAGGGATGTAAACAGTAACCATAGACATGGATCATGTATATTGGATAGAAATACACAGGAATTAAATCAACTATATCTGTTGAAATAAACTACTATTCATACTCGAGTATAACCCAAGGCAACTAATTTTACCCACCAAAGCTGGGGTGCTTTTTCAGCATAAAAAATGTGCTGAAAAAAACTAGGCTTATACTCAAGTATTTACGGTATAAAGAAGTTTAATATCATCAGTCACGAGACTGGAGACCAACTCTGGAAAAAACCATCAATGGCAAATTCAACTCGAATTCAAATAAAATTAAAACAAGTCCCCAAGAGTCAAAGTATGAATTTGAGTATATCTCATCTAAATTAGAGGATACTTCAAGAAGAAAGTTGACACATTGAACACAAATCACCTGAGATGATACGAGTTCTGCAATAATATCAAGAACATCATAAATAAAGAAATTCAAAGATAATTAAAAAGATAGAAACTAAAGAAAAGACAAAACGGATGTCACCTTGAATGTGGAGTAGCTGAAGCCAATGAAAGAAATGATGAAGTACGAAAAAGAGAGAGAGAAATATAGAAATAGTTGATGAAGTAAAGACGCTGAATAAAGAAGCTGAACATAAAATTTCAAAGGGGAATTCAAAAAGATGGAATAAAGAATTATATTAAAAGGTGCAAAGACCTGGAATTAGGACAGCAAAAATGAAAAGCATGTGCATTTCACTAGGTGAAAAAATTGAAGAGATTCAAAATACAAAATTACACAGATAGCATCAAAAGAAGATGAAAGGGATTCACTGACCACATGAAGCCCAGGCTCCACAGCGCTGAGTCCAGAAGACCAAGATAGCATAGGGTTCTCACTGCAGATTACTCTGAAAGTGCTCACAGTAGTAGGCCCTGGATCAACTGGGGAAAATGTAGAACTCAAAATAAGAAGACTAACATTAGGATATGACCTCACCTCCATGGCTCAACTTTCAGCCCCCAAATAGGAGAGCTATACTGTCAACGATGTACAATTCAGAGCCCAGCATTTGTCAGGGAGTTACTCAGAAGGCAGGAAGGAATGGGAACGAAAGACCAATGGAAACTGCAAAAAAAGGGAGGGAATAGAAAAAGTAGTATTGCATTGTAGGTATTGCAATCAATATCATAAAACATTGCATGAATTGTAAGGAAAATCAATATACTCTGTAGATTTTCCCTCACATCACAATCAAAACAGTGTAAAAAGAAAATAAGTCATATGACCGAGTACACTGGTAGATCTTGCTGAAGACCAATTTCCAGTGTTAAAAGATGTAACTTTGAGGAATAAGGCACAGCTGAGCCCTAGTGGTATAGTGGTTACAAACATAATGCGTCAGAACCAACCCAGTTGGGTTGCTCAACACAAGATCAACAGTTCTGCTCCCATACAAAGTTCCAGTACTGGAAACCCACAGGGATATCTCTCCCCTGTCCTATAGAGTTGCTAAGGGTTGGAATCAGCTTGATGGCAGTGAACTGGATGTAAGCCAGGCTGACTAGAGACACAAATCAAGTGCCACTCATATATGTGCAATAAATAGTTTTCTATCAAGAAGTCACTGTAGTATTTCTATTTCAAGGAAATATCCCAGGCCAGTCCAACTCAAGTCCATAAGTCCAACACTAGCCCATAAGTTCCTTTCCAACTTACACAGTTACATGCAATGATGCAGAATGCAGGGATGTCAAAGGCCAGTGATTGCAATGTCGTGTGGACCCAAGGTCGATGGAAGCATGGCAAGACTCTGGCAGCTCTCAACGTGGGCAGGAAGCAGTCAGGTGAATGCAAAAAGAAGGGGAGGTTCCCAGGGCCCTCCTTATGAGAAGGCCATGGCCACAAAGAGGCACCATCAGGCTATGGTGTGATTGACAGATTGGATACCAACCTTACACTTTTACATATCTTCAAACTGACATAAAATTATATAACTATCATACTATGGCATTTTCAATCACTTCATATGTACTTGAAAATGGACAATAATTATGAAAGATAAAACAAAAGTTGATGTCTTTGAATTATGATGCTGGTGAAGAATACTGAATATTCCATGGACTTTCAGAAGGAACAAATCTTTCTTGGCGGAAGTAGAGCCAGAATGCTTCCTAGACGTGAGAATGGCAAGACTCCATATCACATACTTTGGACATGTTAACAGCTGAGCATAGTCCCTAGAGAAGGATATCATACTTGGTAAAGTGGAGTGGTGAAAAAAAGAAGAAGGTCCTCAATGGGATGAATTGACATACTGGCTGCAAAAACGGTCTCCAACATTAACTGTGAGGAAACAGGCTGTGGGTGCTATGAGTTAGAGCCAAATTAACAGTGTCTAACAATGACAACTCCCCTCCCGCGCCCCATCTGTCAATTTGCTGCACTGTGGTAGCTTGTGTTTTGCTGTGATGCTGGGAGTTAGTCCACTAGTACTTCAAATACCAGGCAGGATCACCCACGGTGAACAGATTTCAACACAGCTTCCAGACTAAGAACTGACAGGACGACAAAACAATCAGTCCACTTCTGAGGGATTCACCATTGAAAACTTTATGCATAGCAGTAAAATATTGTCTGATATAATGCCAGAAAATGAGCCCCTCAGATTGCAAAACAATCAAAATATCACCGAGAAAGAGAGCTTCCTCAAAGTAGAGTCCACCTTAATGATAACTCAAACCCTCACAACAGGAGCTGTAGATAACATCATAATAAATGGAGAAAATATTGAAGTTATCAAGGATTTCGTCTTGCTTAGATTCACAACTAATGCTCATGGAAACAACAATCAAGAAAACAAATAACATATTGCATTAGGCAAATCTACTGCACATAACAACTTTAAAGTACTGAAGATCAAGAATTTCATGTAGGATTAAGTTGCGCCTGGCCCAAGGCATGGTATTTTCCGCCACATCTTATGCATGTGAAATTTGAACATTGAATGAGAACGACTGAAGGAGAACTGGTGCATTTGAATAAAGGTACTGACAAAAAAATACTGAAAGTACCATGGGTAGAGAGAAGAACAAACAAATCTGTCTGAGAAGAAGTGCAGCTAAATGTTCCTTGGCAGATAGGATGGCGAGACTTCATCTCCTGTACTTTGCAGATATTATCAGGACAGACCAGTCCCTGGAGGACATCATACACATTACAGTGGAGGGGTTGCAAAAAGAGGAAGACACCCGATCAAATGGATCGAGACAATTCCTACAACAATGGGCTTTAACATAACAAAAATTTTGAGTATGGGGCAGGACCAGGCAATGTTTCATTCTGTTGTGTAGGCATTATTATGAGACAGAACTGACATGAAGGCATCTAGCAACAAAGTGTACTAAAGCTTCTGGCACCTTCATTTGCTGATGGATTATAATTCAAAATGAGAAAAATCATTGCAACCATTCATTAATAATCAGAACATGAAACGTGCAAAATAAGAATCTAGGAAAATTGGAAATCATAAAAAACGGAATCTGACCTATAAAGATCAATATCCTAGGCATTGGTGAGTTGAAATAGTCCCTTTGAATCTTAAAATGATAAGAATGACTACGCTGACAATGACAAATTCAAAAGAATGTCTCTTTCATCCTCAAAAAGAACATTTCTAGATCTATCTTGAAGTGCAATGCTGCCTGTGACAGAATAATATCTATCTTCATACACAAGGAAGGCCGGTTAATAGAACCATTATTCAAATTTTCATACAAACCACTAAAGCCAATGAAGAATTGTACCAACTTCTTTAGTCTGAAATTGATCACACATGTACTGAAAATGCATTAATAATTGTTGACAATTGGAATGCACACATGGAAACAAAAAGGAAGGAAGAGTAATTAGAAACTATGGCTTTGGGGATCGAAAAGAAGCTGAAGACTGCATGAAAGAATTCTGCTAGAGCAATAACTTCCTCATTGCAAACACCTTTATTCAACAACAGGAGCGGCATATATACATGTGGAATACACAGGAATGGAATTGACTAAATCTGTGGCAAGACATGATAGAGAAACTCAATATCATTGAGACAAAATAAGACCAGGGGTTAACTATGTAACAGACTATCAATTACTAATATGCAAGTTCAAGTCAAACCTGAAGAAAATTAAAGTAAGAACGCAAAAGAGCCCAAATACAGCCTATATTATATCTGTGGTCGGCTGGGGTTTCTAGGGAAACAAACCAGTGATATTGATACATGTAGAAGAAGGAAATTCATATCAATAAAGAATTTTACATTAAGAAGTCCACACAACAAGAAACCCCAGTCCAACTCCAGCCCATAAATCAGATGCAAACTAGAGGCCCTTCCAGACTCATGAAGCTGTTGGAGGAATAGCCCAAGAAACAGGAAAACCACAGGTTGGTGGAGGCAGAGTTGGGAGAATCCAAAGTGAACAGGCAGTTGGCAGGCCACAGACAGCTCTTAGGGTCAGCAGGTCTCATGGTGATTGCCATCCCAAGAAGCCAAACGTAGGGTCCAGGGTCTTTTCATCAGGAAGAAAAAGAGTGAGCCCATTCTCCACAGTCTACTTATAGCTATGAAATAGGTCACACCCCCAAGGAGACTGTGACCTGCACCTTCTGAAGATCCTGGTCAAGCTATATTGACACCAAACCTTACTATCACAATATCTCACCTGAATTTGGAGCCTATCTCAAGAACGGTTTGGACATATTGAACATTAATGATCAGCTACCAGAAGACTTGTGAAATAGCATCAAGGTCATCAATCTTTTTTTTTGTCATGTCATTTGTGGCTATTTATTTATTTATCATAAATCATTTTATTGGGGGCTCCTCAAAAAGATCATTATAATACAGTAAAGAAAGAAAATACTACAGTGGATATCAGAGGAGACTGTGAAACTTGCTCTTGAACCTAAAGCAGCTAAAGCAAATGGAAGAAATGATGAAATAAAAGAGTTGAACAGATAAATTTGAAAGGCCAGCTTGAGAAGATAAAGTAAAGAATTATATTGTAACGTGTAAAGAACTGGAATTAGGAAAGCAAAAGGAATGAGTACAGTCAGCATATCATAAATTGAAAGAACAGAAGAAAAAAATCCAATTCTTGGATTAAAATGTTCAAGGATTATTTATCAAACTATTGAATGATGCAGGGAGAATCCAAAGAATATGGAAGGAGTATACAGAGTCTCTGTACCCAAGAATTAGTTGAGGTTCTACTAGTTCAAAAGGCCAAGAGGTAGTTGAAGCTGCAATGTAAGCATTAGTGCAAAGCAAGAAAGGGATAGGAATGGAAATATTTCAACACGCTCATGCAGTGATAGTCCATGTCAAGAAATTTGGAAGATAGCTATCTGGCCAACCAACTAGAAGTGATTAATATTTCTGTCCATTCTAAAGAAATATGACGCAACAAAATCTGCAAATTAATTTAAAGTAACATTAATATGACATGCAAGTACAATTTTATTGAAGATAACTTTAAAAGTAGTTATAGCAATATGTCAACAGGAAGCTGCCAGAAATCCAGGCTGTATTAAAAGAGGGCATGAGGCAAGGTATATCAATGCTGATTTCAGATGGACCTTGGCTGAAAGCAGAGGATACAAGGAAAATGCTTACTTATGTACTATTGACTATGCAGAGGATTTTACTGTGTATCATAACTAACTTTGGGTAGCATATGAATACATATGAGAACAATGGGAATTCCCGTACATTTAATTGTGCTCCTGTGGTACCTGTACATAAACCAACAGGAAGTGGTTCGAATAGAACAAGGGGATAGTGCGTGGTTTAAAATCAGGAGAGTGTGTGTTGTGGTTATATCCTTTCACCATATGTGTTAGACAGGGTTCTCTAGAGAAACAAAAACAGGACATTTATGATTTGATAGATAGATAGAACACGAAGGAATATAACAGCTAATTAGTCCACATAGCAGTACAGAGGACTCAGTTTAACTCACTTCCATGCAACAGTAAATATGGCAGTACAGCCAGGCAGCAAACTGCAGAACTAGGTAAGGCAGCCACACACTGGTCTGGTCACCAGAGAGCAACTGAGAGATAGGTGTGGCTTGCTGAGCCATTTATCTCTTTGCCCACTAATCAAACTGCAAACTTATTAATCCCACATGTTCTTATTGGCCAGGTTGGCACTATAAACCTACCTATCTATCACAATATACTTATTCAAATAATCTGAGAAGCTGCTCTGTATGAAGAAGTTGAGGCATCTGGATTGGAGGAAGAATCATTAGCAACCTGTGTTATGCAGATGACCCAATCTTGCTGGCTGAAAGTCAATAGGCCTTGAAGTACTTACTGATAAAGCTCATATAGTACACCTTCAGTATATATTAGTCTTCAACACTAAGAATACAAATGTCTTCTCAACTTGACAAATATAAACACACAACATCATTACAAATAGAGAAATGTAGCTAAACTCTATTTTACTTGGACCCACAATCAATACTCACAGAAGCAGCAGTCAATAAATCAACGTATTTCATTGGAAAAATCTGTTGTAAAAGACCTCTTTAAAATGTGAAAGAGCAAATGCTTTACTCTGGGGATTAGCAAGTTATGCCTGCTTTTAGCCTTGATATTTTTAATCACCTTAGATGCATGTGAAAGGAGTCTTAATTTCAGTGTCTGGTATGGGTTGAATGACTAAGAGCAAGTTTGGTGGTTCAACCCACTTGCTGCTCCACAGAAGAAAGAGGAAGCTATTTGACCCTGTAAAGATTTACAGCCTTGGAAACCCTATATGGTCACTATGAATAAGAATAGACTTGATGGTAATGTGTGACATATGCATGTGAAAGATGGACCATAAATAAGGAAGACTGAAGAAAATATGATGCCTTTAAAATATGATGTTGCAAATAATATTGAATATACCATGAATGCCCAGCAGAACAAAGAGGTCTGTCCCGGAAGAAGTACAGCCAGAATGTATTTTAGAAGTGAGGATGGTAAAACTCCATTTCATATACATTGAACATTGTATCAGGAGAAATTAGTCCCTAGAAAAGGACAAAATACTTGGTAGAGCATCATCAAAAAACAGGTAAACCCTGAATGAGATGGATCAACACAGTGGCTGTAACAATAGGCTAAACTATGACCATTGTGAGGATGTCACAGGACTAGAAAGGCTTTTATTCTATTGTGCATAGGGTCACTATAAGTGGCAGTGCGTGAGTTTTTGTTGATTAACAACACTGGGATATGAGCAATGTCCCCATGGCATATGCTAAACTGTCACCATGCTGGACACAGTTGATCTTTGTGGCTTTAGAGGGTAATTATTTAGAGGGTTATGATAACACTGAATTTTTTTCTGTGTATTCAAACTATTCCATCCTAAGGTTCCACAGATCTATCCAAACCAAGCTCACTGCCATGGAATCAATGCTAACTCATATCGACCCTACAGCACATGGGTAAAATTGTACCTGTGAGGTTCTGAGAATGTACCTCTTTACAGAGTAGAGTCCCATCTTTCTCCCAAAGAGCAGCCGGTGATTTCAAAATACCGACCGTGCAATTAGCAGCCCAATGTGTAACCAAGAACTATTCAGGGAAGCTAGAGGGAGAGCATGAAAAGAAATGAGTAGTTGAGGTGGTTGGATGCACATCCATCCCTTTGTTCTACTCTCTATGACTTTTTCTGAGTTCATTCAAAATGTAAATTGAGACACAAAATAGAATTCTACCCAACCCTGCTATATGCCTACACAGTATCCATTTTTCTCATTCTTACTACTAATAGAAGCTCAATTTTGTTTAGGGTGATAATGTACCTACTTAAATCGCTCACTCCTAGGCTCCCTTGCAGCTATGCATAAGCATTTGACCCAGTTTGGGCCAAATATGTGTAGGTGAAAGATACTGAGTAGGACTCCAAAGAAAGTTTTTGTTGTTGTTTAAGGCAAAACACTTGTCTGGCATAACCCATTTCATTTTTGTCCTTGGCTCTTCTGCTGTCATGCTCCCTAGTCAGAATATTGAAAGATGGGAGAGTCACATAGGTTACATGAGTTTGGCAGACCAAAAAGTATGCATTCTCCTATATCCAAGATGAGTCCCTGAGCAAATACGCCAGACCTAGGCTACCTATTTCAAGACTTACTATTGTATAAGACAAACCCCTGTGTGGTGTAAAGGGTTAACACAATTCACTGCTACGACAAAGATGCCTTGGAAGAAAAACCTGGCAATCTACATTTAAAAATTCAGCCCTTGAAAACCTCATGCAGCACAGTTCTACCCTGAATCATATGGGGTAACTGTAAATCAGAATCAATTCAGTGGCAACTGGTTTGGTATTTTTGGTGTTAATATAAGAAAAATTAAGCTTTTGTGATTAGACCACTAGAGTCGGTTTGTTTTTTCCCATGTAGCCAGATGCAATTTGGACTGATAGAGAAATAATTAAAAGAATGTAGAGTTAAGTAAGCGTAATGATTATGGAACTAATCATTTAGCAATGGGCTGCTAACCACAAGGTCAGTAGTTCAAATGCACCAGTCACTCAGGGGGAGAAAAGTGAAGCTCTCTGCTTCTGTAAAGATTTACAGTCTTGGAAGCCCTATATGGGGTTGCTATAAGTTGTAATCAACTTGATAGCATTGTATTTGTTTGAGTTTGGTGACTAGTATGTAAGCTTTGAGGGGGTAGTAATAGATACTTTGAATACTATTCTTAGCACTATAGGTATTATGTCTTTTGCAAATGGGTAAACGAACAAAAGCGATATTCATTTTGTGTTTTCTGTAGTTTGCCTTATTCTTCCAAGAAGATTCCTCAAGTGTTAAGACCCAGTCTTCTCTGGCATACTTGGATAAAAGAATAACTGATAGACACAGACTTGAACCCTGGCCTGTGTGATCTTGGGTGTGTCACTGTTTTTCAATCCATTTCTCATCTGTGAACTGGGGATTACACACGTAGCCCACAGGGTTGTTTTGGAGATTCAGAGTAATGTGTGTGTCTTGGATTGAGTGCCCTTGCATGCCGAGATTATTCCTCAGGCCTGGGTGCAGGGAGTCTATTTGAGATCTGATGGCAGGGAGTGGGAATAGGAAAGCAGACGCAAGACTGAGTTAGGGGGAGAAGCAATCACAATGGGAACGGGGTGTTGAGGCTTTTAATGTAGGATACAGGGGCTTGATTCCCCCAGGACTTCTGAGCAACATGGGTTCTGTCCTAGAATTGTCTACCAGAAAAAGGAGGCTGGGCTCTTCTTCGCCTGTAGTGGTGTTGAGCATTCCTCCTAGTAAGGTGACCTCTCCTACCTTCCTGGGTTTGGCTTTCCATGCCTTTCAAAAGGCTTCGAGGCAGAAGGACATGGAGAGCTGCGTGCTGCACAGTTGTGATAAGACACCATTTCAGCAGGAGCCTGCACTTACATAGAGCCGTTCGCCACTGCTATGATGGATATCAGGAGGAGCCCTGGAAGTGCAGTGGTTACAAGTTGGTTTGCTAACTTCAAGGTCAGCAGTTCAAAACTACTAGCTCCAAGGAAGAAAGATGGGGTTTTCTACTCCAATAAAGAGTTGTAGTGTTTGAAACTCGCAGGGTGCAATTGTACACTGCCCCACAGGATCGCTATGAGTCGGTATTGACTGGAAGGCAGTGAGATGGTGTCAGAGATGGGTCAAAGGAATGTGGCATGGCAACCCTAAGAATCTGCTACAGAACCAGAAAGTGCCTGGGATAGATGAGTTTATTGTGCTTGACCTTTTAAAACCATCAAACGGGCAACAGTTAGAAAGACAAACATACCAAGTGTCATTGGAGATCCGGGGAAAGCAGAGAAACACTGCTAATGATGCAGGTTTGCTGCACATCAATCTGGCAGAGCTTAGTGAAAGCCCATTGAATGTACCCTAGGACCTAGTGAGCCCCTCCTGGGCGTACAACCAAAGAAGCGCAGTCACTGAGTTGACTTTCATTCCTCGAGACCCTATCAAACAAAGCTGAATGGTCCCATGATGTTTTCAAGGCTTCTATTGGGAAGTAGACAGCCATGCCTTTATCCTCCAGTGTGTGGAAGACGGCTTCAAACTACTGACCTTTGGGTTAGCAGCCAAGCACTTAATATCTCCCCCATCAAAGCTCTCTCCTGGATGTATAAAAACAAACAAAACCCCAGTTGATTCTTCCTCATTAGCAACCCTACAAGGCACAGTAGAATTAATGCTTTAGGTTTACAAAACTAAATTCTTATGACAGCAGACAGCCTCTCTTTGCTCCATGGAATAGCTGGTGGGTTGGAACTGATCACCTTGGGGTTAGCAGCCCAACGCATAATTCCTGGGTATATAGGCCAAGCTATTTATCCAATTCAAAGGGCCCTTGGGACATTTTTACAAGAAAGGTCACCATGCTGATGCCTGCAGTAGAGAAGAGTTGGAGCCGAATTGGATGCCAATCAACAGACAATTGAAGAAGGAAACAAAAGAAAGATGATGATTGCTCATGACCAAGTGGCACGCAGCAGCACATGCAATTGATATGCAGCATGGCAATAACTCTTAATGACATTGCAAGGAGTTGAAAAGGTCAGAAACTGAATGAGATTTATATTGCAGTACCATTCATGGAAGCTGAAAGCCCATTCACCAAGCAGCATGGTCTAGTGCACATGGCTGTATGCCTATAAGGACACACACACACCAAGCACCCAGCAGGGGGTATTAGTCTGAAGAGGGGAATGGAAGTGTTGTGAATGTGGAAAAGGAGGGACAAAACACAAACAGGGCCTGACACTGATTAGGGTTCACGGTGTGCTATAAAGTAGGCATGATTAATCACTTCCCTGTACCAGAAGGCTGAGCTAGATTTTTAAAGCAAATCGAGTGCCTGGAACACAATGGTTGTTAGCTGCTGTTGAGTCAGCCTCCAGTCCAACTCACTGTGACAACCAGCTCCCAGTGACTCCATGGGCAATATTCTCCCTGGTCCTGCACCATCTCTTTGGTTGTGCATCAGATTGTGATTCACAGGGGTTTTCGTTAACTGGTTTTCAGAAGTAGAAAACCAGGCTCTTCTTCATCGCTCATCTTAGTCTGGACACATCACAGAAACAGGTTCAGTCTCATAGCCGCACCCAACCATGCTTCCCAATTTCAGTATCATAGCAACACAGAAATCAGTTCAGTACCACAGCAATAACCAAGCATCCCCCTGACAAATGAGTGTTGGATGCACCTGAGTTGCATTGTCTTGGACTCAAACCCAGATCTCCCACATGGAAAAGGAGAATTCTACAACTGAACCACCAATTTATCCTCAGAATATAATAAATATCCAGTAAATGGTTATTAAGAATGTGGCTGCCAGGAAAATCCAGCAATTTCCTGCCAAGGCTTAACACTAATATCTTCCTCCACACACTAGGAGGCTGCAGAGGAATGACTTTCTCCATGCCAGCCCTGGTATCTAGACAAGGGACCCTAACACTGAGCCACTGAGCCCCAGCAGGCTGGGGAGCAATGTCAAATTGGATGAGGGACAATCCTGGTTGAGTTAGTTTCCCTAAGCTCGCAGGGCAGTTTAGCATGTCCACAGCTGTGTTCTGAATAGCCATGCGATTACCACCGAGAGAAATTCTACATGCTTTCACACCCCATGCTAGTCGTTGCAGCCATCGTTGAGTACAGTTCATGCTCATCACTATCTAGAACTCACGGTGACGCTGTGGGTGAGCCATTGGGCAGGTAACCTCAAGGTTGGCAGTTCAAAGACACCAGTTGTTCTCTGAGAGGAAGGTGAGATGATCTGCTCCTGTCAAGATTTAGCCTGAGGAATTTTATATAGGGTCACAGTGAGTCAGGATCAACTCAATGGTGTTGGTTTGGTTTAGTAGACCCGCCATCAGATCATATTTAATGTATTTATTAACATGTATATTTGCCACAAATCCAATGTCTTTTATTTTTATCACTGCATTTCAATACAATTTGTGCCTTTGTGATTCTGTATTTCATTGGAGGTATTTGGAAATATTATTCTGGGGAGTGGGCAGGGGTTCCATAGCCTTTCCTAAATGCCAAAAGGATCCATGGGGTTGCAATGGTTAAGACCCTCTAATAGAGTTTATCAAAGAGCCCTGGAGGCACAATGGTTAAGTGCTCAGCTGCTATCCAAAAGGTTGAAGGTTTGAACCCACCAGTGGCTCTGTTCTTGGAAGAAAAACCAGGCAACTCATTCTTGTAAAGATTACAGCATAGAGAAGCCTAGAGCAGTGGTTCTCAAACTTCCTAATGCCACAACCCTTTCATACAGTTCCTCATGTTGTGGTGACCTCCACAACCATAAAAAATATTCTCATTGCTGCTTCATAACTGTAATTTTGTTACAGTCACCCTGTGCAAGGGTCCCACAGGTTGAGAACCATTGGTCTAGAGAGCTCTGCACTGATGCATTGAGTCACTATGAGTTGGACTGGACTAGAAGGTTCCTAACAAAAACACCAACAATCCTTTTTTACCATGACCTTGTTAACTCAAAAAGATTAATAAGCAAATTCACAAATGAGGACATCCAGTTGCCCCTCCAAACTGGAGAAGCATGAGTTAAATGGTAACCCTGACCCCACGGAGTCCTCCAGCTGGTGCCATGCTGCCTTTATTCCTTCTGCCTGTCAGGTTTGTGGAGAAGAAGTGGAAAGGGAGGGAAAGAAAAAGAAAGAAATGAAAAGATAAATTCCCAGCTTCTTCACATCACTGAATTGAACTTTACTTTTAATAAAAGTATTGTGAAATGGAAATGGTGCTTTCACTATTTTGCTTTCAGGTGATATTCAGAGACATGGTGCTGGTCATTATTTGAGCCGGGGAGGTTAGTGTGCAGATTTTCTGAATATGGTTGAGCCAGCATGCCCCCTTCCAGGCCTAGCATTTCCCTGGGCTATGAGAAGTTATAGACAGTCTACCCTCTTCTTCCTCTGACTTCGCTGCAAACCATGGACACACTGGTTCTGACTTGACCTGGCTCCAGTACAGAAAATAATATCCTCCTTGAATAATTGTAGTGCTTGCATTGGAAGGCACCCAGAGACAAATCTCTCTTCTGGTGGCATAATGGGTTATGTGTTGGGCTATTAACTGCAAGGTCAGCAGTTAGAATTCACCAGTCGCTCCTTTGGAGAAAGATGAGGCTTTCTTCTCCTATAAAGAGTTATAGCCTTAGATGAGTATAAAAACTCAAAATGCATTGGCAGAGATTCCACAGAGAATAAGCCTCCATTAAATCCCCTGGGACCATTCACCAGGGATGGGATTAAACCCTGCTCACCGTCAGTACATCAGAAAGTGTATTGTTGCAGATATGATTAGGTTAAAAATTAACATCTTATCATTTGTCTTTACTCTTAACACGTTTTTCATTTGTTCTTTTTTTAATTTTCTGCTTACCTTTTTATTGAAAAAAGTAACTAATGTCACTAAACAAGTAGAGAATTTGTTAAATGAAAATCTAATCGGTTATGTAAACTTTCACTGAAAACATAACACACTTTTATTTTTACAAAGAGTTACAGCCTTAGAAACCCAGGAAGCCGGAGTATTTTCTCTCGATAGGATTGTTATGCACCCAATGGCAATGAGTGTTGTTGGATTTTGTTTCTTTATTGTTTTCTGTAGCTTTGGAGGGGTATAGGGGTTATGTGTTGGGCTGCTAAACGCAATGTCTGAAATGGCAAATTTGAAATCCCCAGACACTCCAAGGGAGAAAGATGAGGCTTTCTACTCCCCTAAAGAGTTCCAGTCTCAGAGCATCCAGTCCACAAAAAGAACAACATGGCTGGGCCCACTATGAGACATGATGCCCCTCAGTGACCAAGGGTGATACAGGGGACAGCACTGGAGACACAGTGTGCGAATTGCACCTAACCTGATTCCACCACACCGAGGCAAAGTGTGGTGGGGTGCAGTGGAACATCAAGGGAATGGAGTGGCAAGGTCCCCAGGGAATGCTGAAAGTGGACTTTGGGACCAGGTTGTGGTGCCTCAACAGACTGGATTGGAAAACACTCCTAAGGTCCAACAAATCATCCTTGAACTAACTACAAGCTCTTCTTTCTTGATGTGTTTTGTTTTGTTCTTTGTCAGTGTTTTTGTTGTTTTGTTGTCTGGTTCTATACTGTTGCTTTGTTTTCCTCTGTCTTGTTTTCGTGCATGTTAGTGTCTCCACAGGTCTATCTAAATAAGAAAGGCTGGATGAACTATCTGCAGGAAAAACAACAGGACCGACAGTTCTGGGGGCACTTGGGATAGGTGGAGGTGCAGGGGGGTAAGGAAGTGGTGTTAACAAACACAGGGACAAGGGAACAACATGGGACTCAAAATGGTAGTGAGGCGAAGTGGCAGGCCTGGTAGGGAATGATCAAGGGTAAGGTTACGTAAAGAAAAGGTATAGCTGTAACCCAGGTGGGGATAGAGCATGGTAGTGGGAGAGGAGGAAAGTCAAGGGAGATGGAGGAAAGAGCTAGGAGTCAAAGTGCATTTATAGAGGTCTAGACAAAGACATGTGCATGCAAATATATATATATATAGAAATAGATCTATGTGTCTATATTTATAGGTTTAGTATTAAGGTGGTGGCAGGACCTTGGACCTTTACTCAAGCACTACCTCAATGCATGAATACTTTCTTTTATTAAATTGACACTCTACAATGCTCATCCTTCCGACACAACTGCTGAAGCCAAAGCTGGTGAACAAGTAAATGTGGTGAAGAAAGCTGGTGGTGCCTGGTTATCAAAAGAGATACTGTCTGGGATCTTAAAGACTTGAAGATAAACAAGCGGCAATCTAGCTCAGAAGCAATAAAGCCCACATGGAAGAGCACACCAACCTGTGTGATCACGAGGTCCCAAAGGGATCAGTTATCAGGCATCAAAGAAAAAAAATCACAGCATTGGCTGCACACCTCCATGATACGATTGCCGAAGACAAACGGGTGCATAAACAAATGTGGCGAAGAAAGCTGATGGTGCCCGGCTATCAAAAGAGATAGTGTCTGGGGTCTTAAAGGCTTGAAGGTGAACAAGCGGCCATCTAGCTCAGAAGCAAAAAAGTCCACATGGAAGAAGCACACCAGCCTGTGCGATCACAAGGTGCCAAAGGGACCAGTATAAGGCATTATGCAAAAAATATATATATACCATATATATGGTATATATATATATACATAATAGTGAATGAAGGGGGAAGTGCAGAGTGGCGACCCAAAGCCCATTTGCTGGCCACTAGAGATCCCCTCACAGAGGGGTTTAGGAGAGGAGATGGGTCAGTCAGGGGGGTGCGATGTAGTACCGATGAAAAACACAGCTTTCCCCCAGATCCTGGATGCTTCCTCCCACCAACTACCATGATCCGTATTCTACCTTGCAGGACTGGATAGGGCAGAGGTTGTATACTGGTACATATAGGAGCTGGAGGTACAGGGAATCCACGGTGGATGATACCTTCAGGACCAGGAGTGTGAGGGGCGATACTGAGAGAGTGGAGGGTGAGTGGGTTGGAAACGGGGAACAGATTACAAGGATCCACATGTAACCTCCTACCTGGGAGACAGACGGCAGAGAAGGGGGGGAGGGAGACTCCGGATAGGGCAAGATATGACAAAATAACAATCTGTGGATTATCAAGGGCTCATGAGGGAGTGGGGAGCGGAGGGAGGGTAAAAAAAAAGAGGACCTAATGCAAAGGGTTTAAGTGGAGAGCAAATGCTTTGAGAGTGATTAGGGCAAAGAATGTACAGATATGCTTTATACAATTGATGTATGTATATGTATGGATTGTAATAAGAGTTGTATGAGCCCCTAATAAAATGTTTTAAAAAAAAGAATTCCAGTCTCAGAAACTCACAGGTGCAGTTCTACCCTATCCTATAGAGTCGCCATGAGTCGGCATCAACTGGATGGCAGGAAGGACACATAACGATTCAGACCTGGGCTTAGTTTGGGTTCTCACTGAAGCAGACCCTGGCCAAAGACTTAAAGGCAATGAGCTTATTTAGGAAACTCTGAGCATGCAGGTAATGAAGTGGCTTTGTGAGCCAGTGGAGGGAAGGCCACTGATAACAAATAGATTTTGAATCCAATTACAAACCTGGGAACCTGCTGCTTAATCACTTAGGAAGTCTCCAGGGGTAGGTGTAGCACACGCCTCTCAGAGTTTTGCCATCCAAGGAGTGAGGGGCCTGGTCAGGGCTGTTCCCAGGGGCATATGTTCCTCAGCACATTCAGCCAGCACCATCAAAGGAATCTTCAGAGCTGGCCCTTGGTGACTGAGGCGAGTACACGGAATCAGGCATTTGGGAGTGAAGAGAAGGAGCACCGGGAGTGTCAGCTACAGATTGGAGACTGGAAGGTCAACTCGGTGCTCCTCAAGGGGACAGGCGCTCCCTTCTCTGGATCTCACTTTTAACATCGATACACAAAGGTCAATTCTGTGAGGGTCACAGACTGGGGACTCACATGGCCAAATGACGACCTGTGTGGACTCTGGTTGGCCTGCTTTTTCACTGCCATCTAGAAGATTCCAATTCACAGTGACTCTGTAAGACCGAGCAGAACTGCCCCTGTGGGTTTTCGAGGCTGAAATTCTATATGGACTAGAAAGTCTCATCTCTGCACAGCCCCCCATACTATCCCCCACCCCCCGCTGCCCCAGTGTGACTGGTGGTTTCAAATTACTGACCTTCTAGTTAGCTGCCGAAACATAACCCACTGTGCCATCAAGGCTCTTTGGCCTACCTGGCTTCTATCCAATGTTATTGAATCGCCTTTGAAAAAATCAGGAGGTTTTTCAGAAAACAGGAATTTTGACTTTCTCTAGAAAAATCGATCTGGCATCACTGGAACCTAAACTAGAGGATCCACAATTCCACGTGGCTCTGGGAATCTCAACATTTCTTCCTCCTGCTCAAAGTAAAATGGTTTAAGGGGACCTTTCACAGCTGGTGGGCTGGTCTCCTTTCTAGAAAGTTGCCTCTGTAAAGAAAATGCATCTTTCTTCCCTTTTACCTAGTTGGGGGTGGTGAGGGTAGCAGGAGCCATTGGGTTAAGAAAAAACAGTCCAGGTAGCTTCAGTCTGCCCTGCCAGGGCTTTAGAGTCCAAGCCTTTTTTGCTCCAGCTGACTGGCCTGCTGTTTCCAGGGCAGCCCCACCATCTGTTCCCAGATGCAGGGAGGGAGCTGACTTTCCTTCATCACACCTGCCCCAAACTCAGGCCCAGAACTACTGTCTGAACACAGAACAACTTTTGTCTGTGGCCAAATGTGGGACCCCAAATTTCTTCCCTCTTTCCCGATACTCCTTCAGTGACTTGATGACCTGGGCCAGGCTGAGATGAATTAGCTTGCTCCTCACAGCTGGCTGCTGGGTTCCAGTCAACTCCCAGAGGCCACTGGCTGTGCCCATCAGTAGAAGTGGGAGTTGAGAACCCTCAGATCTTGGCTGAGCAGCTCTGTCAGTCTGTAGCTGTTGACTGTAGCTGGTTCTGACAGCCAGTCTAGCTGGTGCTTTAAGTCATTTCAGTCGCTCCACGTCAGCTGTGATTAATCTAGTCTCGGTAGCCTCAGAGGGAGGGGAAAACAAAACACCTCAATGACTTTGAATCAGAGTGGGTTATCCTTTTTTAAAAGGCAGAAAGTCTGAATTGGAGGATATTTTGGGGGGTCTCTTTTATGCATTTCACATTTATGAAATAAGAAATAACAGTATTTGTTCCAGTAAGTGGATCAGAACCACCTAAGGGCCCACTCCTCCCACCAGGCCACGCCTCACTAAGAATAGAGGTCCATCACTTGTCTGGCATTTTGTGGTACTGTGGTGACTTTTGTTTTGTGTGATACTGGGAGCTATGTGATTGGCATTTCATATACCAGCAGGGTCACCCAAAGAGCTTCCAGACAAAGAACAGACAATGAAGAAGGAATTGGCTGCCCGCATGGGAAGAATGAGCCATTGAAAACCCTATGGATAGCAGCAACACTGTCAGTTACTAGACCCCCCATGAACAACAGAAGAACATTGTCAGAACGTGTGCCAGAAGATGAGCTCTTCAACTTGGAAAGTACTCAAAATACGGCTGAGGAAGAGGAAGAGCTGACTTTTCATAGGCAAGTAGACCATAATGATGCAAATCGAGTATAGCCATCAGGACCTTCATTTGCTGATGGGGCACAACTCAAAATGAGGAGAAACAGTTCATATCGTCATTAATAATTGAAACTTGGGATGTATGAAATATTAATCTAGGGACATTGGAAGTCATTAAAAATGAAATGGAATACATAAAGATTGATATTGTAAGCATTAGTTAGCTGAAATGGACTGATATTGACCATTTTGAAATAGAAAATCTTATGGTTTACTCTGCTGGAAATGACACAATCAAGAGAAACAACATTGCATTCATCATCAAAAGGACATTTTCAGATCTATTTTAATGTACAATGCTATCTTTGATAGGATGCTATCTAGCCCCCTTCAAGGAGAACCAATCAATACAACTATTGTTCAAATTTATGAACCAACCACCCAAAGCTGGTGATGCAGAAATTGAATAATTCTACCACCATATTCAGTCCCAAATTTGTCAGACTTGCTATCAAAATGCTATTGGAATGCAAAAGTTGAAAACAAAGAGGAAAGATCAGTAGTTGAAAAATATGGTCTTGGTGATAGAAACCAAGCTGGAGATCGCATGACAGAGTTTGCAAGACCAATAAATTGCTGATAGCATATACTATATTTTCCAACTTCTGTTCTTTCCTCTTTGGTTCCAACATTTGCACTCCAATCACCAATAATTAACACTTTATCTTGATTGTATGTTAGAATTTTGCATGATTAATGATTTCTTCAAACATTTGATCAACAACAAAAAAGGTGACCATAAATGTGGACTTCTCCAGATGGAATACACAGAATTTACATTGACTACACCTGTGGGAAGAGACAATAAAAGAAGCTCAATATCAGCAACTGAAACCAGTCCAGGGGCTGATTGTGGAACAGATCAGCAATTGTTCATATGTGAGCTCAAGTTGAAGTCAAGAAAATGCAAACAAGTACACGAGAGTCAATATACAACCTTGATAATAACCCACCAAATTTTGAGAACATCTCTGAATAAAGCACAGTGTCATTTTTTAAAAAAGGAAATAAAGAAAAGATACAAGTGCTTGTCAGAAGAGACTCTGAAACTTACTATTAATCAGAGAGTAGCTAAGGCAAATGGAGGAAATGATGAAGTAAAGAGCTAAAAAGAAAATTTCAAAGGACAACTCGAGAATACAAAGTAAAATATTATCACAAAATGTGCAAAGGCCTAGAGTTAGAAAACCAAAACAGATCATATTCAGCATATCTTAAA
Organism: Tenrec ecaudatus; assembly: GCF_050624435.1. Lineage (NCBI taxonomy): Eukaryota > Metazoa > Chordata > Mammalia > Afrosoricida > Tenrecidae > Tenrec > Tenrec ecaudatus. Next base: position 1,622,949 of record NW_027459458.1, read on the forward strand.
CTGAAAGAACTGAAGAAAAATGTCAAGTCTCGAAGTGCAATATTAAAAAATTCTATGGGCAAAATATTGAATGATGAAGGAAACATCTGAGGAAGATGGAAACCATATGGAGTCACTGTATCAAAAAGAATAGACCAACATTCAACCATTTCAGGAGGTAACATATGAGCAAGAACCAATGGTCAGGAAAGAAGAAATTCAAGATGCATGGAAAGCACTAGCCCAAAACAAGATGCCAGGAATTGCTGGAATATCTAGTGAAATGTTTCCACAAGCTGATAATGCACTGGCAGCACTCACTCATCTATGTCAGGAAATTTGGAATACAGCTACTTGGCTAACGGACTGGAAGAGATCCATATGTGTATACATACCAAAGAAGGGAGACCAACGGAATGGTCAAATTATGTAACACTATCATTGGCATCACATGTGAGTCAAATTGTACTGAAGCTAATACAACAACAGTTGCATTAATTCATTGACAGAAAGTTACCATATTCAGCATTCAAGAGCCATCGTGGCACAGTGGTTACAGGTTGGATTTCAAACCCCAAGGTCAGCAGTTCAAAACCACCAGTCACTCCGTGGGAGAAAGGCAAGGTTTTCTACTCCCATAATGAGTTACAGTCTCAGAAACTCACAGGGGCAGTTAGTTCTACCCTATACTATAGGGTCAGGATGAGTTGTCATCAACTACAAGGCAGTGTGTTTGGTTTCCCAGAGATTTAACCCAGATTCAGAAGAGGATGTGGAACAAAGCATATCAGATATCAGATGGATCTTGCCTAAAAGCAGTGAATACCCAAAAGATGTTTACTTATGTTTTATTAACACCCAAGCTATCTGACTGTGTGGATCATAACAAAACATGGATAGTTTTGAGAAGGGAATTCCAGAACACTTTGTCTTGCTCATGTGAAACTTGTACATGGATTAAGAAGCAGCAGCACAAATAGAACAAGGGTAGATTGCATGGTTTAAGAATCAAAACTTATGGGACACTGCAAAGGCAGTTATCAGAGGTAGCTTGATATCACTGAATGCATACATGAAAAAAGAAGAAAGGCGTATGACAGATATGTTAACACAAAACCTCCAACAACTAGAACAGAGTCAACAGAACTACCCCTCCAATAGCAAGAGAAAAGAAATAATAAAAATCAGGGCGGAGTTAAACCAGTGGGAAGACAAAAGAACAATGCAAAGGATTAACGCAACTAGAAGCTGGTTTTATGAACGAATTAATAAAATTGACACTCCCCTGGCAAAGCTTACCAAAGATAGAAAGGAACAATCATCAATAGCCAGGATAAGAGATGAATCGGGGGCAATAACAACAGACCCCAATGAGATAAAAAGGATAATCACAAAGTACTATGAAGGTTTGTATTCTAATGAATTCAGAAACCTGGAAGACATGGATAAATATTTAGAAAAACAATCTATCCCTAGATTATCTGAGACAGAGATCAAGAACCTCAACAAACCCATAGCGAAGGAAGAAATAGAGAGTGTCATCAAAAACCTACCAAGGAAAAAGGCCCCAGGGCCAGATAGCTACACAGCAGAATTTTACCAAACATTCAGGGAAGAGCTGACACCGATCCTCCACAAAGTATTCCAGAACATAGAAAAGAACGGCAAGCTCCCCAACTCATTTTACGAAGCCAGCATTACTTTGATACCCAAACAGGGAAAAGACCCCACAAGTGTAGAGAATTATAGACCAATATCTCTAATGAACATAGATGCAAAAATCCTTAACAAAATATTGGCCAATAGAATACAAAGGAACATCAAACATATCATTCACCACGACCAAGTAGGATTCATCCCAGCGATGCAGGGATGGTTTAACACCCGAAAATCCATCAATATCATACACCACATCAAGAAGAAAAAGGATAAAAACCATATGATAATATCCATAGATGCAGAAAAAGCATTTGACAACATCCAGCATCCATTCCTAATCAAAACACTCATGAAGATAGGATTGGAAGGTAAGTTCCTCAAGCTCATACAAGCTATCTATGAAAGACCAACAGCCAACATCATAGTCAATGGAGAAAAGACAAGAACAATACCACTGAAAAAGGGTACAAGACAAGGATGCCCCCTGTCCCCTCTTCTATTCAATATCGTTTTGGAGGTTCTGGCTAACAACATAAGACAGCGGAAGGACATCAAAGGGATCCAGTTGGGAGAGGAGGAGGTGAAACTATCGTTATTTGCAGATGACATGATCCTATACATTGAAGACCCCCAAAACTCCACAGTTGGAATACTTACAGCAATAGAGGAATACGGAAGGGTAGCAGGATACAAGATCAATAAACAGAAGTCGGTAGGGTTTCTATACACATCGGACAGGGCCATGGAAGAGGCGATTAAGAGGGAAGTACCCTTCACAGTAGCCAAGAACAAACTGAAATACCTAGGAATATACTTAACAAAAAATACTAAAGACCTATATAAGCATAATTATAAAACCCTATTACAGGAAACCAAAAGTGACCTTCACAAATGGATGAAGCTCCCCTGCTCATGGTTAGGTAGGCTGAACATAGTAAAGATGACAGTTCTTCCTAAAGCACTCTACAAGTTCAATGCTATACCAATCCAATTACCATCAACCTTCTTCAAAGAATTGGAAAAACTGACCACCAACTTCATATGGAGAGGGAAGAAACCCAGAATTAGCAGAGAACTCCTCAAGAAGAAGGACACAATTGGAGGACTCGCCCTGCCTGATTTTAATGCCTACTACACAGCTACAGTGGTCAAAACAGCATGGTACTGGCACAATGATAGACACTCAGACCAGTGGAAAAGAATAGAAAGCCCAGGAGTAAAATCATCAGCATATAGACAACTGATCTTCGACAAGGGTCCCAAAAACGTCAAGTGGGAAGCAGATGCCCTCTTTAATAAGTGGTGCTGGAAACAATGGATATCCACATGTAGAAAGTTGAAACAAGACGTCTACCTCACCCCATGCACAAGAATACACTCAAGGTGGAACACAGATCTAGAAGTCAAACCCCAAACCATCAGGACCATTAAGGAGGGAATCGGGACTAATCTCAGAGCACTGGCCCAGGGAGCACATAGGCTCACTGCAACAGGGAAGGGGACACACACAGGTGATCTGGAAATCGACAAATGGGATCTAATAAGAATAAAACACCTGTGCACCTCGAAAGACTTTGCCAAGAGGGTGACAAGGCAACCCACAGACTGGGAGAAGATTTTTAGTAATGACACGTCAGACAAAGGGCTCATTACTAAAATCTACAACACCATCATGACCTGCAAAAAGAGGAAAACAGTTAACCCCCTAAGGAAGTGGGCAAAAGAAATGAGAAGAACTTTCACTAGAGAGGAGATCAATATGGCCAATAAATATATGAGAAAGTGCTCGAAGTCCCTTGCCATAAGAGAAATGCAAATCAAAACAACCATGAGATACCACCTAACACCCCTGAGGCTAGCCCAGATCAGTAAATCAGAGAGCAACAAGTGTTGGAGGGGCTGTGGTGAAATAGGAACCCTCCTCCACTGCTGGTGGTCGTGCAGATTTGTACAGACACTGTGGAAAGCAATCTGGCGATACCTAAAGAAAATGGAAATCGATCTACCTTACGACCCAGCCATCCCTCTACTGGGCATATACCCGGTTGAAGCAGCAAATAAAACACGACCAGTCATATGCGCTCCAATGTTTATTGCGGCACAATTCACAATAGCAAAGACTTGGACACAGCCTAAGTTTCCATCGATAGACGAGTGGATTAGCAAACTTTGGCACATACACACAATGGAGTATTATGCAGCACTGAAAAGCACCGATGAGCACATGAAACACGTTATTTCATGGGAAGAGCTGGAAGGAATTATGCTAAGCGAGGTAAGCCAGTCCCAAAGAGACAGGTACAACATGAGTCCCCTGAGGTAAGTACAATCAGCATGACAGAAATGGGGCATTAATCCACCCAAGGGGAGGGTATTGTTTATATCTCCACAGGGAAAGTGGGACCAGACTTCAACCCAGTGTCGCAAGGTGTGAATGCATTATCCCGGCGTGGAGGACGGAACCGGTGGAGAGGTCTGGGAGGCAGGCCCCAGCACCATAAATTAAGTGGATTCCTGCCCCTCCCCCGAAAAGAACTTGTTCCAAAGGACGACATTGACCCTGCAGCTATGGGAGATGGACATATTTGATCAGAGCACACGGGAGCAGATGAAGGGGCAGGAGGAGAGAGTGGAGCACAGCCTGGCCCACCAGGCTGTGATGATGATGTTCCTGAGTAGAGCAGCCAGTCCACAGAGAGAACAACATGGCTGGCCCCACTATGAGACATGATGCCCCTCAGTGACTAAGGGCGATACAGGGGACAGCACCGGAGACACAGTGTGGGAATTGCACCTGACCTGATCCCACCACACCGAGGCAAATCACTGGGGGAGTGCAGCGGAACAGCAAGGGAATGGAGGGGCAAGGTCCCCAGGGAATGCTGAAAGTGGACTTCGGGGCCAGGGCGTGGTGCCCCAACAGACTGGACTGGAAAACGCTCCTAAGGGCCAGCAAACGATCCTTGAACTAACTACAAGCTTTTCTCTTGTGAACTGTTTTATTCTGTTCTTTGTCAGTGGTTTGTTTTGGTTGTTTTGTTGTCTGGTTGTATACTGTTGCTTTGTTTTCCTCTGTCTAGTTTTCGTGCATGTTAGTGACTCCACAGGTCTGTCTGAATAGGACAGGCTGGATGAACTATCTGGAGGAAAAACAACGGGACCGACAGTTTTGGGGGGACTTGGGGTGGGGGTAGGGGGGGTAAGGAAGTGGTGTTAACAAACCCAGGGACAAGGGAAAAACATGGGACCCCAAATGGTAGAGAAGTGGGAGTGGCAGGCCTGGTGGGAAATGATCAAGGGTAAGGTTGCTTAGAGAAGAGGTATACTCTAGCCCAGGTGGCGATGAAGCATGGTAGTAGGGCAGGAGGAAAGTCAAGGGAGATGGAGGAAAGAGCTAGGAGTCAAAGGGCATTCATGGAGGTCAAGACAAAGACATGTACATGCAAATATATATAGGAGGATGGGGAAATAGATCTATGTGTCTATATTTATAGGTCAAGTATTAAGGTGGCGGAAGGACCTTGGGCCTCTACTCAAACACTCCCTCAATGCATGAATACCTTCTTTTATTAAATTGGAACTCTATGATGCTCACTCTCCCGACACAACAGCTGGAGCCAACATGGGTGAACAAGTAAATGTGGTGAAGAAAGCTGATGGTGCCCGGCTATCAAAAGAGATAGTGACTGGGTCTTAAAGGCTTGAAGATAAACAAGCGGCCATCTAGCTCAGAAGCAACAAAGTCCACATGGAAGAACACACCAGCCTGTGTGATCGAGTGGTCCCAAAGGGATCAGTTACCAGGCATCAAAGAACAAAAAATCGTATCATTGACTGCACACCTCCATGATAGGATCACTGAAGACAAATGGGTGCATAAGCAAATGTGGTGAAGAAAGCTGATGGTGCCCGGCTATCAAAAGAGATAGTGTCTGGGGTCTTAAAGGCTTGAAGGTGAACAAGCGGCCATCTCGCTCAGAAACAAATAAGCCCACATGGAAGAAGCACACCGGCCAGTGCGATCACGAGGTGCCCAAGGGACCAGATATAAGGCATCATGCAAAAAAAAAAAAAAGATATAAGTGTGTGTATGTATGTGTATTTATGTGTATATGTATATATGTATGTGTATATATATATTATATTAAATGAAGGGGGAAGTGCAGAGTGGAGACCCAAGGCCCAAGTGTCAGCCAATGGAGATCCCCTCATAGAGGGGCTTAGGAGAGGAGATGGGTTAATTAGGGTGTGAGGTAGTATCGATGAAGAACACAGCTTTCCCCCAGATCCTGGATGCTTCCTCCTCCCAACTACCATGATCCGAATTCTACCTTGCAGGGCTGGATAGGACAGAGGCTGTACACTGGTACATAGGAGGGTTGGAGATACAGGGAATCCAGGGTGGATGATACCTCCAGGACCAAGGGGGTGAGGGACGATGCTGGGAGAGTGGAGGGTGAGTGGGTTGGAAAGGGGGAACTGATTACAAGGAGCCACATGTGACCTCTTCCCTGGGAGAGGGACAGCAGAGAAGGGGGGAAGGGAGACCCCGAATAGGGCAAGATATGACAAAATAACGAGGTATAAATTACCAAGGGCATATGAGGGAGGGGGGAAAAGGGAGGGAGGGGGGGAAAAAAAGGAGGACCGGATGCAAGGGGCTAAGGTGAAGAGCAAATGCCTTGAGAGTGATTGGGACAGGGAGTGTATGGGTGTGCTTTGTACAATTGATGTATGTATATGTATGGATTGTGGTAAGAGTTGTTGGAGTCCCTAATAAAATGTAAAAGAAGGAAAAAAAAGAAAGAGTTGTGTAATCATTACTACAATACCTTGTAGATTATTTTTTTCCATCTGTGTTCATTGTTCTTAATTCCCCATCTCCCCCACTTCCACTCCCAAAGTCCCCTGCCAAGTCCCAGGTATGTATGTATGTGTATACACACACACACACACATACATATATATGCGATATATAAATATGTATCAACTGATATGTTAGAAATATTTGTGTGCCAGAGCAGTGAAGACAATATTTAGGCAATTTCCTGCTCTGTATGATTTGGTCTTGATGTTGGTTTGTTCATTAAATGTGGCAAAGATAGTTAAGGTATATCATGTTATAATGATAACTTTAAAGGCAGGAATGATATTAAAACTTAAATTCTGAGCAAAAAAAAAAAAAGACCCAGAAATGGTGACATAGTCGCATTATATTTATTTAACCTTTAGGCTGAATAAACAATCAAAGAAGATGGACTTTATGAAGAAGGATGGAGGATCAGGATTGGAGGAAGGCTGACTGACAATCTTCTGGAGGCAGAGGACACAATCTTGCTTTCTGAAAGTGAGGAGGGCTTGAAGCAAAAATCTTGCGAAGATTAAGGATTAAACCTAATTCAAAGAAAGCAAACATCCTCACAAAAATAAAGCATCATGGTACACAGAGAAGCAGTGAAAGCTGTCAGGGCTTCACCTCGCTTGGAACCACAACCAATGATCATGGAAGCAGCAGTGAAGAGCTCCAATGGCATGTTACATTGGGTAAATCTCAATGTAAAGTATTGAAAAGCAAGTATGTTACTTGGATGATTAAGATGTGCATGACTCAAGGTTGGGGTACAGAGGAAGCAACTGGGGTCCTTAGGAGTGACTTTGCTTTTGGGGGCTCTTACAGCTCCTATAACATTCTATACATTGATTGTATCAAGCATATTTACACATATATTGCCATCATTTCCAAAACATTTTCTACTGGAGCCCTTTGTATAAATCCCTATTTTCCCCTCCCACCTTCATGAATCCTTGATATATTTTATATTGTTATTATTATTTTGTATCTTAAGCTGTCTATTGTTTCCCTTGACCTACATCTCTGTAATTCATTGCCTTTGGAAGGGCCTATATATCCAACCTTGTGATGTGTTCCCCCTTTCTCCCCATGCCCCTTCCCCAACCATCCCCCTACCATGATATCGCTATTCCTACTACTGTTCCTGAGGCGTTTATCTGTCATGAAAACCATGAGCTCTTATATGTACCTATGTATGTTCTCCGGTCTAGACAGATCTGTAAGGTTGAACTGGGTCATGGTAGTGTTGGGGAGGAAGCAGTCAGGAACTAGAGGAATGATGTGTGTTTCGTCACTGCTGTACTGAACCTTGGCTTAATCATCCCTTCCTTATAACCCTTCTGTGGGGAGGATATCCAATGGTCTACAGATGGGCTTTGTTTCTCCACTCCAACCCCCTTGTTCACATCGATATAGCTGTTTGTTTTGGATCTTTTGATACCTGATACCTGGTCCAGTCGACACCTCGTGATCACACAGGCTGGTGTGCTTGTCCATGTGGGCTTATTTGCTTCCCTGCTAGATGGCTGCTTGTTTAACTTCAAGCCTTTAGGACCCCAGATGCTGTATCTTTTGATAGCCAGGCACCACCCACTGTCTTCACCACATTTGCTTATGCAGCCATTTTTTCTTCGGCAACCATGTTGGAAAGGTGTTGGAAAGGTGAGTATCAAAGAATGTCAGGTTATTAGACAAGTGTCCTTGTGTTAAGGGGGCCTTGAGAAGAGGTACAAAGCCCATCTACTATCTTAAAACATAAAATATAAATATATTTACATTGGCCTCTATCTCTTTCCTCTATAAATAGCTTTGCCTCCTATTTCTTTCCTCTATTTACTTTCCCCTTCCTCCCAACCCACTATCTTGTTCACTCTCCATTCAGCTCTCCATAATTCCTTTAGGATACATTAAACCCCACCAGGCTTTATACCCCTCCCTCACCATCAATTTTAGATCTCTGTTGTTATCTTATCCCTGAGTGTATAGGCTTTCCATACCCCCTCCTCTCCCAGTCTCCCCTGGAACAGCCAGTCCTTTTCTTCTCTCCTCAGGATTGTCTGACCTGCCAATCTTATCTAGATAGACATAGGGTGAAAGAAAAAGAAACAAAAATAATAAAAATAAGTAGGTAGTTGCAGGTCTGTCTGCTGACCCCTATGTAGGTTTTCTGACCAAGTCTGATGAGGTTTCTAACACTGTCCCCCACATCAGAAGTCCGGAAACCTCAGGGACTGGGTTATTTTGTTCCCCTTGCTGCCCTGCTGCTCTCCCTATGTGTTTCACCCCACTGTGCCAGGGGCAGACGGGCACACTTTCTGCACGGTGGAGATTGTTCATCTAAGTAGAATTGGATTTCCCAGCCCCTGGTTGTGAGGGTAGAAATAAGGCCACATCCACTCTTCTAAGCCCTCAGTTTTCTCCAACCCAAACCATGGTATTTTCATTCGCCTCAGATTCATGGGAAAGTTAGACATCGAATAAGGAAGGCCGAAGAAGAATGAATACACTTGAGCTATTGGGCTGTGAAAATGATTGAAAGTATCATGGACTGTCAAGATAACACACATTTGTCTTAGAAGAAGTGAGGAGGCCAGAATGCATCTCACAGGCCAGGATGGTGAGACTTCATCTCACGTACTTTGGACACATTCTTAAGAAGGAACAGTCCCTGGAAATGGACATTTACTTGGTAAAGTGGCGGTGGCAGTGAAAAAGAGGAAGACCTTTGACTAGATGGATTGCCGCCGTGGCTGCAATAATGGGTTCAAAAATAAAAACCATGGTGAGGAAGGTGCAGGACCGGGTATTTGTCATTCTTCTGTACATCAGAACTGACTCATTTCACCCGACAATAACAGCAGATTAGGGCTGCCCCACAATCTAGAATTCAAGAGTTGGTTATTTTAAAATTCTGATACAGCCGCAGTCATTTTTGAGATTTGGGGTAGCTTCATACACTATTAAATTGACAGATACACATCTGCATGCCGTATAAAAGTATGAAAAAAGAGCACCCTTAAGTTTTGAAATTAGAGTTCTCAGCAAAATGGATTCCCAAATTCATATGCACTTTAAACAGAAGTTATCTCAAAAAGGAATTATTTATGTAAATGCAGCAAGTGGAAATAAAGGAACCAATGTTAGGTTCTTATCTTAAAACTATGTAGCATTAATTTCAAATAAAATAAAATATTTGTTGATGTCAAAATAACAAAATTACTAACAGCCAGTGGCTTTTTCATCACTTCACATTGCAGTATAAAGTATTACCTAATTCTAACTGGCATCTAGGCAATCAGAGTGCTAGTAGTATAAACAGGGATACTGGAATTCACTGTGAATTTAGAGGTTTCTAGGGAAACCTCTGAGGGTATTTGGGGTAATGAAAGCAGAGAGACAAGAAATATAAAGGAAATCAAATTTTTAAAGTACAATTATAAGAAAATAAAATGTGGTAACTTTATGTTACTTTAAGATATTCTAACCTTATCATACAGCCAATTTTCCTTTAAAGGAAAAGAATAACTCTTCTCAATTAGTCCGTGACATGCAAAACGTTTTTCTTTCTATAATCCAAGCCGATAAATTTACCATTTCGATGTAGTATCAAGTCACTCAATGTAGTGAAGAAAAATGAATGTCATGTCCCATTCAGTCTGAACTATGTATCAGTTGGGAGGTATTGATCAAAATATGAACGATGTTTTTCATTACTGAAGGTACCCGATGCTTTGTTATAAATATCTTCTTGAGAATATAAAGAATCCACCTTTTCCACTTTTCTTCACAGAACAGTTTCTAAAGGCTTTTATTCAATGATTTTCTCCCCTCAAAACCCATTACTAGTGTTCCAAATATTTCCCAGTTCAATTTACATTAGATCAAGAAATGAAAAACAGAAAGAACTAATAATGAGCCAGAGACTGAACTGAACCTTTTACCTCTCCAATCTCCAGTATCTAATGTGCATCACTAAGTTATAGTTCTAAAGTATATTATATAAAAAGGACAACATTTTATATGCCTAATGGGAAAATGCAAAGAAGAGAAAATTTTTGTACCTATCATAAAAATGTAGCTTCCTAATGGAATTGACAAGATGGAAATTTGCCAGCAGCCATTTTCCTAGCACCGCGGTTAATTGAGCATGAGCACACCATAGGTCAAAGCCACAGGTAACTGATCCTATGGCAGGGAGACTACGAAGAACAAAATAGTATTGGCCAGCTCACTTGAGATAAAGTTTATTGTGTCAACCTGGTCAATAAACACAGGTGGGGTTAATTGAAGGGCAGAGAGATAAATAGCTCAGTGAGCCTTGCCTTTCTAGTTCTGGAGTCTCTTGCTTTGTGATGGTCAGACCAGGGTGCAGCTGCCTTAGCCAATTTCCTGCTTCAGCTTGCAAGGCTCACTTCCTGCAAGACGTCCCATGAGGAAAAGCCACATGGACTTACCCTGGTGCAGCCCTGGGTGCTGGAGCACCCATGTGGAGACCCCTGCCAGTGCTGAGATGCTTACACATTCACTGATTTGGCTTTCCTCCTGCAGTCGGCATCATAGTGTGTGTTTTGTGAGATGGAGGAGGACTTTGTGGATTGGTTTTGGACCTATGGGCTAATGTTGGACTGTGGGCTTGGGCAGCAGTGGGTTGGGATGTTTTCTTGATGTGAATTTAACCTTTACATGAAACTGTCTTATACATATGAGTTTCTGTGGATTTGTTTCTCTAATGTACCCAGACTAACAGATCACTATTTGTTTATTTTTCCTTCACATCCTAATATACTACGCAAATTTTCTACTGTTATACCTGAAGTCTGTTTGAATAGTAATTAAAATGGGAACCAGTATTCTAATATAAACAACATGAACTGCTGCACTAAAATGCTTAGGTCCAAGAACAATAGAACATCTGCTCATGTTTGACTATAGCAGTTGGTATAGCCAGGCCATACATGGGGGGTGGCACCCATATAGTTTAGCCATCCTTATGGCCTGGGAAGGAAGCATTTGAAAATATTTGTCACGTTTTACCTCAAGGAGAATTATTATTGTTATTGGGAGCTCTTCCAATTAAACAACCCCATCATTCAATTAGATCATTATATCAGATAGTATAACAACCCATACTCCAATTAGATTAAGCATAGTTATACAACTGCTGCCACCATCATTTTAAAAACATTTTATTTCTTCTTGAACTCTTTGATATCAACTCTTCTTTATCCCCCCTGCCCTCCCCTAGCCAGGAACCCTAACTATTTTATTATTATGATGATGATGATTATCTTGCCATATCTTACACCACCCAATGTTGCCATTTCACCTACACTTCTGCTATTCATTCCCCGTAAGTGGGGCTATCTGGTCATCATTGTACCAGTTCCCCTGTCCCTGCCTCCCCCCCCCCCCGCCCTCTTCTAGTACCCTCGGGGAATTCTTACTCCAATTACTATTTCTGAAGTGTTTAGCTATCTTGGATTTAATGTATCAAATGATTTTAGTTATGCAACTGAACATATGCAGGTGCAACATGATTAATGAGGTAAAACTAAGACCATAAGAGTAAGGGGAGGAAATATTGGATAGTTACGTGTTTCATCAATGCTATACTGCCTCCTAGAGATTTTTGTGTGTCTACATCTCTGGGTCTCAACACATAACCCACCCACTTGCCTTGAATAGATTCTGATTCATAATGATCCTATATGATTGCGTAGAACTGCTCCACAGAGTTTTATGCATAAGGTGTTAATTGAACTAAATTTAGACAATGAATAAGGAAAACCATAGAAGAATTGATGAATCTGCATTGTGGTGCTGGAGAAGAATATTAAAAGTACCATGGAATGTTAAAAGGACTAACCAATCTGTATTAGAAATAGTAAGACCAAAGTGTTCCTTAGAGACAAACATCTTAAAACTTCGTCTTACATACTTTGGACGTATCGTAGAGACCAGTCACTGGAGAAGGACATCAGGATTGGTAAAGGGGATGGGTGGAGAAAAGGGGGAAGGCCCTCAGTGAGAGGTACTCACATAGTGACTGCCTCAAGGGGCTCAGGAATAGGAACAATTGCCAATATGGCTCTGGACCATGCAGTGTTTCTATTGTTCACAGGGTCCTTATGAGTCAGAGGTGACTGGAGGGCTCTTAGCAATACCAACATAGGTTCCAAGACTGTAGCCCACATGCCCACTCTCCACCCACCCCAAGCTAGAACTTTACAGAAGCTGACTGCTGTATTTTCTTCCCTCGGAGCAACTGGTCAATTCACACCAGCCTTTCAGTTAACAGCCTAACACTTCAACCACTGTGCCACCAAGGTTTCTTCAGTAAATAATAGATTACTTCCCATTAAGTTTCACAATATGTATCTATTAGTACACAAATAATAAATTTTACTTATTACATATTGTGTATATTTAAATTTTATGTGTTATATATATAACACTCATACAAATCATTTCCAGATCAAATGTATGTTTGCATATGGATGTGTGTGTGTGTGAGTAAACCATTGTTTCTGAATTGATTCCAACTCAGAGAGACCTGAAGGATGCAGGAAAACTGCCCCCACAGGGTTCTCAGTGCTGTAAATCTATGCAAGCTGACTGACACATCCCTCTCTCCCAGAGCAGCTAGTAAGTGTACAGCTAGAAAGTTTGAAATACCACCCTTTCTGTTGAAAGTTGAACTTTAAACCACTATGCCAGATGGGCTTCCATATAAATAAACCAAAAACCAGTATGTACACACAGAGACACATAGAGGCATATATACACTAAAGTTAACTGAATTTAAGCATATAAAATTCTATGAATCCATGATTCTAATTCACACTGGGCATAGCTGTATCTCTGTATGAGTGTGTGTGTGTGTGTGTGTGTTGTGTTGTGTGTGTTGTATGCCCTCAAATCAATTCCAACCCACAGAGATCCTCTGGGGCTTGCTTTCTTAGACTGTGATCTTCCAGGGTCAGAGCATCAAGCTGTCACTGCTGTGGAGACACTGGGTGAGTTCAAACCACTAACCATTTGGTTAGCAGGTCGGGGCTTTGTCATTGTGCCGCTGGGCTCTTTTCTATCAGTCTAGCGCTGTGTAACTTACAACAGATCTAAGCATTAAAGACCGGTTTTCAGGACAAGAGATCCATTTTGATAACAGCAGGTACTAATATTCTTCAAAAATAATTTCCAAGGTCTCTGAGGTGGCTACAGAAATACTTAGAAGTTTTGCTTTTGACACTTCTAAAAACTCAGCGTGTTTGGTTCCTGCCCTCCTGAACACTACCACCCCTAAATTCCCATCAATTGCTGAGCACTCAGTGTGTCCTCATATATTAATGTAATTGCTGGATCTAACACTGCCATGTGTTACTCAAAACAAATAAACTATGAAAAAATTAATGATGTGGTATGCAATTCAGAAGTAGAGTATAGAAGTATTTCAGAAAGGTGTTTGAATCTATACAGGATAATACAAAAACCATATTAAATAATCAAAAGCTGAAAATTGACCTTTGCAAAAGTATTTGTCAATATTTCAAAATATTTTATTCATAAAAATGTTTTTAAATGTTATTATAAAACACTTGAAAATTCTCAAGATTTTGAGTCATACCACATGTGTTGTGGTTATCATTATATCACAAAGATACATCATTTGTTTATTGCCTCTATTAAGGAAAATAACTCTGAGTAGTTAAAAGAAACTATTACAGTGATTAATTAGAAAATTTTGGCATTTTCCAATTCTGTGAATGGTGTAAGGCATTAAATTTCTAAATATGAGATAGCCATTAACTTTCAGATCCTAATTAAGTAGCCTCCTTTCCCTATTCTTAATTCCACACTCTCTTAAAGAGCTCTTCAAAGTGACGTGCGAAAAAACAATGTATCCACTAGATGGGTCAGAGTGCTCAGCATTGAGAATACCAAGTGTATGAATGGAAATGGCAAGTGGAAAGTTAGAAGGCAAACAAATAAAATGGGAAGAATATGTATAACTTTATATGCCCTGATTCAAGTTTGGGAGAACCTAGAAAAGTATGTGTTTAAGAGATAACTCTTTTCTCGAGTCATGAGCATCACCTGGGAATTTTTTAAAAAGTAGAATCTCCCACGGAGCTTCAGACCTACAGAATTTGAATCTGCATTTTAACAATATACTCAGCAGAATCATATGTACATTTAAGCTTCAGAAGCAAACCGTCCCAACGTGGGGGTGTCTTTCACAACTTTCATAAGGCCATCCACTAAGGTGTGAGAGTAAATTAGAAGTTGTTCTATTTATATTTATTTCTGCTTAATGTAAACGTAAATAGACTAATCGTTTCTATCATTCAACAGATGAGCTGATGTCCCTCCTTGGTTTGTTTATCAAAGAACCCAAAGCGAGAACAGGCACTCCATACTGCAGCAATGGCATGGGCCCCCTCCCTCGGGGCTCCTCCAACTTTACTTGAGGGGAGAAGGGTCTCATTCCACATCTGGCCAAGTATGATTCATAGCCATCCTCCAATCTTCTTTATCCTACCATTACACTACTGTCCATCCAGCCCCCTGTCTGCCACAAATCAGGTCTTTTTTTTGTTATACTATGTTACACAATCTTTTTAGAACCTCTAAATAGAAAGCTTGATTAACAGTCTGACCTGGTGGAATGGACTCCAAATGCACTATCTCCCTCACATCAGCAGAGCTTTTTACAGTTTTTCTTAGGGGGGGGGCACCTCCTCATCTATTATTGTGGTAGTCTATCCCCAAATATGTTATATCTCTGAAGCATCACTATCTACAGACTTCATATCTGCATCAGGATAATCAGTCAGAACAAAGCCAGGGGCCAAATAGAGAATAGACCAACAGGTTCTCATATGTAAGTTCAAAATGAAGCTAATAAATTAAAACAAGTCCATAAAAGCCACAATAGACCTTGAGAATAGTGTACCTGAATTCAGAGATCATTTCAAGAACAGGTTTGACACATTGTGGACTAATTACATAAAACAACAGGAGTTGTGGAAAGATAGCTAAGGGAGCGCACGTGAAGAAAACAAAGAAGATTAAATAAAAATCAGGAAATAAAGAACAAACCAAAATGGAGTCACAAATAACTGCAAAACTGCACTGACCATAGAGTATACAAAGCAAAGAGATAATTGTTGTTAGGGGCCATTGAGTAGGTTGTAATCTTGTCTTCTTTCCTGTCTTTTTAAATACCTTTTGCTTTTTCATGAATGATGTTCTCGAGTCCTCCAACAGATCATCTGGACTTCGGTGACTTAAGTGTTCATCAAATCAGTCCAGATGTGCTCAAATGCTGGTGGGGTAGACGCATGGCCATATTTCCACTCTGGGGGACTTGTTTTATTTTCCATCAACTTCAAACTTAACTTACATATGAACAATTGGTGGTTCATCCCACTGTCGTTTCCTGGCTTCGTTTTAGTGCTTCTCTATCGTTTCTTCCCAGGGATGTAGTCGATTTGATTTCTATGTATTCCATCCGGAGAAGTCAGTGTGTATAGCAGACTTTTGTGTTGTTGAAAAACTGTATTTGCTATGACTAAGTCGTTGGTCTTTCAAATTCAATCATGGACTTTTCAGCTTTGTTTCTAGCCTCATGTCCCCCTTTCCCCAGCTACTGTTCCCTCTTGGCTTCCTACTTGTACATTTCAACTTTCAATAAGTACAAATGCAACTTAATGTTTGATCAAATTCAGACCGAAGACATTCGTAGAACTAGCCAGTTTTTCAGCACTGGTTTTTGTGGCAGGTGCATACATTTGAATAATAGTATTGGTTGGATTTCCTCAAAGGTGGACAGAGATAACCATATCACAGACAGCATTATACATCAGAGTAGATCGTGAAATGTGCCTTTGGACCATGAAGGCATGCCATTCCTCTTGACTATTTCATTCCCGGCATAGTAAATCACAGGCTTTTCTGATTCAAAAAAGCTAATGACAGTTCATTTCTGCTTACTAATGCCTAAGATATTAATCTTTATATATTCCCCTTTATTTTTGATTAGTTCCAATTTTCCCAAATTCATACTTTGCACATTCCGAGTTCCAAACAGTATCAGATTTTTCAGCTCTTTCTTCCCCCATAGCCCATCAACAAAGGAAGACTCCAAAGCCTACACACCATTCATGCCAGCATGGTTGACTCTCCTCCAAGAAAGTAGCTCCTCCTCAGTCACAGTTGAGTGCCCCTGACCCGAAGGGCTCATCTCCAGCACTATCTCCCACGCAGCCTTCCTCCCATTCATCAAGCCATCAAAAGCTGGTAATGTTTTGAAGCTAAGCATAAGGTTTTCAGCAGCTACTTCCCTGAAGTGGGCAGCCAATTCTTTCTTCGTTGTTCTTAGTCTGGAAGCTCTGCTGAAACCTGTTCCCTTTGGGTCATTGTGCTGACGTTTGAAACAGTGGCATAGCTTCTGAAATCATAGCAAGACACAAGCCGCCACAGTAAGACAGGCTGACTGACAAGTGGGGAAAGCAAGCAGAAGATGTGCTTAAATAAAAAGTTGAACAGAAGATGCCAAGGGTGGCTTTCAGAAACAAAGTAAAGCGTTGTAATGAAATGTGCAAAACCCTAAAACTAAATGAGGTGAACAAAGCCATCATTTCTAAAACTAATGAAGAATCATCTGATTAACTAAAGAAGAAACCCAAGCCTATTTTGCAATATGAAAAGATTCAAAGACTCTGGAAGTATCCAAAGAAGATAGTTATGCAGAGTCAGGATAGCAAAAAGAACGGGCAACTGTCAAACATTTCAGCAGGTAGCATGGGATCCCAAGATGCCAAAGCCCCTCCATGAGATCCGCTATGAGGTATCAAGCAGTTGTAAGAAGATGAGGCTGCATTTGAACACCTCCAACTTCCACTCGTCTGGTCTTCATTTGGTGTGTTGCTTGCCTGCCAAGCCTGCTTACCTTGATTCACTTGTCTCTGCAGACAGAATATGTTGATCCTGGGAGACATCCGAAGTTCCTTCCAACAAACATTATGAACGAAACCAGTTGAGGGGAGTACATTCTGATGAATGGCAACTCCATGACTGTCCAAATGGAATGGTTCTCCATAGGTCTTTTTGGTTTTGTTTTGTTTTTTAATACTTTTACTGGGTGCTCTTATGTCTCTTATCACAATCCATACATTCATCCAGTGTGTCAACCATATTTGCACACATGCCTCCATCATCATTTTTTTTTTATGTTTGAAATGAGCTTGCAGGTCATTCAAGACTCCAAGTCCACTTCAGCTTTACTTTTACTCCTTTTATCGCCACTCAGACCAATACATAGACCAATACATAGAGGGACAGGAATCTGGAGGGTACCATCATCATTTTCAAAGTATGCTCTTGAAACCTGAGACCTGATATCAGCTCCCCATTTCTTCCCCTTCCTCTCCCACTTTCCCTCCTTCACAAACCCTTTATAAGTTATAGATTATTATTCCCATAACTTACTCCATCCTCTGTTGCCCCTCACCCACTTTTCCATTATTCATCCCCCTGGGAGGGGATTCCAATAGATGCCTATGATCGAGTCTTCCTTTCTCCCCCCTAATCCTACAGGTATCTCAACTCTCATTGTTGGCCTGGGGGAGTTATCTTTCCTGGATTCCCTGTGTTGGGGGCTCTTATCTGTAGCAGTGTGCATGCTCTAGTCTAACCCAATTTGTAAGGTAGAATTGAGGTCATGAAAGTGGGGTGAAGGAAGCATCAAGAACAAGAAAGTTGTGTGTTTCATCAGTGCTATTCCCTGAGACCTCTTTGTGAGGGGATGTCCAACTGTCTACAGATGGGCATTGGGCCTCCACTCCATGGCACCCCTCCCATTCACCTTGGGTATGGTTTTATTCTGGGTCTTAGATGCCTGATACCTGATCCTATTGACACCTCCTGCTCACAGGCTGGTGTGCTTCTTCCATGTGGGTTTTGTTGCTTCTGGGCTAGATGGCCACTTGTTTATCTTCAAGCCTTTAAGACCCCAGATGCTATATCTTTTGATAGCCAGACACCATCAGCTTTCTTCACCACATTTGCTTAATCACCTGCCTTGTCTTCGGCGATCATGTCAGAAAGGTGAGCATCACAGGGTGCCTGATAGCTGGTTTTTACTTTTTTGAAAGAGAGGTACCAAACATTTATTCTGAGACATTGCTGGATGGAACCAAACCTTCAACCTTTCCATAAGTAGCTAAGAGTGTTAACCATTGGCACCACCGAGGGACTATTACCATATATACCTTAAATTTTTTTTCAGGTACTTAAAATCTAGGCTACTTTGCTTGAGAAGCTATGTCATTAATCTCGATGCATCTGTTCTTTAGCTAATGTTTATGAAAAAGATATTCATTTAAAGGTCAAATATGTCAAAAATAGGTGGGATTAGCATTTAAATGTGAAAAATCTGTGGTTAACCTCAATCTATCTTTTTATTCTTTACTATACTACATAGCCTGAAGTGAAACTTATTATTTAAAAAATCTTTTTCAAAAAAAAAATCTACCTACCCCCTCCACTATCATGATCCCAATTCTACTTTACAAATTCGGCTGGACCAGAGGATGTACACTGGCACATATAGGAACAGGGAATCCAGGACAGATGATCCCTTCAGGACCAGGGGTGAGAGTGGCGATACCAGGAAGGTGGAGGGAGGGTGGGGTGAAAAGAGGGAAGTGATTACAGGGATCTACATATGACTTCCTCCCTGGGGGATGAACAACAGAAAAGTGGGTGATGGGAGACATTGCACAGTGCAAAATATGACAAAATAATAATTTATAAATTATCAAGGGTTTATGAGGGAGGGGGAGCAGAAAGGGAAGGGAAAAATGATCAGATGCCAGGGGCTTAGATGGAGAGCAAATGTTTTGAGAATGGTAATGGCAATGAATGTACAAATGTGCCTGACACAATGGATGGATGTATGGCTTGTGATAAGAGTTGTATGAGCCTCCAATAAAATGATAAAAAAGAAAAATAATAAAGGCAGTTCGTAACATGGACAAAAGAATTGAAAATGCTGATCACATAGACATCTTCTGTTACTATATAGAAAAAAATAAACAAACAAAAATCTCCAGGTTTATTATATGGGATGCTGGCGATGAGTTCTGCACAAGCCGTCCTTGTAGAATTGTATTGTACCAGGGCTCTCAGTAGACTTCCTATAAATTCATTTGCCCATGTTCCAATGAGTTCATGCACATGTTCAGCTAGATTACTATTTTATAAATGTCGTTGCTCCTTACTAAGTGAGAGCTTGTATTCAGTAGGATGGCATATTATCTGGTGTTAATGAAAAACATCACAACCGTCTTCTCTCATACATAAATACTCTATATTAAGAAGTAGGAAATTTCAAACCTTCAAGTAAAAAGGAAAATTTGAGATTAGATGCAAACCATGCTCTGTTGGCACTCTTAAATTAAGAAAATACATAGGACACAGCTCTGGTGGCTCCACTCTAACAAAGTGACGCTTCCACTCTGTGCATAACAGCAGGTGGTAAAGTGGCATTATAAGCCAGTCACTTACACTTCAAGCACAAAGGCAAAGGATCCATTTTACTTTTAGAGTTAGCTTAAATCATTGTGTTACACTTGTCTACATATATTAAAAGACAATAGTAAAAATTTTAAAGTTTGCTTATCTCCAAAGGCAAACACATATGAGATATAACAATGCTCATATTGTTTTTCTTTTCTTTATCTTTCTTTGAATTTTCTTCCAAAACTGCTTTCTTATAATTGGACTAACCCATGATAGCACACTGCATTCTCTAAAATATTTTTAAGATAATAGATATTGTTTTCTTATAATCCCATATTTAAGAATATCATCTATAATAGGCAAGGTGTAGAAAATTGTATGCTTCCTTGAAAGATAGGAAGAGAAATACCATATGATCCAACAATCTCTACAGCTGGGATGTCCTAAAATCAAAAAACAAGATATGTAAGATTAACAGATTTTTGTACACTCATTTTCACGTTATAATAGCAAAAAGATAGAAACAATGTAAATGGCCATCAATCAAAACTGGATAAGCAAATTATGGAACATATACACAATGAGTACTGGACAACACGAAGGAACAAGGATGAATCTGCAGAAGTCTTCGTAACATAGAAAGACCTGGAGTCTATGCTGATGAGTGAAATAAGTCAATCATAAAAGGTGAAATATTCTGAGACCCCTACTATTAAGTGCCATGAAAATTTTTTCACACTCAAATTGAAAATCTTTGATGATTACCCTGGATAGAAGGGAAAAGGAGGGTAAATTACTGGTGGGAAGTTATACAGGTATTCACTTGGGTGCAAAGAAAGGCAATTTACACTAAGAGGGGAGTTTTCAAAAATATTGGAGTTCAGGGAAGACATTGGGGAATCTTCAGAGTTAAAGGAAGGAGAGGTAGTGCTATTATGTCCACTTCCTGCAATAATGATATTAAAGAGATCTATAGATGGGCACATGGGCTGATGGATATGGGAGGGAAAGTGGAAGTATAGCCACAACTTTATACGGGCTTGACACAGGATACTGTCTCTCACAAGGAGACCTAATAGTCCTCTGGCTAAATGTTGGACCGCTCATCACAAGGTTGGAGGCTCAACCTCCCAGCTGCTCCATAGGATATAGAGGAAGCTGCCTGCCCTGGCGACCGTTTACAGTCTTCAATTAATATCAGTCTCATGGACTTGGAAGCTGCGTGTTTGATTATATATCTTTGCTGTAAATATATTTAGAAATGCAGTAAAGTGGACAGGGTTCTGAAATGTCTTAGACATAATCACACACCGAACACCTTGAGTCACAGGTCTAGTATCTTAGGCCCATCATCTCAAGGGGCATCAAGATCAACTGGCATGACACAGTCCTTGTGGCATACTTCGGCGATTGCTGACAATGATTTAAAAAGTTGGTATGCAGCCATGTAAGGTGCAAATATTGGTTTCCCCAGAGGAAAAAGCTTGAAGAAATTGAAATCAGTTATTCCATTAGACTAAAGGTCATGACAACATCAATCTCTACAATCATGACACAAGGAGAACTAGACTGTGCTCTGCCTCCACAGCCACCTGCTGCTAAAAGGGTCACATTAGTGGGTTCCACATAGATGGGGAGGAAAATTAAAAATCATAAAGAA
The DNA here is from genome assembly GCF_050624435.1 of Tenrec ecaudatus. Lineage (NCBI taxonomy): Eukaryota > Metazoa > Chordata > Mammalia > Afrosoricida > Tenrecidae > Tenrec > Tenrec ecaudatus. The sequence continues at coordinate 1,644,623 of NW_027459458.1, forward strand.
GCTTAGTAGCTGACTAGAGACTGGTGGAAACTACTGCCCCCACCTGCCTCCAGATTATGGTCTTCAGTTCCCTTCAAGTCTAGAAATGAACTCAGCGCAGACTCCATTTTTTAGCTAAATCGATCTCTAAGGAAAATAGGAACGCCATGGAGGCACACACTCCTTAGAGGAATCAAGCAGTTGATGTCCAAAGGGCACCATTGAGCCAAAAACAAAGCTCACACACGTTGAGAAAGGAGGAGGAAGGATAACAGAGAGCACAGGGAGAAAGTGAGATGAGTGATGTTACACTGTCGGGATCGCAACCAATGGATGAAACAAAATGTGTATAAAATTATTAAATGGAACATTGATTAACTCTATAAACATTTGGCCCATGCGCAACACAAAGGCTTTTTTAGACATTCTAAAGTAGTTAAACCAATTAGAAATCATTACCTGAACTTTAAATAAATTGTACTGGGATACTACTACCCTAAATTTAATGGGCCATTAGAAAATGAAAACACTTAACTTCTTAGCCTTAAAATTCTATTGAACCAATTCTTATTTTCAAAGAAATTGATTTCTTAGCATGCATCTTCATGTAAGGAAAATATTTTTATCGTGAATTTATAATGGTGTTATCAGTGCAATTATATATACCCTATTGCTAGCCCAAATAGCATCATTGTACAATTTAGAAAACATCACCTCTCCCTCTGAGCACTGTTCTGCTTGTTATCTGAAACCAGTATCAGTACACACACACAAAAAATCTATGCTTATGAACATGATTTCTAGTGTTGCACAATGTATAACTTAACCTATTAGATTATGCCAAAACTTTGTAGAAGATAAATTTTCCAATCCATTCAGATCAAATGTTTAATGCACTCTCCACAAATAGTTGAGGTAACACTCAAAGAAGCTGGATTGTAGGAAAAAAAGCAGCAGAAGCAGAATTTGAGGATGGCTTAGTAGTAGCCTGGTTTTTTGGTTGCTGTTTTTTAAATCATTTTATTGGGGGGCTCGTACAACTCTTATCATAATCCATACATCCATCCATTGTGTCAAGCACATTTGTACATATGTTGCCATCATCATGCTCAAAACATTTGCTCTCTACTCGAGCCCTTGGTATCAGCTGCTCAATTTTCCCCTCCCTCCCTACACCCACCTCCCCCATGAACCCTTGGGATGAAGCACTTGCTAATGAAGATTAAGGACTGCAGCCTTTAGTATAGATCACTCAAAGTAAAGAAGATGAAAATCCTCATGTTTGGACCAACAGGTAACATGATAAGTGGAGAAAAGTTTAAAATTGTCTAGCATTTCATCCTGCTTGGAAGCACAATCAATGCTTATGGAAGCCCCAATATCGAGCTCAAAGGATGTGTTGCCTTGGGTAAATCTGCTGTACTCAACCTCTTTAAAGAACTGAATAAACAAAGATTCACCTGAACCTGCAACAAAGATGCACCTGAACCTGAAACAAAGATGCACCTGAACCTGCAACAAAGATGCACCTGTACTAAACCTCTTTAGAGAGAACTGAGTAAACAATAAAGTGGACCTGACTCAAGTCAGGGTATTTTCAATACCCTGACATGCACTTGAAAGTTGGACATTAGATATGGAAGACTACAGATGAATTGATTCATCTGAATTGTGAAAAGAATATTGAAAGTATCAGTAACTGTCAAAAGAACAAACTGATCTGCCTTGGAAGATGTATGACCAGAGTGCTCCACAGAGGCAAGGATGCCAAAACATTGCCTTCACATACTTAGAACATGTTGTCAGAAGAGATCAGTCCCTGGAGGAGACCATCATGTTTGGGAAGTTAGGTGGCAATGAAAATGAGGAAGGCCCTCAACAAGATGGATTGACACAATGGATCCAACAGTGTGCCCAAGCAAAGGAACACATGTGACCACGGCACAGGACTAGGCGGCATTTCCTTCCATTGTTTGTGAGTTTGCTATGGGTGGAAGCTAATTCGCTGGCACTTAACAACAATGACAACCCAGAGGTTTTGAGATAGGTTTTCAAGTCAATAAAGCACACACACATACGTACACACGTTAACTTGGGAACTACCTATTTTGATCAAACAACATGATAATCATCAAGCACATAATTGGAAACTAGTTACATTTTGCTTGAGAACAAATATAACAAAACACAAATGGACATAAGCTATAAATATAAATTTCTGACGAGAGCTATTGAATGTCAGGTAATGTGTCAAGACAGCCTTGTTATTTAGCCATGGTTCTTAGCTTTGCTGAGTAGTAGGATCAATTACAGCATTTAAAAAATATATTGATGCCTTACCCCAGGCCAGTTTAATCAGAATCTCTGAATCTAAGCATCAGTGGTTTTGAAACTTCCCCAAATGGTTCCTGATACCAACTCAGAGATTAGAAACTCTTCAATAGATGGTTTTAGGTTTAATACTCTATCCTGAAAGAGCCCAGAAGATTGGTCTTTACATTTTAGTGTCATCAGAATGCCTTGTTGTTACGTGGCATCTAATTGGTTCTGTCCCAGAGTGACCCCATGCACAACAGGGACACTACCTGCCTGGTCCTGCACCAGCCTCACAATTGCTCCTATGCTTGAGCCCATTGTTGTAGCCACCGTGTCACTCCATCTCATTGAGGGCCCTCCTCTATTTTGAGGCCCTCTCCTTTACCTAGTCCGATATCCTTCTCCAGGGACTGGTCTCTTCCGACAATATATACAACACACATAAGGAAGTCTCGCCAAGCTGGTCTCTGACCCAAACAGGCTTGGTCGACCTTTTGGCAGTCCATGGTACTTTCAATATTCTTCTTTAGCATCACAATTCAAATGTATGTACTCTTTTTCAGTCTCCCTTATTCAATGTCCGACTTTCACATGCATATGAGGCCACTGAAAATACCATGGCTTGGGTCTGGCGCACCTCAGTACTCAGAGTAATGTTCTTGATTTTCATTTCTCTAAAAAGATCTTGTCCAGCAGATTTACCCAAACGAATGTGTCTTTTTATCTCTTGATGGCTGCTTCCATGAGCACTGATGGACTGTGCTTATGAACAAGAAGAAATCTTTGGCAACTTCAAACTTTTCTCCACGTATCATGACACCACCTAGTGATCCAATTGTGAGGAGGATTCTGACCTTCTTTCCATCAACTTGCCATCCATACTAAAGGCTGCAATCCTTGATCATAAGAAACACTAGGAGGGTACAATAAAACTGTACTTCCTGGGCCTCCTCCCAAATGCATGAGTCTGTAGATGCTGAGGCTGCTGGTCTGAGCCCGACTCTTGAGCAACCAGTTACTCAAATGTCGGGGACAGCCACACTGACCTCCCACAGAGCTTTGAAGGAACGCAGCAGAATCTCAAGCCACAGCACAGAACAATTGGATCAGAATCTGAATTTTCACAAAACCCTCTGGTGATTCGTAGAGAAATTAACATTTCAGAAAGCGTGGTGTAAATTATACCCCTACTTTGGCCAAGAGGACTAGGAATGGGATGGAACAGGATCTGGAACTGCCGGTAACTTGAGCGCTAACCTTCGAAACCCTTCAGCACTAACAGTGTCGTGCAGAAATTCAAGCCTCGTGTTGCCAGGTATTCCAATATCTCAAAAAATGTGAATCTGGATGCTTATGTGAAATCTCCCAACTGTAAAATATTGGCAATTAATTCAAAGGTCTCATAACGTCTTCTAGGCTAAATAAAATATGCCCGTGGGCCATAGTTCGCCCACCGCCTTAATGTAACCCCTAACCTAAAAAAAGTCGATCGTAACTTAAGTTAGTTTGGGGGAAAATGTTGGAGATGCCTTTAGAACACTCTCTTTAAAAGCTTTAGATAAATGGTATCTTTGGTAACATAATTATTTTCCATTGGGCATAGTTTGTCTGACAAGAACTCAGCAAAGCAGCAGAAATGAATGTTAGACAGGGCAGCTTTGAAATATAAGTTATGGGAGAAAAGTTATGCAGCTTTAAGGCAGGAAGCAAGAGAGGCTGCCCAATGCCTCGGGAGGGCCTTTGAGAACAGGAGATGTGAGAGCAATCCATCTCAAATGGGAAGGTTTGAGGCATTTGATTATGTTTACTAATAAATACAACCATGGGCATGGAAAATATTTTAGTCACAAGCCTTTAGGAATGAAAGAACAGCCGCCTTATGGATGTAGAATTTATACTCACTTATTAAGTAAGTATATCAGTTCCAAGGTAATATCAGTTCCATAGTATCTCTCCATCTTTATATAAAATTATTGAATTTTATCATTTCCTTTTAAGAAAAAGTAGTTTAGGGGGTGGAAAAACTACAATCGAGATATACAAATAGGCTCAAAGCACTATATTGTGAGGATCTTGGGCCGTCATCAAGCCATCCCTTTTTAAAGATACCTTAGAAACTTGTAAACCATCTAGAAAATAACAAGAAGGGATCTTTCAGCAAGGTCAGTTAGGACTAGAAAGTGCACAGCAGGCAGCTAAGCCGCCGAAAAGAACCATGAAAGTCAAATGATGTGTCTGAGAAGGAGAAAGGCGAACAGGAAAGTGATGAGAACTGCTTATTACTTCCCTGGAACAGGAGTAAACAAGCAAAGTTTCCTAAACACATGGAATGAAACAGAAAAGGCTCAGGAAACTTTCCAGTCACCTCTCAGTAGGCTCTGCTTGTGACTATATCTCCTTTAAGAAATGACCCTAAAAATGTTTTGTTTGTTTTTTTTTAAAGAAGTGACCCTTTACTCCATAATCTCAAATGACACTCCCGGATCACAAGCCCATTTCTTAGTCTGTCATAAAAGGTGTTCACGATACAAGGACAGTTTAGCTCTAATCCTCTTAAATCAGAAAGCATTAACTCATCTCTTTCCAAAGCCCTCCAATTAGCCCAGCAATTAAGACAATAGGTCCTTGTCTGCACGCTACAGACATATCTTTAAAACGGGCAAGTGTCTGCCATTGGAGTAATGAAGTAAACCTTAAAGTTTAGCAGGATGATTTGGGGTCAACATTTGAAGAACTACTATTATCTCATAGTTGATTCTAACACCAATATGTTTTCATTATTTTTCAAGTTGAATATTCAAGACACACGCATGAGGCAAACATATACTAGATGACATTATTTCCTTTAGCAAGGAAGACGCACATCATATAGAATAGTAAATAGGAGAAGACAGATAGGCTTTGACAGTTCTACAAACATAAAGGGAGTTTCACTTGATGCTGCCATGATTAGCGGCTTCAAGTGTAAATGATCCTACAACCTCACAGGTTCCAACACTTATTTGTCCTACTGCCCCACTCTCAGGAAAAACCCTTCCTTAACGCCTCCCCTGAAAATGAAATCTTAGGTATAGATCCAGATCTAGCTATCAGTGCCCTTACCCAGAACAAAGTATAGCCATCTACTTTTATAGCCCACACCGCCCTCTGGACACTTTCAGTGCCCCCGGGGCAGTCTTCCCACTGTGGAAAATACGGATTCTAAGATAAGCATTCACTTTGGGAGTCTTTTTATAAAGGGCCAAATTGAGTGCATGATGTGTAGATTATTGTTCTGAAAATCCGAAGTCCATTGTGTTTACCTGTGCCTGTGAGAAGCCACAATACACAGTACAACACATTAAAGACACTCTATATTAAAATGCCTTCACTTTTTCAGTTATTCTATGTCAGTGGTTCTCAAACTTCCTCATGTTGTGACCCTTTCACACAGTTCCTCGTGTGGTGATGACCCCCCCAACCATAAAATTATTTTCCTTGCTACTTCGTACGTGTAATTTTGCTACTGTTATGATTCGGGCAGACCCCTGTGAAAGGGTCATTCGATCCCCATAAGGGCCATGACCCACAGGTTGAGAACGGCTGCTCTAGATGAAAATGCACTCACCTCTTATGTTTCTTTATAAGCAAGAAGAAGAAAGACAGTAACATTTAATCATGGCCTAAAATCTCTCAGGCCCTGTGCTTAACAAAATCAACAGTCTGATGGGATGTTGAAGGAGACAAGCTTTATGGTCTCTTTAATTAAAACTCTCTCTTTTCTGTGGAATATTTGAGCAATTTGATATGTAAATCCTAACCACAGTAAGTCACAGAATTAATTGTGACTTAGAATTAATTGCCTGTCAATTATAGCCTTATTATTCTACAAAAAGAAACTCCTTTACCTATGGGTTAATCTTAAATCCAAAACTACAGAAAGGATATGCAGTAGAAAAACAACAATTGTCTCATCCTGACTATGTTGACATAGTACATGATAAAAATAGAACCTAAGAGAGGAGAGAAACAGAGGAGGAAAATAGTATTTTATGTTCATACACAGAGCTTAATGCAAAATGTTTCACTTCACATATTCTTCATTTTTTATCACAAATTCAAAAATATTATTTTAATAGTTCAGTCATTAGCCACTGTTGTGTTCATACCCAGCTACCATGCTACATATCTAGTTATATGGGAAGAAATAAAATGCAGGGCTTTCTGGTTTGTGAAAGGCATTAATATGCATGAGAGTGCAGCTTGCCCCTTGTGGAGATGTAGAAGGTTCTTGTTAGCAACCTCCCAGACGTCTCCATATGTGGCTGTCTCTTCATTTGGAACTTGCCTTGGCCAGTGAATTTCCGAAGGCAAGAAAAAATATGATTGAGCATCCAGGCTTTCCTGATATCTCTTTGCCATCGCCATCAGAAGATTATGCTCCAAGAGGAGAACAAGAAACACCGAGTGGTTCCCCCCCCCCCACACCCCTATGCTGGGGTAGGGTGGTATGCTGGGATGGCACCATCCCAGAAACCCCAAGCATGATTTGCCAAGACAAAATCAAAAAGGGTGAAATAGATGCATCTCACAGCTCCATATTGCCCTCTTAATAGCTCTATCATCACACTTACCATATCACATCATCTTGTTCATTATTTTCTATTTTTCACTAGGATAATTTTCTATGGAACTGAAATTGCATTTTTAACCTTGGGGGCAAGTGGTTTGGGGGAGCAAAGGCTTCCTAAAAAGCAAATAAATATTGAAGAATTAAGCAACATAAAGAAATAGCAAATATTCTATTCAAACCCTTGCTTGTTATTCAAATGATTATCAAATAGCTGAAGTACATAAGTGAAAAATGTCCAGCATGATAAGAAAACATAAAGTTTGAGCTCTGCCCCGTAAGAGAGTGGAACAAAGGCTTCTTGTAGTAGATGATGCTTGAGTAAGCTAGCATCAGGCCTTGAGTAGACAACTAACTCCATGTGTTGGAGAACCTTGTTTAATGGGTTTCAATGGCGGATTTTTTCAGAAGCACTTGAGGAAGTTTCTCTACAGATGAAGCAGGAGTAAGAGCCACTGGAGAACGTTGGAATGGGTTAAGCTAAGCAGATGGAATGCGGCAAACCAGGACACGGTGGGTGAAATGGCACAGTCTTTGTGGGAAACAAGCTATCGATTGCTATCTTAGTCTGGACTTGGAAGCCAGGAGCATGAGAGTCCAAGGCTGAAGGAATGAATGTCCATGGTTCATCACAGGGGTCAGTGTCTTCCACGGAAAGAGCTTGGATTTGATTTCAGGGGCAATGGGAAGCAAAGAAATGATGCAGAAGATCAACATGACAAGCTTTGTAGCTTTGAGGTTTGAAACAAATCTCTGATGAAAGTGGCAGGAGGAATAAAATCAGTGACTAGATGAAGAAGTGTTTTAAAATATGTGAACCTGAAGGAGCGTTATGAAGAGCTGCAACATGGAAGAATGTAAAAGGCTCCTCCTGTGTTTATTGTCCGCAGACAAGTTTTTACGTGGGCGCGCAAACAACTGATACTGAATGAATAAGAAGAGGCAAACAACGGAAAGCAATGTTTTGTTTGCTGTTGCAAAAACATGAGTCACAATCCATGAGTGGCCAGCCAACAGGCATTCATCAAAAAGGTAGAGGGAGAATCGACAGATAGTGCAGTCAGAGGAAATAAAATCCCAAGAATAAAGAAAGGATCAATAATCCAAATGCAGCACAGAGATGCAGTTAGATAGGACTGAGAAAGCAATTATTGTCTTTGGTCATTTTGCCTTTCCCAGGCAGTTTGAATAGACTACTGGGGGTGAGAGCCAGACAAACACTAGCCTGAAGAATGACGCAGTAGAGAAGAACAAGCAGCACATCCTCCTGAGGCTGCAAACCCACGTGGATGGGGTAGATTTGCCCTAATCTAATTGTCCTATTTTTATGGAGCAGAAATAGCCTTTATGCTTTTAGCACATATCACTGACGATCTTTATCAAAATGGCTCAAAGATAGAGTCATCTTCCTCAGCCTGAGTATAGAACTTCAATCACAGTAAAAAAGGCATTATGGATGAGAAGTACCTCCATAGGTCTCCTAAATGAATGTGCTTGGGACACATGCCTGAGTGGTGCGATCATTAAGCGCTCAACTACTAACCAAAGGTTGGCAGCTCAAACCAGGATTTTGAACCAGTTTGAAAAGTTTGGTCAAGGCTCACAGACACAAGGGTTGCATACATACTGTTTAACAGCCAAATACCTCTGTGCCCAATGCTTTGACCTGAACTGAAGAAAGGTGGCTTTGCCCAGCTCAGACAGGAGCCAGCCCAGACATTCAAAGTTGTGAGGTCTGAGTGGGCCATTGCGTTCCATTTCCACTCTGGTCAAAATCTGACACCTTGAGAGATTTGGTTGCTCTGCGATCTGTATACTGTCCTTATTTTCATGGGTCATGAACAGGCCATTTGAAATTAGTCTTAGTCCCTGCTTTAAACCCAGTTAGAGGCCCCTCCACAGACAAGCCGGTAAACCCCGTAGAGCAGGGCTACCCCACATGTAAAGACCCCTGAACCCAAACTGGCTGAACGGCAACCAACAATCACTTCAGAAATGACAAGATCTTTGTGGGGATGGAATGCTATCCTACACATATGTCAAAGAGTAAAAAGACACGACTGTAAAACGACCTAAAGCTTTATTTGGGCCACCCCATCACATCATTAGTATTTACAAGAATGTGTTAGGTATGTCTAACACTATATTTAACCCATGTGTATTAAAAAAACCACAAATGAAATAGAAGACATGGGGAGGATTCTCATCCAAACCCACTTCTTTTTTTAAATTTCAAGCATTGCCTCGAAAATAACTTTCCTTTCTATTGGTCACACGCATTGGCTTTACTATCTTGCTTATACCTACATGTTAGGGCTGATGTTTAACTAACACTCATGTCCTGTGTTTGCCCCACTGACAGCCAGAGGAACGAAATAGCTGCGGGTTGTCTGGAAATGAGACTGCATCTGTAACATCTGTCTTCATTCAATCAAAACCCAGTGCTACTTACATTTTACGAGTTTACCTGCAACAGGAAACCACTTTAAGAGTTTTAAGACATTCTCCTCCAGGAGGATTAACAGGAAGCTGTACTTTTCATCAAACTTTTCCAACACCTTCTGCCATTTCCCCCATCCTAGCTGTCCAGCTGGATGTCACCACCTTGCGTGCAGCAATGATGGAGTGTCTTATCCAGAGATACTCATTAGAAGAGGTTTTGCTGGAAAGTGAAAATCAGTCATTATGGGAGTAGGGGTGAGGCGAGCAAAAATGTACTGTTTGAACCAAGTTCTGCTCCTAAATCTCTTTAAGTCTAAGTTATATAAAAGTTATGTTCATTTATCATCAAACATTAGTACTTTAAATGATTGTATTCTTATATAGAAACACAAAAGAAACTTTCCAGATACACTACAACATCTTGAACATATTAGTAAATTAATAAAACAAAGAATGCTCTGATGAGCATCACAAAGCAGTGGCCATTTGTCACCAAGAACTATTGTATGTAAGTCAAAAATTTAAATCCACTGGCTTTATAGTCTGTTAGTGACTGCAGGTTGCACAGTAAGTTGGTGTTCGTATTCTGAGGACTGCCTTTCCCAGGTAATCTGAAAAGCTATTATCAAGCGGCTTTATTCCTCCTTCATCCAAACAACAAATTATCTCTTTCCACCAAAATGACGACATGCCGTAACTTCAGTTACATAGAAGTAAAGCCAGTTATTTGGGGAAAGGAGCAGTACCAATTGAGAAACTAAACAAAATAGCCACGAAAGTCAAGGAGAAAGAAGCCCAGCATAACACAGCCCTTGTTCAATAGATACAATTTGGCCATCATTTATTTTTTTTTACTAAGTTCAGAGCCCTCTTGTAAAGTATAAATATCTAACAATAACATAGCATTTTGATGCTTCTTTATTCATTTTGAATTTTTCTCATTTCGGAGATTAGTAACAGCCATGAATATCCTCACCCCTTCACAATCACTAAGTGTATATAATTTACTGGTTTAAATAATTTCTATTAGTTCCTTGATTAAATCTGTGTCATATGTACACTTCTGTGCTTTACAGACGCCGTGAAGGCATAACATCGGAGTGCCAGTAACATGTCCTGCTTGCTCCCACTTACAAACATGAAGCAACAATCTGAGATACACTTAACCCTGCATGAGACCGCCTCCTAATGGTACAACGGCACCCAGTAGCTGTGCCAAGTAAATAGACAAAGCTGCATCTCTGGATCCTAGAGTCAGGCCGCCCAGAACGGAAACTGAATCCACCTCTTATTGCTGCTACTTTCTCTCTCTATGTCTTAGTTCCCATATTTAATAGCTATGTTGTATATGTATAGTATATATATATATTAAAATTATCTTTATATATATGTACATTATATGTATGTTGTAGAGTGGTTATGAAGATTAAGTCGATACATGTGATAGCATATAATGGATGCTCCATACAGCTTAGTTGGCAGTATTAACATGACTGTAGAGAGGTAAATGTATTTCTGGCCCCTCTAAAAGGGAAAAAAAAGTTACAAAAAAAGTCAAGTCATGTCAGATATCAGCTTACTCTCAAAAACATGTATGTGAAAAGTGAATACAGTACCATCCAAGGCAGGGGTGGCAAGGCCAAAAGCAACCAGAAGAGGTAGGCTGTGAAGTACGCATGTAAGGATCCATTAGGATTTAAGCTGTGGAGATGTCCAACATCCCGTTAGTCCATACAAATTTTGAAACCACATAATGACCTAAAAGTGACAATCATAGTTGAAAGCTTGATGGATTCTGATTTCTAAGGAGTTCTTTCCAACAATCTATAATGTGAAACACTTACATGACAAGTCGTATGACTGGATTAAACCTGAAGAGTCTGGAGGGTAGGAGAATAGGGGTAGAATTACAGACCTCTTTCAACAGCCTGAAACTGTCCATGATGAATAAAGTTGAATTACCACGAGAGACACAATGGAGAAATGGGTGACAAATGAACAGGGAAGCGTCTACTTTGATGTGACATAAGAATAAGTCTACAAGGCACAATAATAATTATGGAGTGCTTATTTTCCATTAGACAGTATTTTAAGTGAGTGACTGACTCATATTAACTTATTTAACTCTCATAATAACTTTAATTATAGAAAACAAACCCAGTTCTGTTGAGAATTGCAAAGTATAACAATACAAAATTTATCACCTATTACTTAACCAAAGTTAATACATGTCTACTTTCTAGTGATTTCCCTCCTTCCTTTTTCCATCCCTGGTAATTATTAAGGAACGTTTCTTTCTGTGTAGAAACTTTTTCCTGAAATTTTATAATAGTGGTCTTATACAATATTTGTCCTTTGGTGAATGATGTCCTCCAGGTTGATGTGTGTTATGAGGTGTTTCATGGATTCATCAATCTTAGAGTTGTGTGTACGTATCACAATTGTTTATCCATTCATCCATTAAGGGGCACTTAGGTTGTTTCCATCTTTGCTACTGTGAATAACACAGTGAGTATTAGCATGCATATATCAATTCATGTCTCCGGTATATAAATCTAGTGGCAAGATTGCTAGATCATCTGATATTTCTACTTCTTTTGAAGGAAAATTCAGACCTTTTCCACAGTGCTCGCACCATTGTATAGTCTCACCACCAGGCTGTGAGGAGCTCCAATCTCCCCGTACTCTGACCAGTACTTGTTGCTTTTCGTTTTGAACTTTGCTATAATTGCTTGTGGGAGATAGATCTCATTATTTTGATTCTCAGCTCTCTAATGACTAATGGCCACATAGCACATAGCTAGCTCACTGCCGACATAACAATATCAAAAGACTAGTTTCTGCCAAAGGAAGTCATGTGTGGTAAACAGAGGGTCACTGAAACAAGAGAAACCAACACAGAAAGAATTGACACAATTGCTAATCAATGAGCTCAGATATATCAATGATCAAGAAGATGGCATAAAACCCGGAACTGCTTCAATCGTTCATGTTTACGTATCATTCTGTTATACCTTGACTCAATGGGAAATAACAGCAACTCTTATTTTAATTCCCATTTTAGAGAGGAACAAAGAGCCTAAGCAACTTCCGCAAGGATACAGCTAGGAAGTCTACAGCTATTAAGGGCTGTAGAGAGGAATTGTGCACAATCTGACTTTTATTCCCTCTACTACCTTTCTTCCTTCCAATGTCAAGTGGCTTAAGGAATTAACCAGATAAGGTTGTATACAAGCTTAATTCAGAAATATTTAAAAATAGATAATGGAGTGTGTGTTTCAGGGTAGAGTCAAGCAGATATTAATAGAGAGTTAATTTGATACTGCACAGGAAGCATATGGATAGGTTAACTACACTATAAATTCCCTTCTTGCCTGTGTAGTATCAAATAAGATATGCTTAGAGAAGTCACACAGCAAAAGAATTAGATAAATTACTATGCTCATCGATACCTCAACCTTACAGAAGGTTCATGTGTTCTAAATTATAGGCAGCAGAATGGGCTGATTGCCTTGGAATCTTTTTTTTTTTATATTATTACTTTTAGTCAGTCATTATCTTACCATTGGGTTTAACCTCATAAGACTACAAAACCCAACAGGGGGTACGTGCTTGAATAAGTAAAACAAAGCACTGTTGTTTTCTAATAGGGTCACAAGTAATGAGGGTAAATTAGTAATTAGGAGACTACCTTTATATAAAGAAAAATTTAAAATTTTAATGGGTTTGAATTACTATAATTAAATAAAGCTCAAACCCAGCAAGATAAAAAGGATGAATGAATGACTTCCCAAGTGAAATAAACTGGTGAGTTATCAGGATTAGGACTAAATCTAGTCATCCACCAAATCTTTATTAATGACCAGGAAAAGCCTACAATATGCTAATTAAATCTATAAATGCAACTGAGCTCACATGATCTTTCCAAAGGTTAAGCTAGGACAAAAGTTAAAAAGAAACATCTTCACCTTAAGGAAAATATTTTTAATAAGTAGAAGTACTGTCATAAACTCTCACTCAAAGCACCATCAATTATCATTCAACAGAGATGCTCTTTAAATAAAGGTCAAATTCCACATAATCAAACTATGGGAACAGACACATGAAGCTGGCTTTAAGAAAGCTTCACCATTTACATTTTCTTTTAGTGTAAAAAACCTCCTGCTTATTTTTTATTGGTCAAGGGGGAAAAAGACATGAACAATGAAAAAATAAATTTTTCACCTTTATCATTTATACTTTTTTCCCCTTTCTAACTTAATGAACCAGAAACTCTCTGTTTGCAAGTAATAACATAATTATGTCCTTGGGAACTTGTTTTTTATAATGTAGCTATTTATTCTTTAGCTCTCAGGTCATTAGTTCAGAATTATATGTTTTTCTCATAACAACTGATAATAATAAATTCTTATATTACATCCCAAAAGAACTATGAAAAAATGCCTACTAGTCAATTCATTCAAAACATATACAATGCAACAGTAGAATGGGGGAGATTTTGACCAAGAAAAGAAGCTCAACATTGAGTATATTTTTATTCAGATATTTTATCCACAATATTGAATTTAGTGTATTATAAATGATTGTCCAAGAAAGCACAATAGAATTACTTGTATCATAAAGTTCATTTTTAGTATTCAAATCAAGCCTGTAACAACCTAATTTAGAAAAACGTAAGGCAATCCTTCAGTTCTGTACAGCTTTCCACCCCAGTTTCCAAAACAACCTCAAACCTCACTACCCTGAAGTCAATTCCAATCCAGAGCAACCCTAACAACAGAGTAGACTTGCCCCTGGGGGTTCTGAGGTCACAGATCTTGACAGGAGTAGAAAGGCTCCTGGTTGCCCCTAGCAGCAGTGCGTTCTACGGTTGACCTTGTGCTTAGTGACCCAATAGGGAGCCTATCTTCCCACCCCGGTTTATAGAGGCTTCCTGAGTTCATGCAAGCTATCCACTTGTTGCCCACTGAAAGATGATTTCCCTCCTTTGAGGAAGACATATTATTAAATTACATCTTCAACTTATCTCCTGGGCAGACAAAAAGACAAGCATGCTGTGCTAAACCTCAAGCATTTGGAAAGTTTTATTTATTTTTTAAAGTTTGCTGACAATAGCTAAAAATTTAGGTGTTTTCATCTGAAAAATACATCGTGTCTTAAAATGCCAAGCAATAACAATGGTAGACATTCTCATCTGGAAATGACCAGCTACTGCCAAAAAAGAATCTAACTCTTTCATCCCTAAGTCTCCAGGTCCCAGTTCATGCCTAAAAGGGTGGGATTAATATGGATCACAATGATTGACATAAAATCACCCCCTCCACCCCCAGAGCGGGAGGAACAACAGAAACAGTGGGGAAGGGAAATATTGGTCATTGTAAGGTATAAAAATCCTTATAATCTATAATTTATCAAGCGGTCACAAGGGTGGGGGGTGCGAAGCAGAACTCATACCAAGGGCTCAAATAGAAAATGTTTAGAAAAGAATGATGTACAAATATGCTTGATACAATCGATGTACGGATTGTTATAAGAACTATAAGAGCCCCCAATAAAATTATCTTTAAAAAAAGACTCGACTTTAGTACAGGGTATGAATCCACATCTTTTGTTTCCTTGGCATTCCTGTAAGCATATTTAAATATATACTAGTCCTTTACATAGCATGGAGATTAATGTTCATGTTTCCACTACTCATGAGGGATTCCTGTCTAATTAAAGAGCAACATGTAAGCTCATCAAACTGAAAGCAAGTACCCCCAAAAGTGTGAAGGTGTGCTGAGATTAAGAGTAATTAGGTAGGTAGGGTTCAATATTGCTTCCTTTTGCTGTTGTTGTTGTGTTGTTTGCCTGGGTGCTAGTTCTCCCCATGGTTTCCTTAGTATGGAAATAAATAACCTATAAGGTTACTGAGTCCAAGTCCCCACCAAACAGGGTGAGTTGTAGTCAATTAAGATGGTAACTTCTAGCCACGATTCCCACTTCTGGACTTTATATGCCTGTGGTCATGGTCCCTTGTTGGAGGTCTTCTCTCTACCAGGGGGCAGTACTATAGTGGGAGTTAGACTTGGCTTTTTGTTGAAGGGGTGAATCAAGCCATGCCCTTGGTTTCCTTGAGCCCTACTCTACCTTGATGGAGAGTGTGATTTTAAAAACATCCTTTGTTTTCCTTGGATATTTAACCATAAAACACAAGAATTTTTAATTTCAGGAAAAAATTTTGTTTTTATTCTTTACTTTCATAGTTATCTATCTATCTATCTATATATATATATATACATTTAATTAAAGGTTACGAAAATGTCACACTCGGCGTTATAGGGATACTGGTTCCATCATACAGTTATAACACACATAGCCTCACCTGCAAAATCAGACCTTTATTTGCTGGCTGAGCTTTGGTAGAAGCAAGAAACCTGTGGTGAGTTTTGGACATCTTTGGTTTCTGGCTCTGGACCCTGCCTGTGGCTCACTGCTGCCTGACCTTCAGATTTGGACTAAATGCCACCCACCAACCACATGAGACACGTGCTCAAAGATCTAAAAGGCTCTGTGGGCATTGCAGCAAATGGGAGGCCCCAGGGACATTAAGGAATTATTCAAAGGAGGAGGCGGAGGAAAATGGAGTAGATCAGTATCTCAGAAGAGTTGGCTATTAGGCACACCAATGATTTCCACCTCATTTGGACTAGTCTAGTGTAAATTCTTCTGAAAGAAATTATTACCACACCAGGCTATTATCAGATTCAGAATCATTGATAAACTTTCATTAAGGACTGAAAATCTAGTTCAGAAATTCCATTTCTGATATGGCAGCTTGAGCAGTTCTATGGAACCCCGAGAAAAAAAAACCCATAAAAATAATTATATATAAACCTAACCTAACTAATTACCATAAATTAGTGCTGACTCATTGTCATTTTAGTGAGTACATATATGATTGTGTGTCGAAGAGTTTACCCTCAATGATTTTTCAAAAGTAGATAGGCAGGCTTTCCTTGGGAGGAGATGATGTCGTTAGCTTGTTATGTGCAGTGAGGTTGTCCAACTTCTAATGACCCACATACAACAGTGCATTCGATGATCCGGTCCTCCCCAACCTCACACTTGCTGCTACATCTGAGTGCATTCCTTCAGCCACCGTGTCTACCATTTCCTGGGTTTTCCTTTCTCCCACTGCTCCTCCTCTGTAACCAGCACGACATCCTTCTCCAGGGACTGGTCTCTCCTGATAGCATGTGCACGGGATGTGAGACAGAGTCTTAGCATTGATTGCAAGGAGCATTCTGATTTAAGACAGAGTTATTCGCTCTTCAGAAAGACAATAGTACTTTAATATTCTTCACCACCACCATAATTGAAATATATCAATTCTTCTTCAGCCTTTCTTATTTCACATGCACATGAGGCAACCGAAAAAACCACGGCTTCAGGAAGGTACACCTTACTCCACCAGGTGACATCCTAGTTTCTCGACACTTTAAAGAGCTCTTGGGCAGCAGAGTTTCCCAATGCAATACACAATTGGATCTCCTGAGTGCTGCTTTCATGGATATTGATTGTAGATCCAAGCAATAGGAAATGTTTGACAGCTTCAATCTTTCCTCCTTTATCATAGTATTGTCTATTGCTGCCATTGTGAGGATTTGGGTATTATTTACATAGAATTAAATTCTGTACTGAAGGATCCAGTCCTTGAGCCTTATCAGCAAGTACTTCAAGTCCTCTTTTAGTTCAGCAAGCAAGGTTTTGTCATCTACATCTCAAAGGTTGTTAATAAGTGTTCCTCCGATCTAGGTGTCTCATTCTTTTTCATATCATCCAGCTTCTTGGTTGAATAGGTACAGTGATGGGATATAAATCAGAGAAGCAAAACCAATGATGCTTATTTTTGTGTATATAAAAAAAGAAATTTATATCAAGAAGGTGGCTCATACAGTTATAGAAGCAGGTAGGTCCTGTGCAGTTCAAGCTCATGGGTCAGATCTTAAGCTTAATTAATGGGGAAAGAGTTTACTTTATTCTTCCCACAACTGCTTGGCTGTTCACGTAAGACTCCATCAGGAAGGTTATTACATTATGTTATCACATCATGGGAGGATCCTGCCCCAGCCAACTTAACAGCAAACAGAAATTCTCATAGTATATAACCCTCGCGCATACTTTTCCTGATATTAAAACACATAATATATCTTTGTTCTACTCAAACAATTGTCTCTTGGTCAATTTGCAGATTATACAGAAGCGTGTTGAAGTGCTATGGAATTTCTATTCTTGGAAATATTATCCATAGATTGTTACAATCCATCCAGTTTGTTATGATGCACTATTGTATAGTCAATAAAATATAAGTTAAAATTTTTGCTGATCTCTTCATTCAATCAAATCCATCTGCTGTTAGCAATGATATCCCTAAGTCCAGGTCCTCTTTTGAATGGACTTGAATTTCTGGTAGCTCCCTCACAATGCTTTTCTACAACTGTTAATGATATTGTTCACTGATTTGTGCATTCTGCTAAATAACCTTTCTTTGGAATGGACACAAATACAGATCTCTTCCCATAACTTTTCTAAGACACTGTTTTTCAGATTTCTTGGCATAGGCCAGAGATTGATTCCAGTGCTTCTTTAGTTTGTTGAGACATTTATTTCAATATTCCATCAATTCCTGGATCTTTGTTTTTGGCTAATGCCTTCAGTAGAACTTGGACTGTTTCCTTCAGTATCATTGAAATGGTTTAATATTGACCAGTTCTTCTTGATACATTAAATGTGTATTCCTTCCACATTTTTTATAAAACCATTTTATTGGGGGAATCCTACAGCTTTTATCACAATACACACATACATCCATTGTGTCAAGTACATTTGTACATTTGTTGCCATCATCATTCTCAAAATATCTGGTTTCTGCTTGAGTCCTTGGTTTCAGCTCCTCATTTTCCCCTCCCTCCCTGCTCCCCACTCCCTCATGAACCCTTGATAATTTATAAATTATTATTATTTTGTCTTATCTTACACTGTCCAATGTCTCCCTTCACCCACTTTTCTGTTATCTGTCCCCCAGGGAGGAGGTTATATATAGATCCTTGTAATTGGTTCCCCCTTTCTACCCCACCCTCCCTCCACCGTCCCCGTATAGCCACTCTCACTACTGGTCCTGAAGGGATCATTGTCCTGGATTCCCTGTGTTTCCAGTTCCTATCAGTACCAGTGTACATCCTCTGGTCTAGCCAGGTTTGTAAGGTAGAATAGGGATCATGATAGTGGAGGGTAGGGGGGGAAGGAAGCACTTAGGAACTAAAGGAAAGTTGTATGTTTCATCCTTGCTACACTGCACCCTGACTGGCTTGCCTCCTCCCTGCAACCCTTCTATAAGGGGATGTCCAGTTGCCTACAGATGGGTCTTGGGTCCCCAAACTGCACTCCCCACATTCACAATGATTTGATTTTTTTGTTCTTTGATGCATGCCTGATAACTGTTCCCTTTGACACCTTGTGATTACACAGACTGGTATGTTTCTTCCATGTGGGCTTTGTTGCTTCTCAGCTAGATGGCCATTTGTTTACCTTCAAGTCTTTAAGACCCCAAATGCTATATTTTTTTATAGCTGGGCTCCATCAGCTTTCTTCACATTTGCTTATGCACCACTTTGTCTTTAGTGGTCACGTTGGGAAGGTGAGCATCATGAAATGCCTGTTTCATAGAACAAAGCATTCTTACATTGAGGGAGTACTTGAGCCTTCCTCATTCTTTTGATGTTTTTTCCCCCCATAGAATATTTTAATATTAAAACTCAAGACGTGAGTTTTTTCCATTTCATAGATATGCTAAGCATATTTTTCCATTTTGTTTTCTAATTTCTTGTCTTTGCTCATTTAATTATAATACTTTGTATTCTCTTATCAATGGAGCATTGGTGGTGTAGTGATTACGCAATGGGCTGTAATCTACATGGTTGAGAGTTCAAAGTAACCAGCAGATCCAAAGGAAAAAGACTGGGCTTTCTACTCCCATAAATAGTTACAGTCTCAGAAATCCACAGGGATTGCTATGAGTCAGCATTGACTCGATGGTAGTGAGTTTGAGAGTGAGACTCTTCTATCAGGAGCCAGTCCCAGAGCCCCTTCTGACATCCACTTTGATCTTTTCTCTTTATCCTGTCTTTTTAATGAAATTTGCTTTCTTCATGTTTGATGTTGTTGATGCCATCCCACAGTTTACCAGGTCATTAGTGTTCAATGAGTCAATTCTGTATTAGAGATGGTCCCTAAATTCAGGTGGGATATACTCACAGTTGAATTTTGGCTGTCATGGACTTGTTTTCATTGTTTTTTCAATGCCAATGTGAGCTAACATATAAATACAGTTAGCACTTGTTCTCATCTTGGCTGTTCATATTAAGCTTAATCCATTATCTCTTCCCACAGATGTAGTTAATTTGATACCTGTGTATTCCATCTGGTGAGGCCTACATGAATAATAACCATTTAAGTTGCTGGACATGAAGAAATTGATGGTTTTGCAAAATTCCATCATTCAATCTGATCACCAGCTAATTGTCTATCATCAAAAGGAGGTTTTCTTTTATTACGTCAGTGAGATTATATCAGAATAGCATGGATCCTAAGCCTAATCACATTGGAGTCATGTTTTACATAACAAACAGAATAGCCAGGAGCACAAATAGAAAGGAATGAAGCACAGATGCATTGGAAGCACACAGGAAAACCAGAGAATGCTGGCAGTTACCAGAAGTCAGAAGGGAGGCCTACAGAAGTCATCAACCAGGAACTTAATTTAGATTTTTCACCTCTGGAATAGTGAGAAAATAAATTGCTACTCTTTAAAGCTACACACTTATATTTTTTATTATGACAGCAGTAGATAACTGAGATGTAGTTCCAAGTTTCACTAATTAGCACATCTGTGGCATACTCAAAAGGATAGTCAAATATATATATGGATAAATTAAAAATCACATTTACTTTTATATTTTTTTTGATTTTCCAACAAGAGTGCAAAATCCAATGGGGAAAGAGAATAATAAAAAAATCAATCCTTAAAAAACTGAATATTCACGTGCAAAAGAATGAAGTTGGATCACTTTCTCGCGGTATACAGGCAACCCCATTAATATTGCTTCTTTTAGAATTTGTAGGTCAGTTGAAACAGGTGTATATAGTTCTTATTCAACCTTAGAGCAAGGAAAAGCTAGAAGCATTTTCAATATTTTAAAAGCTGCATTCATAGCAACTGAAGGTGATTGTGGTAATGAATGTACTGTGCTTAGAGGTTGGTCCAATGATTTCAAAGTGATGGTATTGACATGACACTGAAGCAGAGCTTCAAACAAGGCAGTGCCCTACTCAAAGATCTCAATAGACAGTGATGCTTCCTATGTGTGGTTCTCTTCTAGAAGGCCTCCCTATACCTCTTCCAAGTCTCCCACTCCAGGGCTTCCACCTGTAATGTTTCCTGTTCTGGTCACCTTGACTAGTCATGCATGCTATAAAAAGTCTGATCTTTTCCTGTTTAACTCCTACAGCAATGACAAAGCAAGTTTAAAGCCCTGGATTAAATTTTTCTGTATGTTTATGACAATTTGTAGACTGTCTGTACCAAAAATTCAAAATGAATTATATGTAGGAGCTAAAAGTATAAATCTCTTGGAAAATAAAAAAGGAGTAAATCCTAATAGTGTACTTGAATTAGGCAAAGCTTTATCACTATAGTAATAAAAGCAAAAACAACAAAATAAAAATATAGATAAAATTAGGCCTGATCAAACTTTAAAAAAATGTTATTTTTAAAGGGTGCCACCAAATAAATGAAAATATAACCCACAGGACAGAAGAACATATTTGCAAATCCTGTATCTGATAAGGAATTTGTAACTAGAGTATGCCAAAACTATTACAAGTTCTTGGTAAAAATGAAAAATAACCTAATTTTAAAACAAACCGTATTTGAATAGGTACTTCTTAAATGAGCATACAAAAAGGTTAATAATTACATGAAAATATTCTCCAAATCATGAGTCATCAGGGATATATGTAAATCACATTCCATTTCACAACTCCTCCACTGCCATCTAGGAGATTCCAACTCATGGTGACCCTAAAGGATAGGGTGAAACTTCCCTGTGGGTCCCTCGGATTGTAAATCTTTACGGAAGTAGAAAGCCTCATCTTTCCCTCATAAAGCAGCTGGTGGTTTCAAACAACTGACCCTGAGGTTAGCAGGACCCTTTCCCACTAAACAGAAGCTCTATAATAGAAAGGGTAGGTAATCAGTGTTGGCAAAGATGGGAAGAAATTTGGCTCTCATACATACACTGCTGAGGAGAACGGAAAATGTTGAAACCAATTTAGAAACATCCTCGGAGTTCTTCAAAAAACGTTCAAGATAGAGCGATCATGTTTCCCAGAAAGTCGACCTCCAGCTATAGACCAAGAGAAAGAAATGGATTTCCACACAAAATGTGTGCAGAAGTGTTGAGGCAGCATCGTTGATAGCACCAAAAAGAGTGGAAATAGCCAAAATACCTATCCCCAAAGGTATGGACAGATAAAATATGCTATGTCCACAGTGCAGAATATTATTTAGCAATAAAAAATAATCAAGTACTCATTCTTGCTACACATGGGGGAATCATAAACTTTATGTTAAATGAAAGAAGTCAGACACCAAAAATGTATGTCTATATGAAATATCTAAAATGGGAAAATCTCATAAAAAATTAAGGAACAGATAGGTAGTTGCCTGAGGTGAGGAGAAAATGCTTGGGCAAAATGGAAAATGACTTCTGCATTGGCTGAAAATATGATAAACTTTACCATGACAACATCTGCATAACTTTTCGATATACTAAAATACATTTTATCATACACTTTAAATAGATGAAATGAATGATACAGAACCTGTATCCTAATAGTGTTACATTAACATTTACATGGGCCACCAGCCTCAGAAGCAGGAAGGAGATGGGCAAGAGAGAGGGATGTGGTATCCACAGGGTCTCTTATAAATAGGACACATTGTCAAAGAGAAATCATTAGTCTATGACTTGATTGACAGGTTAGACATTACCCATATCTTTTCACAGGTGTGTCACCATGGCAGAAAACATTAGTACCACAGTATCCACGAGGATTGAATTGTACTCTCTTTCAATATTCTGCAGTTTGAGGAATAAAAAAGACTGAAAGAGCAAAATCAAGGCTGAGGGTATATGGCGAAAGATTTTCCAGTGCAAAAAACGATTATTCAAGAAAGTTTTTTATAGCCACAAAGAATGAACAGGTGAATAATGCTATTGGAAAATAAATTACTGATAGATTGTTTAGCCTTTAACTTGCTAATGTTGCCATTAGGTGACATCAAGTCAGCTCCAACCCAGAGCAACAGAATGAGGCACTGCAAGGTCCTGCGTCATCCTCACCATTGTTCCTCTGCCTGAGCGCATTGACTCCGCCACTGCGTCACGCCATCTTCTTAAAGGTCTTCCTCTTTCTAGCCACCCCTCTACTTTACTAAAAAAGATGTTCTTCTCCAGGGATGTACCTCTTCTGACAACATGGCCACAGTTTGCAAGACTTGACTTGCCATCTTTGCCTCTCAGGAGCACTCTGGCCTTACTTCTTCCAAGACTGATCTGTTTGACTGGCTTGGAGTCCATGACACTTTCAGCAGTATTCTTAAGTACCATATTTCAAATGCATCTGCTCTTCTATGGGCTTCCTTATTCATTGTCCAACTCTCACATGCATATGAGGCAATGGACAATCATGGCTTGGGTCAGTCCTCAAAGTAACATCCTTGTTGTTCAATATTCTAAAGAGGTCTGTGTAGCAGATTTGCCTTGTGTAACACATCTTTTGATTTCTTGATTGCTGCTGCCATGAGAACTGATTATGGATCAAAGTCAAATCAATCCTCGGCAACTTTGACCTTTCCCCCATTTACCATGATGTTAACAATTCATCCAGCTGTGAGGATTTTGGTCTGCCTTACATTGAATTGCAATCCGTAATGAAGGCTACAGTCCTTAATTTTTATCAGCAAGTGCTTCAATTCCTCCTCATTTTCAATCTTCCAATCATATAATCCAGCTTGTCTGGCTAGCTCATGCAATATTTTATTTTCCTAAAACGTCTTTAAAATATGTTCCTTTGGTCACTTTGGAGTCCCAAAATATCATTGTTGTTGGGATTCTGACAGCTATGCCACTTTTATTTCTACTGTCAATTGGATCATACATGGTGGAAGGTTTCAATAGAGCTTCTAGACTGAGACAGACGAGGAAGTAAGATATAATGGTCTACTCTGAAAATGTGACCAATTGAAACATATAATAAGCAGTACAGCATTGTCTGATGTTTTGTCAGAAGATACATTTCTCAGGTTGAAAAGCATTCACCATGTAACTGGGGAAGAGATGCTTCCTCACAGCTCAGCCACACATAACAAACAATAGGATGGAGGACAGCCTTGGGGCCATTCCCTGATGTGGCACAACTCAAAATAACAAAAAAATCTCTTCTAAAATCCATGAGCAATTGGAAGGTGGGAAGTAGAATGTATGAATCCGGGAAAACTAGAACTTGTCAAAAGATAAAAGAGCATTCTTAACGATCAATAGTCTAAGCTTAAATGAACTGATAATGAGTATTTTCAATCATACAGTCTCATGGTCTACTGTGCCTGGATGCAAAATTGAAGCAGAATTGTACCACAATCATGGTCAAACTGAACACGTCAAGATCTGTTTGAAGTACAGCCATGGTAGTCACAGGACAATGCTCATACACCTGCAGGCAATGAGGTAAGATACCACTACTCAAATGAATGCGCCGACCACTAATGTTAAAGGTGAAGCAGTTGGAAGTTTTTATCAAGTTCTGCCGTCTGAAATTAATCAAACATGCAATCAAGATGCATTAATAATCATTGATGGCTGGAATGAAAAAGTGGAAATAAAAAGATCAGTAAGTAGCAAACATCATGTTAGTGGTAGGAACAAGGCCAGAAATTGCATGATAGGATTTTTTCAAAATGAATGACATAAAACATTGGAAACTTTTCAAATACATGAGTGATGACCATACATATGGACCACACCAGATACACATGGAATACACAAAATAAAATCAGTTCTATCTGTCACAAGAGACCATAGAAAATCTTAATACATCCGTCCAAACAAAGCCAAAGGCCTACTACAACAGAGACCACACATAGTTCACATGCAAGTTCTAGTTGAAGCTAAAGAAAATCAAAATAAATCTAGATAACCAAACAGAGCCCTTAATATATCCTACCTGAATTTCATGTCCAGACACAAAATAACTCTGACATGATGAGTAATCTTGACTGATGACCAAATAAACATTGAGGACATACTACAGAAAGGAAGGAAATAATCACTAACGAGCAAAGAAAGAAAAGAACAAATGGAAGTTAAGAAAATGCCTCCATACTTGCTCCTGGCTATAGACTCGCTAAACTAACTGGAGGACATGAGCTAAACAGAGATTCCAAAGAGAAAATACAAAAGAAAAAGCAGAGTATTACAGCAAAATGTTAAAGAGCTGTATATAGAAATCAAGGGTAAAGAAACATTCATTCAGATTTTCTGAAGCAGAAAAAAATACTCAAGCCTCAAGGGGCAATATTGAAAATAATGTGGGCAAAATATTGATGGGCACACAAACCATCACAAGAAAATAGGGAAATTGTAATAGATTTTATTTTACCTGGATCCACTACCAACCCCACCAAAGAAGACTGAAAGAATCATCGACTGCCAAAAGAACCAATAAATCTGTCTTGGAAGAAGTACAGCCAGAATGCTCCTTTGAGTCAAGGATGGCTAGACTTTGTCTCATGTACTTTGTTTTTTTCAAGGTTACTCTTCTTTTTTTATCACTCTATTGGGTTCTCTTACAGCTCTAATAGCAAACCATACATCAATTGTATCAAGCATTTTGTACATATGTTGCCATCAACATTTTCAAAACATTTTCTTTCTACATGAGCTCTTGGTATCAGCTAGTTTTCTTTCTCTTCCTCCCCCAACCTTCAACCCCGGTGAACCCTTTCATAAATTATAAATTATTATTCTTTTCATATCTTACACCATCTACTACCCATGTTTCTGTTGTTTATCCCCACCCCCGGGGGGTGTTATATGTTGATTGTTGTGATTATTCCCCTTTCTCCCCATTCTCCCCCAACCTTCCCCCTAGCCTCATGGTATTGATACTCCCATTAATGTCTCTGTGAGATTTATCTGTCCTGGATTCCATGTCTTGAAAACACTTATCTATACCAGTGAACACACTCTGGTCTAGCCAGATTAGTAGGTAGAGTTGGGGTCATGACAGTGGGAAGGGAGGAAGCATTAAAGCACTAGAGGAATGTTGTGTGTTTCCTCAGTGCTATAGGGCACCCTGGTTGACTCGTCCTAGACATGTTTTCAAGAGAGACCAGTCCCTGGAGAAGGGTATCATGCGTGGTAAAGTAGAGATGCAGCAAAACAGAGGTAGTCCCTCAGCAAGATGGACTGTCACAATGGCAGAAACAATGGGGTCAAACATAGCAGTGATGTAGGAATAGTGCAGGACCCAGAAATGTGTCCTTCTGTTGTCCAGTTCTCATTCAGTGTCCTCCCCCTCCATGGATTGGTTACAGTATACCTGCAGATGCAAAAAGCTGTGGCTGTTCAAGTTCCTGATATAAAATGGCATAGTGCTTACATATAACCCATGCACATCTTCCTGTATTCTTCAAATCATCACTAGCTTACTTATATAATATAGCATAAATACTACTACTAATAAGCATAGAACTTTAAACTCCCTCTTAGCTTTTGAGAGATTGTTTTGATCATTTATTTGTTTTTATTTTTCTGCTCCTCCTTTTTATTTCTTTTGCTTTATGTGATTGATCACTGATTTCTAGAGTTCATGGACATAAAACCCATTGGTCCACAGGGCTGACAGTACACAGGGTCTTTACAAATCAGAGCCAACTTGATTACATCCAGTAACAAGAAAAGCCCACTGCCCTAAAAAATTATTGTGAGAATAAATTGTGATGATATATGTAGATTATTTATAATAGTGTTTGGAACATTGTAGTGCATCTGTTTTCTTGTGTCCTGAAAATCTTCAAGGAAAATCTTCAAGGACTATGACTACTGTTAGGTTTTGTGTCGACTTGGCTGCACCATGATTTGGCAGTAAGGCTTTTCCATGTTACCTAACATAATGTAATCAACTCTATTATGAGATCTGCAGTGAGCAGCAAAGTAGCTATGAGATGAGAGTAGATTGCAACCCCTGACTTGGGTTACAGGACCAAATGTTGTTTCCTCAGGGGTATAGTCTACTTGATATATAAATAGAAGCTATGCTAAGCACATTCATTTTTTCTGCTGAGCCTACATCTTGCATTTTATCTGTTGCTCTTGGGTTCTTTGGACTTTAGGCAAGGGTCTGCCATATTGCCTGATGATCCCAGGAGCTATGAGTGATGTGCCATTTGATCTCTTATCTGATCTACCAACTTTGGATTTACTTGCCTCTGCAAGCACAAGCCTGACCTGCTGACATCCAACAGACTGTGATTACTTCATCTTCCTACTTCCTGGTTCATCATCATCACTTGCAACGATATGAGTAATCAAAAGTCTCTAGCTTAGCATTGGGTCTGCGAACTTGAGTCAACTGGATTTTCCACTTCTACACTGTGTGAGTCATTTCCTTGATATAAATTTTTCTTTCTATATTTCTTTCTATCTATCTACCTATCATATATCTATGTCACTGGTTCTGCTTCTTTATTGAACCCTGCCTAACACAACTACTAAAATGGGTGTATTTTTCCCTAGAAATATTGAAACTTTCCTCTTCAATCTCTTTCACAGATTTTAAAGTTTACAGTTTATAAAATTATAGAGCAGTAAAACTCAAAACAGTACTCATTCTTCTGAAGATATTTTACCATTTTGCCTGTTAAAAAATGTATTAAACAGCGAGAATATATATTGCCAATCTGGCTGTTTCTTTTACCAAACTAAAATAAATTTAGTTATCACCCATAGCACTTTACCTGTACCTATAAAAACAAGTGTATCCTTAATTATTCAGGAAAGATGCACACTACATGTGACTGCTGTGTAATTGCTTTTACTTCACCCTATTAGCAAGATTCCTTAGAAACAATAGCTTTCATCCTAACCACTAGCTCAATTGATAGTGACTGTCACAAATGCTTATTGGCATGAACACTTAGTATCTTGTTTCTCCTTTACAGCGCCTCTATTATATAATGGAAATATATATTTATTGTTGATGTTATTAGTCACATCAATGAGTATGGTTGTCACAGAGCCATAGTAAAGGGAAAAATTGACAATAATAATAATAATTAGTCCATTAAATGATCTCATCAATCATATGATACAGTATCATGGCTTATTCTTTAAGTACCTTAAGATAATTACTGTCAACTGGTATTAGAAATAGAAAAATTAAACAAAATTTTCAAATTTAAAAAAGGTATTGTGCAGACTTGATAAAAATACTGATTTTCAAGTCATATTCAATCTTGTCTTGTAATAAAAAATCATTCAAGGGCTATCCATCAGTTGTCACTATGAGGAATCTAAAGTGAACATAAATTACAGAAACTCAACTGATTTGATAACTTAAAGTGTGATTTTAAACTAAATGGAGCCAACACACATACAGGCAATCTGGTTCACAAATCTTTCAAATTCTGCTATAAATAAGAACTTTAAAATATCTAAATGTACCACAGAATATTTGACAACTATGAAACAAAATTATTGGCATTAAGTGTCTTAGTTACAATAGTGGTACCTTGAATATCATAAGTCAGGTAGCTGCAAAGACTAGACTTTCAGTTTCCACAGTTTAGGACACTGGCAGCTGAATTCCAGGTATGACTCTAACACAAGTTCGTTCCCGGTCTATATGAGTTTCTAATTGCTTCCAGCAAACATTGGATTCCGAGACTTTTAAATGCACCTAGCTCAGCCGGATATCTTCTTCTCCTCTTCCATATGTGTACGTGTGTGTGTCTTTCTATTTTTATTCTGCTCTGATATAACTCAAAATTGATTAGATTTAGGTCCAGCATGACTCTCGTATGATCTCTTTGATAAATAAAGCCTATTTCCAAATAGGTCATACTTATGGTTCAGAGATCAGGATTTTAATACACATTTTAGGTGGACACAATTCAATCCACAGCATTATATATTTTAAGCATATTTGATCAAGAATATATTAACTGAAGAACTCAAACAGAAAAACAAAGCTGGCCCATAGTAGCTTTTCAAACAGAAAGAGAAAGAGTTTGGCTGGCTAACAGGGCAGAAACCCTTTGGGGCCACACTTGAAAAGCACTCTTGGTCTAGACAAAAATGTTTTAACAGCTCTAAACACACTGCCATCTAGTTCATTCCGACTCAAAGCAGCTCCATACAATAGAGGGGACCTGCTCCAGGGGGGTTCCGAGGCTCGAAATCTTTAGGGGAGTAGAAAAACTGATCTTTCTCGTTCACACAGGCCGGTGGATTTGAAATGCTGACCTTTTGATTACCAAGCCAATGCAAGACCCACTATGCCAAAAAGCTCTCTTTAACCACAATAGCAGTAGCAAAATGCATATGCGATTGCCCTTTATTTTGTCAAGTATCCACAACCCACAATCAAATTTAATGTAAAACACAAGGCTAATATTGCCTTCAGTTCTCTTATAGGAATAAAGATTTTATAGTTGCTTTAAAAGTTACTATAAAAGGCCTTTTCAGTTAAGTTTTAAGGGAAGTTTTCCTTTCTTCATTTTTTGTTTCTATTTTACTTTAGTTTTAAAGTAGCTACTATTTGGAAAGAATGACTTCACACTCTGACAAAGGAAATTATGCTCTACAAAAGAATTAGTCTTTAAATAAGAATTTAACACTCTTTCACTACGTATTTATTGAATGGCTATTAGCTATTGCTATTGCTGGCTATTGGAGCAGGTATAAAAACTAAGAACAAAATGCCTCCTCGCTACAAAAATTTAGTATTAATGCAATACAAACTATAACAAATGATTCGTGGTTATTAGAGAAGTATAAACAAATTAATACTGGGAGCTGGAATTTAATAAGGGAAGATAAAGAACTTTTATAAGGGCGATTGTACTTGTTTAGTGCATATATTAGCTTTCTATGAAGAGTGTAACAAATTGTTACAAATTTCGTAGTTAAAAGCCTCACAGATTCCTTTTCCTTCAGTCTGGAGATTAAAGGAGTAATGAGGTTGGCTTTCAGTATAAATTTTGTGGGAAAGCCCTTCCTTTTTCAGCTTCTAGAGACCACCGGGTGGCTTGGTGGGCAGCAGGTCCACAGGAGAGAGATGAGGCTTTCTACTCCTGCAGAGAGTTACAATCTTGCAAACACGCGGGGCAGGTTGACCCCGTCGTCCTACAGGGTGGTGACAAGTGGAACCACTTTGGTGGCAGCGAATGAAGGTGGCCTCCTGCCTTTCTTGGTGAATAGCCCTTTTCCTCCAACTCCAAGCCAGTGGACTATGTCTTCTCACATCAAATCACTCGGATTTCTGCTTCTATCAGCACAGGCTGTGAGTTCTTCAGTGAGCAAATAAACCCATGCTTACCGTCTTCACTGGGTACCCAGTCCCTGTCAGGAATTGGACATTTGAAGACACATTAATTCTGTAAGATGGTCCTGTGGACTGGGAGAGAGACAGATGCCAGCCAGTCATCAACGCAGAATCTCTGATGTGGTTGTGTGTGTGTGTGTTTCTTTTTTATAAATCATTTTATTGGAGCTCATACAACTCTTATCACAATCCATACATACATCAATTGAGTAAAGCACATTTATACATTTGTTGCCCTCATCGTTCTCAAAATTCGCCTTCCGCTTGGGTTCCTGGAATCAGCTCCTCATTTTCCTTTTTCCCTCCCCCTCCCTTCCCACTCCCACCTCCCTCACAAACCCTTAATAACTTATAAATTATTACTCTATCCTATCCTACACTCCCCTCACCCACTATCCTGTTGCCCATCCTGCAGAAAGGAGGTTACATGTAGATCCCCGAGATTGGTTCCCCCTTTCTATAACCCCTTCCTTCCCGCTGTCGCCAAGGTATGACATTTATTCCCTAGATACACACACACACATACACACACACACACACACGTCGTGTTTATCTTGTCTATTGGTAACTTGCCCCATCATCACATGTCCTTCTCTGACTCTCAAATCTTTACAGTGTCCCTCTGGAACTTTCAGAGATGAATTTTTCCTTAATCTTTTAAAACAGATAATCTATGGTAATCTTTTTATATCCAGGTCAACAGCAAACATTTCATTTTCAAAATAATTCTTCTCTGTTATTTAGTGTAACATATTCACTAGTCCTGAAGATTAGGATAGGGATCTCTTTGGGGTGTCTATTACTTTGCCTGAAAAAGTTCATAAACCAGTATTTTGCAAAACGTGGTATCCAGACTGCTTTGATTATAAATTGTTTAGTAGCTGTCAAAAAAGAGTTGTTTATCTCCCTTGGTACAGAAACACCACCTACCTTAAGAGTTGAGTGAGATTTTTGACCTTGAGAGAGGACTATGTCCCAAATGGAAGGGGCAGCTCAAGTCTATGTACAGAAATAAGGAAGTGAGGATTATGGTTATAGAAATGTACATGGTGTAATTCCACTATAGCAAAGGTTAGCTTCAAAGATATTCATAAAAATAAGTTTGGAAATAAGATTAGAAATAGAGTCTAAAGAACATTGATGACCACTCTAAGTAAATTTAACTTTACTTGAAAGGTCAAGAAATCAAACACATTATAGAAATAGAGTCCTCTATTTCTTAGACCTGGAGAATTGTATAGGGAATGCCAAATTCACTTGTAGATGTTGTAATATATGATAGCCCTTTCCATTTCAGGATACGAGCTGCTTCTTAAC
Organism: Tenrec ecaudatus; assembly: GCF_050624435.1. Lineage (NCBI taxonomy): Eukaryota > Metazoa > Chordata > Mammalia > Afrosoricida > Tenrecidae > Tenrec > Tenrec ecaudatus. Next base: position 1,675,992 of record NW_027459458.1, read on the forward strand.
CAATTTTGAAACTCTTCCCATTTTAAGATGCACTTTTAAATTGGCAATGTTTCCACACTCTAATCTTTATTTCTAAGAACCTTAAAATTCCAACTGAAAAAGGAACTATTTCTAGAGATAAAAATTTAATATAAGAGATTGAACAGCAGTAGCTCTGGAGTATTTTAAGTAGTTGCTTAAGAATGAAAAATAATGAATCATAGCTATGAACAAGGTAAAAAATACTCTATATTAGAGAGTGTAAAACAACAAATCTATGTCATGTATTAAGGAATACATGTAGACATACATAAGTATCACCTCTGGGCCATACAAATATTTGGCATTCTGGTTTACATTTCTATATAATTAACCGGTGGGCCCCACCAGACTATAGCCCCTAGCCATCTTTTACATCTGGAATTGAACTCACTCCTATGGTAAAATAAGAATATATAGGATTAAATTTAAATAATTTTTAAAATATAGTTATTTTAAACAATCAAATTAATTCATAAACTAACTATAAAATATGTTCATATAATTATGTACCTACTTGCTGTGTTTTTAAGCAATATGTATATAATAATTTTAATATAATTTTAAATTATTTTTTTAGATTTTTAACATAATGTGTAAGAAAAGAGGATGCAAATTCAACAATGATCTAAGAAGTAAGTTTCCTTTTATTAGAAATACCAAAAGTGATTACATGGTAGAGTGTGAGAAATGTAATGGTGAATTTTCTATTTTGCAGGCGGAAAGAATGATATTTCAAAGCACTTGGAGAACAGAAAGATAAAAGATATTTAAATACTGCTGCATCTTCCTCCAAAATACAGGAATTTTTTTTCAAAAACAACTTGTGGAGACAAAGAAAAGAAATTAGCATTAGCAGAAGGACTTATGTCTTTTCATGCTATTAATCACAATTATTCCTTCAGATCTATGGACTGTACATCACAAGTTGTCAAAGTGTTAATCAACAAAAGTTTGCCTATGCTAGAACAAAATCTGAAGCAATTGTGTGTAATGTGCTTTCTCCAAATGCATTTTCAGAATTAAACAAAAATCTAGAAAAAAATTAATTTTATATCCATATATTCTGACGCATCGAATCATAACGATTTAAAGTTATTTCTAACCATTATTAGATTTTTTTATTCAGAAACTGGAATAAAAATTAGAATTTTAGATTTCATTTCTGTGGCGGGCAAAACTTCTGAAATAATTTTCAGTTCCATTATTAATATTTTGGGAAAAAATTTTAAACATAAAATGATTGCATATTGTGCAGACAACACGGATGCAAATTTTGGAGGAAAAGCAAGAAGAGGTACAAATAATATTTTTAATAAATTAAACAAAAACCTTGATCAAACTTTTTTGGTGTTGGTTGTGCAGTGCACATAATACATAATACTTTTCAAACAGAGGCTGATTTGTTGCCCGAAGATGTGGGAAATATTGTTATTAAAATATATTTTTATTTCTATATATACACTGTGCACGTTGAAATGCTTAAAGAATTTTGTGAAACTACGGAAGTCTAATATTAGAAAATACTTGGGTACAGTAAAACGCGCTGGTTAGCTCTTTGGCCAGCCATCAAAAGAATTTTGAAAATATACGATCCTTCGAAATCCTACTTTCTATCACAGAATAAATGTCCTAGAATTTTAAAAGAGTTTTTTGAAAAAGAATCTTCAAAAATTTGGCTAGAGTTTGTACACAATCAAGCAGCTCTTTTTCAAAATGCAATAAAACTTATTGAAGGTGACAAAATTTTGGTAATCGAAGTAGCAAATGAAGTTAATAATTTAAAATTTCAGTGTCATGAGCAATTAGAAAATAATTTTCTTCCATTAACTATCCATAATAGTATAAGCCAGCTAGAAGAACAAGGTACAATAAATCATGCAGAAATCATGAATCACATTAAAAAGTTCTATAGTAACTACATAGATTATTTAGAAGAGTGGACGGTACATTACAATGATATTGAACATTTTTATTGGGTTACATTAAAACAAGAACTTAATTGGAATGATTTGCAAAAACTCAATCGATCATATTACTAAAAAATTTCCAAAAAGTAATATTTCCTAAAATGATCTTTTTAATGAGGTATCATTATTTTAAAAAATATTGATAAGGAAAAGGTTAAATCTTGGGCATCAGCAAAAGTCACAATAGAGAACAAATGGTTAGAAATGTTTCATCATTTTGAAACAAACCATGTGCCATACAATAATGCACTAAAAATTGTGGAATGCGTGCTGTCCTTACCAGGAACTAATGCTGCGACTGAACGCATTTTTCTACGGTAAATAAAGTGTAAACATCAGAAAAATCACAATTAAGTGTTGAGACATTGAAAGTTATTTTATGTGTTAAATATAATTTAACAAATTCTTGTGAAAAATTTCATGACCTTTTAAACAACGACAGCAATCTACTAAAAATAATTCACTCAAATGAAAAATATGCGAAAGAATAAAATAATACTATACATAATTTTAATGTATTACATTTGTAAATTGTAAGTACATTGAAATTTTAAAAATATATTACAATACTATTTTTGCATTCTATGAAAATTTTTGTTGCTCCATATAAACTAAATTTTTAATCAAGAACCCCCCCTCCTCCCCCCCATCAATGGTGTCCTGCTTTACTAATGTTAAAATCTGGTCACCTTACCCTAGACTCAATATAGTAGCCTAACCTTAGTCATCATTGAGTGGTCCTGGGATTGCCTTCGAGCCCTCCTTCGAGAATAATATCAGAAGGGAGTGGGCCCTACTTAGAGAGGGGGCAGATTATACAGTCTGGGTGCTCTAGATACCCTTAAGGAGAATAACCCCTGACCTACTTTCACTGACCTCCTAGTGTACTGTCATTTACCATATGTAGCAAGCAAAGTCTTGGGTTTGCATATATTTGGGGAAGACAACTTGGGAAAAATCTTTGTTTCCCACAGACTGGTGTCCTCTGACATGTCCACGGTATGTAAGAGTCTTAAATCCAGTATCGTTGCCTCTAAGGAATACTCTGGCCTTGCTTCTTCCGAGACAGATCTGTATTCCTTTCAGTGCTCTGTGGTGCTTTGAATATTCTTCCCCAGCACCGCAATTCAAATGACTTCTTCAGTCTCCCTTATTTCATACCCAACTGTCACGTAATATGGAGCAAAGGAAAATGCCACAGCTTGAGGCTGCTGGACCTTGGTCCCTAAAGAAACATCCTTGCTTTTCAACACTCTAAAGAGAGTTACCTGATCAGACACATTTTTTAATCTCTTGACTGATGTTTCCACAAGCACTGATTGTGGTTCCAAGCAAAACAAAATCCTTGACGATTGCAATCTCTTCTTCACTGATCATGATTTTACCTGGTGGTCGTTTTGAGGACCTTGGTCTTCGCAATGAGTGGTAATTGATAGTGAACGCTGTAATCCTGGATCTGTGTGTACACAGGCCTCTAAACGACTTTCCAACCATCCAGGAATCACTTCCAGCTCTCGGGTTTCTCAACCAGCCTCAACTAGCATTAAGGAGATAACAACCGTCCCCACAAAACCCAGGAGCATAATACAATGGTTGGTTGTTGAGTGCTTTCTTCAGCATCATATAATTAGACTACATTATCTATTCCCTACTCGGTGTAGAGACTGCAATAATATCCAAATCAACGCACGTACTAAGGAAGGTGTACTACCTACGTATGAAGGGGCAGTGAATTGTTCAATGTGACTTTTTTAGTCGAAGTTTCTAACTCCCACTTTTTCCTGCATGAGTCTAGAAAGAAGACGGGGGAAGATACCGATAGGATTCACATGTAATTGTGAACAGATGCACTGAAATGCTTTTTTGCTGCACATAAAATGAGCCCTCTGAGACAGAGAAGGGGAGAACCTCACCACTAGCAAGAAGCAAGAGAGCAGTGTCCTCTGGCCCCTAGACCCCTGTGGAGCGAACCTTCTGGATTCAGCAGGCAGCTGTACCATCAGAGCAGAGCAGTAGCAGTAGCAGTAGCAGCAGCAAAGCCAGAAGCCACAGCACGAGTGAGCGGTGGACTTCCTAGCCCATGGAGCATACAAAGGTTAGGGCAGGAGACTGGATTGTAGAGTGGGGGGGGGTCTCTGTTATTTGGGGGAGCTGGGCTTGCTGACATAATAAAGTAGAGCTGAGTCCCTTTGTGCTGAGGCTTACAGGAGTAGACTGCCTCTGGATACTTAATTCAGGGACTGGGTTGGCTGACCCACAGAACTTGAGCTGAACGTTTTTGGGTTGAGGCAGCAGCCCAGAACAAACTTTGTAACATGTCCTGATGGAAGACTTTGTGTCTTGGACATTTCTCACTTGCTTTATCACATTGCATGGTCACGTCCTTTAAAAAAAATCCTTGAATCTGTGAGTTCTATATAGCTCTTCCATGCAATGAGTACTAGAACCCAGAATACCAGTTAATATAGCACACAGGCTCAGAGCCATGGCTAGCCCATAGATTGGGTTTGAGAGCCTAGCCTGAGATTTTAGAGATTTCCTCCCCTCCTAAATAGTGAGATCTCCTCATCTGATAACTTAAATGTGTAATCTATCTCAGTATATGTGAAATTGAGCTATAAATCCGCTATATACATTTTGTCCTGGCTAGTCCCTGATTGGCTCTATGCCCTAATCTCTGGTACCCAACCAATCTGCGGGACTCTTTTCAGGACCCATTTTCTAGGGCTGAACTCTGCCCAAGAAGGCATTCGAGTGCCCTCATCTATGACAATAAATAGCCCACTGAATGAAAGAAAATTGATACTATAATGTACTTTGTCCTAGCATGGACTGCGATCCTAGCTCTGGCTAAAAAGGTCCTAAATCTATCAGACTTGCTTATGGCAACAGGTTGCACATTCCAGAGACTGTGACCATTCCCTTTCAAGATTTCCCCCGAGCTAGCTTTGTCCCCTCGTTCTGTGAGTCTCCTTGGTTGTCACTCTTTATGAGAGCCCTGTCTTTCTCCAGTGGGCAGCTGGTGGCTAGGAACTGATGGCCTGCTCGATGGCAGCCCAAATTGTAAGCACCATGCCACCAGGGGCCCTAATGGACAATTAAGTACATTCAAAAGTGGCAGTCTTTTAGACACTGTAGAATTTTACCTATTTTTGTAAGCATTTCTATGTTAGCTGGTGACATCCTCTTCAATTCACTGGGATGCTGGCATTGTGGCTTAGACAGTGGGATGCTAACCACAAGGACAGCAGTTCAAACCCACCAGCTGCTGCACCCAAGAAAGATGAGGCTTTCCATACTCTTAAATATTTACAGCCACAGAAGCCCACAGGAGTAGTTCCACTCTGTCCAGTAGGGTTGCAATGAGTTGGAATCAATCAATAGCAGTGAGTTAATTGTTTAGAAAGAAATATACATAAATATTAGCACCCCTGGTGGCATTGTGTTTACAATTCAGGTTGTGATCTATAAGGTCATCAGTTCAAAACCTTACCAGCTGCTCCACTGGGAGAAAGATAGGGCTCTCATAAAGAGTGGCAATCAGGGAGACTCACAAGGGCAATTCCAACTTGTCTTCTGGGGTGTCTCTAAGTTGGAATCCACTCAATGGCGATGAGTTTGGTTAGACAGAAATATTAAGGAGCCACTATTGGCCATGTCCTTTATAACAGTTAAGGATCACTGGTGACACTGTGAAGTAGATAAGCTCAGCTGATCAAACCAACCAGCTGCCCATTCCTGTACAAATTGACATAGGGTGGCTAGTCCAAATTAGATAACAATAGGTTGGGTTTAGTTTTATATCAGTTATCTATCTGATTCCCTTAGCTCAGGTTAAGAACTTCCTTTTTTTTCTTCCATCTTCCCAAAAAGATTTGGCCATTCTCTTTCTCTTCTTTCTCCACATGATTTGCCTTTTTGATTATTAGTACTTCTTTTATTTATTAAAAATCTGGACAGCTTCTGAACTTTATCTTTCAGAAATAGTTCTCATAAGTTCATACTATCTTTCTACATATGATTAACTTGACTAACATGATTAACACATAATTAATTAAGTTGCTTAACTTCCCTGTGGCTCAGCTGTCTCATCTCTAAAATATAAGTAGCAATAGTAACCAATTTACTGTGTGCAATGAGATATTAGCCAGGTTGTAGCTCTACTAAGGTGAAACGAACGCCATCGAGTATTTCTACTGTCATCATCGGTCATCCCCATCTCTTTTCAGCATATGTATATATCCAATTCATCTATTTGCAAACAAATTCATCAGGGAGCTTTCCAAACAGACACATTAATTTCTTCAAACACTGATAGATTCTCTACTTCATTACAATCCTTTATGATTATCTTGTCAAATATTTGAGTATTTTCCACTTCTCCAGATTTATCTCATGCCTAAAGTCTCCATCAAAATAATTCTAAGTATTTTTCTTGTATAATTTTTATTGTAATGTACCCAAAGATCTCATGTTTGATTAACTCTTGGATGCCACTGTGATCTGCTCCTACAGTTCCTTCCTCTTTACTTGTGGGGGCTCCTTTGCCAAGGTTAAGTCTTGTCCCTTTGACTCCATGGAAGCCAAAAGTTAGCATTACTGTCCTTGTGTTTCCTTGATAACTTCTTAATAATCAGTGACTGTTCCGAAGACCTCTCTCTTACTTTGATATCAGAATGCCCAGGTGACAGCAATGCTCGTTGGCAACAGAAACAAAAGACAAAATTCTATGATAGACTTGATCGCTGAGTTAGCACGTGATTTGAAACAAGATCTCTTGATTTTTGTCTCACTTGAAATACTGGGACATTAATGTTTCCCCATTATTGGTATAAGGATTAATGAGGCAATGTTTATAAGGTGCTTTATATGTCGCCAAAGAAAGTTGTTCATTGTCAGTCTGATTTCCCCTTAAAGGATGGAGAAATCAATTCACTAGTCTCTTTGGAACGTTAAAAAATCCACTTTACTTGGGAAAAAACAGAGCTAAAGGATAAAGGAAACACATAGAAAATGATACAGAATAAAAATGAAAGGGGGTTATGCCTCAACCATGCACAAAACGAACTCAGGATGAATTAGAGACCTAAACACTAACCCCAGAGCTATAGGGCTGGCTTGTCAGTGAGAAAATTGGGATGAACTTAAGGTCCCTATTGCAGGAATACGTATACTACTAAATATAAAAGATGCAGCACACAGAACGGAAAACAGATGTGATGATTGGGACCTATTGGGGAAAAATGCACATCAAATGACTTCATCAAAGAGTGAAATTAGAGCCAACGGAATGGGAAAAAAAATCTTTAGCGATGACAAAACAGACAAGGGAATAATTTCTAAAATCTATAAAATTCTGCATCACTTGAAGAAAGAAAATAATCCAATTTAAAGGAGGTGAAATACATGAATTGACAATTCACAAAGGTGACACATGGGAGCATGGTCACAATCACTAGTCATCCAGATGATGCAAATCAGAACAATAATACCACCTTACACCCACAATGAAAGCCCAATTTCAAAAAAAAAACAAAAAACTTTACAGCAAATGCTGGGGAGGGTTGAGAGGGATTGAAACTTTTTTTTGCTTCTTGTGGGCTTGCAAATACGTATAAATAACCATTGTGAAAAGTATTATAAGTGGTACCTAAAGCAACTAGGAAGAGAAATACCAGAAGACCGCCATACCTCTACTGGGAATATACTCCAAAGAGGTAAAAGACAACACAGATGTATGCTCTCCCAGGTCCATAGCAACACCGTTTACATTTCCAAGGAAGTAGGAATATCCCAAATGCCCATCGGTAGAATAAAGAAACTCTGATACATACACACAATGGCATCCTCTGTATTCCTTAAAAATACAAACAAAAAAAATCAATGAAACACCCCGTGACAAGAAAGGACATAGAAACCTTTATGCTGAATGAAATCAATGAATTGCAAAATGTCAAATGACTTATGAGTTCCCTACTGTAAGAATAAACACCAAGACCAAGGCAGGCTTTTGGTCTTAGGTCGTATGATCTTCTAATCCTGTCTCCTAAGCAACAAGTAAGGAACCTGCCTATTGACCACGAAGTCCCCTTTATTTGTCCATCTTAATCTCCCTTTATTTGTACATCTTTATTTGTACACCGCCTTTATTTGTACATCTTAAAAAAAATCACTTGATCACGGGAGATTTTGCCTCAGCGGGGGTCAGTTTCTCAAAGTAGAGGGAGAAGGAGAATGCCAATCAGTTGCTGTCATACATTATTCTGAGGTTATGCCAAATCACCAATTCTTTTAAAAGAATGATTACTGGCATTCAAGTCAAGGCATGTTGGAGGTGGACAAGTCTGTCTCAGAGAAGGTGATTACAATTCTGTTGGTGCAAAGACTGGGTGGGACCACCTGACATTGTGAAAAATGCGTAACAATGATTATATAGAACCCCAAGGGGAGAATTTACCCAGTATTATATAACCAATGGGACACTTTCCATCTAGTTTTTCTCCAAATCTTGGAGACCCAAGTTGAATGTTATAGACAAGTAGGACTCTAGAGTCTGTTCTTTCCAGGCTCACAGCATCCTTGATGGGCCACACCAGAAGGACTCAATGGGGAAATCCACTAAGCGAACTGAGCTTTCACTTAAAATAACCTGTAGTATATTGAAGAACCTGACATCCTCCCTAGGTTGAAGGCTGGACTGCCTTAGTGTAAGAAGCAGACCACTAGCTCAAGAATTTGGAATTGCTGCTCACTGGACTTTAGTTAGGATCCCTTGCTTGTTTTGAAGGTGCTCCAGGAAGGCAGTCTGGAATCACCATGTATTTACTATTGTTGTACTTTCTTTGTTTTTTTATGATGTGTTAGTCTGGCAGGCTGGGTTCTGCTCTTGCAAATGGGTGTTATTGAAAACTTTGCCCTTTATCCAACAGTTATTGGTTGTGTCCCGTAACTCATGCTTTTAATCGGTACAAGTCAACAATTCATGTATTGCGGTATGAAAGGCAGGCCTGTACATGTAAAATTTCCTTTCTCAACAGTGCTTTATATTCTATATCAGTGGCTAAATTAATGACACTTTCAATAGAATTGCTTTATGCCCCATGTGGATGATTTATAATTGTTCTCAATTATAAAATGATATCTCTACAATGAACCAGATATATATACATATAAACCATAGTTATATGAATGTACTTGCGGTTCTCTCTTAATTCTAGCCCTAATCTAAGAACAATCCATTTTTATGACATTGCCTTACTGGATACCACCCTCAAGAAGGAATCACTGAAGATGTGGGTGCTACAGAAAAGTGTGAGGAAGAAAGCAAATGGTGCCCAGCTATCAGAAAGAACAGCATCTGAGGTCTTAAAGGCTTGTTTTAAAACAAAAAATCTAAGTGAAAGACAAACTAAATCCACATGGAAGGTGTACACCAGGCTGTGTGATCCAAGGGTTACAAATAATAATATTGAAATCCAGAGGCAGGGAGATATAAGAGCTTAAATTCTGACTACCCAGTTGCAGAAGATTATGGATGACATTCGATGCAAAAATCCATTTGCAAGGATTAAGCCTTCTATGAAAACCCGCTGACCATAGCCTTATTATCAGACACATAGAACCTAAAGTCAATTATTGTAGATGTAGTTAGGTTAAACGTAACACTTTATCATTTGATCTCCCTTTTGACCCATTTTAAGGTTGTTTCAGTTTTTAATAGTTTCTGCTTTTTTGGATCAAAATTTTTCCCTCTTTTGTCATGGTTGTTTGCATTTGTTATTGTTTGTCTTTTATTTTTATTTTGTATGATTTTCTGTATATAAAACCCAGGACAGGTAAATCTATAGAGAGAGTAACTACATTAATAATTATGTAGGGTCATGGCGGGAGGGTCAGTGGGAATGTGGGGCCTAACAACGATGAATACAAGAAAGAAGAAAATGTTCTGAATTGATTGTGGTGGTGATTACACCACTATTCTTTAATATGATTGAATTATTAAACTGTGTGACACGTGAATTATGTGGCAGTAAAACTGCTAAGAAATGACAACCTCAATGACATTGTACTTACCATATGTTGTCATTAAACCACCGAACATATTGGATCTACTTATAAATTCTGCATGCAATTGAAAGCTTTTAAACATGTTAAATATGCATTTACCTTATTATGTAAATATTCTATATAAGCAAGCATTCGCTAGTAAATATTATATATTTTTAATTTATTCATGAAAATATTTGTCATATTTTGCCATTAAAATCTAATACAAAATACTCAAGTGATATAAACGTTAAGCCATGCCTTAATAAGTGTGAGAATTAACATTTTCTCTTGAGAATCATTTTTGATTTATATCTTTATGCCCTAAAGAAAGTGAGCAATACTCTCTCCATGATAGTTGCCTTTTTAGAACAAGAGTTAATAAAGTAGGAATTATGAAGATAAACTAGAAATTTTAACTATAGCATAAGTTCTAAAGTAACATTTAAAAAATACCTAGGGACTTAGGGGAAAAAAATCCTTCAAGCTTCTTGCATCTACTTCTAACATTTAGCCACTGAGAACTGGTGCACATGACTGCTAACCAAAAGAAAGGTTGGAAGTTCCTATCTACCAGCTATTCCACAGGTGGAAAAGGTGGTATCATGTTTCCCTAAAGGTTTACAGCATAGGACACCCTAGGGGACAGTTTTACTCTGTCCTGTAAGGTCGCTATCAGTTGCAATCAACTTGACAGTGAAGCCAGCTCAGATAGGTTTAAACTCACTTTATCCAAGTTGTTTGGTGAAACAGTGGCTATTAGGACCAGCTCAAATTGGCTCTATCCATTCCTTGCCCAGCAAGCCTGCACAGTTGGAACGAGCTATGTTTTAACGATGACTTTAAGATATATCCCCTATGAAAACTTCCCTACTGATCATGCAAGATGCCATTTTTCTGAACATGGGACAAGATCAATACATGCATACCAAATCATAGTGTGAAAAGTAAGTCATCCCTCTGTTCAGGAGAAACAGGTGAGTTTTCCATCTGAAAATGAGGCAGTCTACAGTCTGAAACACAACATGTTTTGAGAATCCAAAACTAGCCTGAATAAAGATGACTTTTGGTGTGTCAGTCTGGGTTGACTAGAAAAACAAATCCATAGAAACTCCTATGTGTATAAGAGTGAGTTTTATATAAAGGGTAATTAGACATTGAGAAAGTATCCCAACTCAGTTCAGTCCAAGTCCATAAGTCTGATATTAGTCCATATTGCCCAATACCAATCTATAAAATCCTTTTCAAACTCACAAAACACATGCAATGATGTTGGATGCATGATGATCACAGGCCAGTGGATAGAAAGTCTTTGAATCCAGTAGCATTGCAAGCATCTCAGCGCTGGCGGGGTCTCCACGTAGCTCCTCCATTTCCCAAGGCAGCATCAGGGTAGGTCCATTTGGCTTCTTCAATTCCCAGGGTGTATCACCATGCATCTTCTCAGTAGAGTATCTCCAAGGGAGTGAGTAGCGAGAGAAAGTCTCCCGCCTCCAAGAAGGAAACACAGGAGTTCCTAGAATTCTCAGGGGAAGGTCATGCCCACACAGAGGCCTCATTGGCTATGATCCAATTGACGGACAGACTAGACTCCACCCCTTCACTCTTAATCCTCTCAAGTCTCAAACTGACACCAGATGATATAACTACCACATTTGGGTAAGTCATTTTGTCTTAAGAGTCACCCATTTAAAATCTCATAGGGATTCATGGTGCTGCAACAGACGTGACTGTGATGCCAGGGATGTAGTTCATTCAGCCAGTCCACACCACTCCAGGAGGACCGGTCCCCATTTGTTGCTGCCTTTGAGTTGTGGAACTGGTTTTTAAATGGCATGTGCGATCAGGGGTCTCTCGAAGAGAAAAACTTGTAATCTGTCACTCGATGCGGAAATCACACATTTATTTTCTCCTTCTGCTCATTCCATCCATACTTATAAAAAATAGACAGAACTATGCTTGTAACATTTGCTTATTCATTGTATAAAACTCATTATGCTTTTGATAAAATGCTGCATTTTTTATTCCCTTGTGTTTCTTACTTCAGCAAACATGTAGCATAAAGAGAAACAAACCAACCAGAGGGCGACACGTGGTCCTTCATTTCAGCATTATGTTACACCTCTAATTCCCATGAGACATTGTGAGGGAATTATGCAATTCCTGAAAGGGTTCACAGAGCAAAATATATTGTCACAATAATTGCTGTGAGCTCAGCAGAAACAGGTAGCTTTTCGAAGATGAACATAATGTTTAGAAAACAGAAGTTGCCTGTTTATAGTATATCAATTAAAATGACTATTGTCTAATTGGCCTACCATTAACGGAATGGAATCCTATCTCTACAGTGAAAAGACGGTTAAGGATAAATCACACAGCTGATGATGGTTGTATAAAAGTGAAGAATATTGCAAATGAGGACGCTATTAAAGAAGCAATATGAAAATATCTTAAATTACAATTTAATTATTTGTCAGGTACTATTTAATATTTTTCAATAATACTTTCAAAATTTTATAACAACCTAGCTCTGTGTGCCTCTTTTATTGTTCTTATGTAAGTATTAACTGTATGAAATAATGAACTATCTTTCATTAAATAGATTTTGTATAATTAAAAGTCATTAGGGCAGTGCACTAATTGTTAGTTTACTTGAATCCCACCATTTATGTGATACATTGGAGATTTATCCTTGACTAGACTATAGACATCTCCTTGAACCCATTTTTGAGTTGGAGCCCAAGAAGGATATCCATTATCTCTTTCACCCAGACAGGCGTGGCTTGAGTCCTGATCAGGTTCTATATTTGGAAATAATTCTTGTTTTCTGGTTTTGACCTAGCTTTGATTAAATGTGTGCTGCTTAAAGAATGGGTAATCAAACAAGTAAAGAATTAAACCCCTTGGAATGCATCCAGAAAATTCTGGTATATTTTAGTTATTCAGGAAATATATCACAAGCACCACTTATTAAAGTTGAATCAAGATCAGGCCTTCAGAATTGTAGTAGAAGGGGACTTAGTATGAAGAAATCTCAACTTGTAGAAATCGCTTTCAAGATTTTCAATAACCACCATTAGGCACAGTGTGACAGTTAAGGTTTTATATCAGCTCTGCCAGGTCATGAATGTGTGTTTTGACAGTAAAATAGAAATCCTCTCTGAAGAGATGTCAAGTCTCTGGCCTGTACCCAACGTAAGTAGACACGTGGGAGAGTTTGCTTAGTTCTTGTTGGATCTGGGTCCTGATTTTGGCTCATTAATAAACAGTTCTTTGGTTTTGAGCCAGAGCTTTTCTGTAATGCCTAACAATTATGGGAGAAATCAGTACCCAGTCATCCACCTTTCCATCTTGGATTCGTCCACACCTGCAGACCAAAGTCTGCTCTTTGACCTGCTGATCGTAGGCTTTCAGATGTGTGAATCAGCAGAAGACTACAACCTGACTGTGTTAGTCTGGGTAGACTAGAGAGACAAAGCCATAGAAACTCAAATGCATATAAGAAAGAGGTTTATATACAAGAGGAATTGAACATTGAGAAAATATCCCAGCCCTGTCCGGAAAAAGTCCATAAGTTCGATATTAGCCCATATGTCCAAAACCAAGCTATAAAGTCTTCTTCTAAATCACAAAACACATGCAATGATGCCGAATGCAGGATGATCACAGGCCAGTGGGTAGAAAGTCTTTGGATCCAGGGGTGGTGTGAGCATCTCAGCGCTGGCAGGGGTCTCCACATGGGTTCTCCTGCACCAGGGCTGCATCAGAGTAGGTCCATGTGGCTTCTCCTCAGGGATGTCTCACAGGAAGTCAGCCTTGACAGCAGAGAGTCTCTCAGGGAGTGAGCCAAGAGAGAGTCTCCAAAGGAGTGAGCAGAGAGAAAGTGTGTCTCCTGCCTCCAGGGAAGAAATACAGGGGTTCCCAGAATCCTTAGGAAAAGGCCATGCACACAGAGGCCTCATTGGCTATGACCTGATTGACAAACTAGTCCCACCCCTTCACTCTTAATCCTCTCAAGTCCCAAACTGACAGCAGATAATGTACCTACCGTATATACTCGAGTATAAGCCGACCCAAATATCAGCCAAGGCACCTAATTTTACCATTAAAACCGCATTTAAAATGTGCTGGAACACTCAGTTTATACATGAGTATATACGGTACCACACTGACATCTCACCCACAGACTTGGAACTTATCCACCTCTACAGTCTCATCTGGCCATGTCTTATAAATGACCTTAACGTATACATCCAGTATAAAATCCGCCACCAATAGAGTTAGACTGGTATTTGGGGGACACAAGGTGTGCCACTGCTACACATGGTCCCTGTTGTTGTTCTTAGGGACCACTCAGACACTTCTGATTCATAGCAAACATACGGACCACAGAAACACCACCTGGTCCTGTGCCATCCCCACAATTGTTTGAGCCCTGGCTGCAGCCATGTGTCAGTCTGTTTCACTGTCTTTATATCAAGACTTATGCCTTTCTCAGAGGACTTCTCTCTCACAAACATATCCAAGTATGTGAGATGAAGTCTATCTATCCTTGCCTCTAAGGAGCATTCTGGCTGTATTTCATGCAAAACAGGTCTGTTTCTTCTTTGGCGGTCTATGGTACTTTCAAGATTCTTAGCCAACACCAGAACACACATGTTCCACCCCCCCCCAAAAAGAAAGAAATCCTCAAACTCACCTGCCATGGAGTCAATGGCAACTCAGAGTGACCTGATAGGACAGGGCAGAGAACTCCCCTTATGAGTATCTGCGATTATAACTCTCGATGGGAACAGACAGCAGGTAACCCTTTTTCTAGCAGGTAACCTCAGAGCTTGTGGTTTAGCAGCCAATGCATAACCATGACACCCCAAGGTCTCAATCCTCCCTGTCACCTCAAGGCATAACACAGAGATTTCTAGAAAAAGGATGTCTGACCACGTACAGCTTCCCATTTTGACCAGCCCACAAGAGTGCCAAAGCCCAGTATGGTAGTTACATAATTTCATGTCACCTTGATAGAATCCTCATGAGAAGGTCACAACCAAATGAAGTGACCTTCTCATGAGGATTCTGGGAACGCCCTCTCTTCCTCTCTGCCCTCATCTTCCTGTGAACAAGCCATGTGCAGTTAAGCTGAAATCTGAGTGAGCCATCCAATGGAGACCTGCAGAGACACACTGGCACCGCATCCACAAGAGTCCTCACCCACTGGCCTGGGACCTGCCTGCACTCGGCATCACTGCAAGTAGCAATGTGAGTCTGAAGAGAAGTTTATGGACGAGTATCAGACATATGAGCTAATATTCGATTTATGGACTTGATCTGGAATGGCTAGGATGTTTTCTCGGTGTACAATTACCCTTTGATATAAAGCTCTGTCTTACACACATGTGAGTGTCTCTGGATTTGTTTCTCTGGTCCAACACACCCAGTTATTCACAAAGATCTCAGGAACTGCCCTCTCCCAACTCCTTGCTTAGCAGTTTGAAATAAATATACTTTCTCGTAAAGACGTTTGTCCAGAGATTGGATTATTGGGCATACCAGGCAGGGTTCCTCCTCTTGATTTCATTTTCTGTGGCAAAGGGTTCTCTTAGTCAAATAATCAGCAACTGCCAAACATGAAATATCCATTTTCTGCTGTATTTGGTAAACAATTAACATACACGTTGATTTGCTTGATTGAGAAATATAAATTCAAGAAAATATATAAGAAAGATTGTTACAATTGGTAGACTTTTACAGTTGGTAGATGACTCAAAAGAAATAAAATATGTTACATCCTAATATTTGTTCAAAGGAAATTATAGGAATCTGGAAATATGAAGTTTATGTATAGGATTAGTCACAGAAGGGGACATAGTTATCTAGGAAACTCAGGAAATAATTTTAATAACAATTGAAATTATATATACCAAATAGAACCTCACAGCCTAGTGACTTTATAAAATGTATAAACCCATCACAGAGTGCTGATGTAAATAAAACTGTAAAAAAATAGTAAAACTCCATACTTCTGGTACAATATTTTCTCCAGAAAACAATTTCAAACTCAAATTCATAAGTTGTATATTACTGCAGATGATATCAGTTGCTTACAAGAACCCAATATGGAAAATACACTTTTTTGTTTTACAAGAGAGTCACTGAGGTCTTGGCTTGCCTCATTCTGTACAGGGCATAAAAGAAAACTAGAGTAATCAGATAAGCCAGATATATCTGAATTACAAGAATAATAAGTGCCTGATTCTGTAATCTTCACCAATGCTAAACTCCCCCTGATTCCCATTATCTTACTATTGAAAAAATACAATTGAAACTTAAGGCTATCAAAGTTATGTCCCAGTCCCCTTGTAGTTACTACCTCACTTTTACACTTTTGTGGCAGAAACAAAAGAATTAAGAACTAAGGAATAGATTAATGAACTATAGTTGTGATTTCTATGTAAAGTTTTGAATCTGGACAATATAAAGCAGTGCTATGCTATGCTGTTTTTATTTATTTAGAAGTAATGATTCATAAATGAACATAACAGTAGGAGACACGTACATAGAGGCAGCTACACCAACTTCAGAATCAGAAGTAACTAAATTTAAATCTTTGTCCATAACCTTAATAACTGTTAGGCTTTGAACAATTCACTTGTTTCTTTAGTCTCAATTTTGTAATTACAAGTAAAAGCATATTAATACCTCCTTCATGGAGATGTTTTAACAATGAAATATTTTAACGTATGTAAAAGAACCATCAAAGAGTAGTAAATTAATATATTATGTTTTACCCCCACCTGCCACCTCAGATTATAAATAGAGTCAAATTAATGCTTCCCTAGGCTTCTATATGTTATACATATTAAAGACTTGGAAAGAAAGCAATTTTACAGCCAAGCATCGCTACTAGATTATCGTCGTGATTAACACACTCACTGACAAGATGCCTGTCCCTACTGCTTTCATAACTGCAAATTAAGTCACTTTCTTCTTGACCTTATTCAATTATCACACTCCATTCTTAATTTGAGGCTCTAGACAGAGAAAAATTTACAACAAAACTCTTAGCCTTTTAAAATTCTTCATTTTAAATGAGTTTCTAAGAATGTCTTTAACTTTTCATTGCTCTTTTTCTTACTTTGTTTCCTTGATGGCATCTTTAAGAACCCACCTTAATACAGGGCGAAAACCCATCCACACCCATTGTTGTCCTTGTAGTTAATGGGGCTACCAAGGAGTTCTAAGACATATTACCTCACCTGGAACGCCAGACCTCTAGATCCTGACTGAACTTCGGTAGAAGTAAGAAGGCCTGCCATGACTTTTGAACATTTTTGGCTTTCGAATCTGGACCCTTTATTTGTCCCACCTCTACCAGGCCTTCATAGGTCAAACTGAACAGCACCTTACCACCGACTCTCAGGCACTGGTGGTATTGGCTGGCCTGGTTTGTGGTCCTCAGAAGGGTTTGGGAAACAAGCGGAAACATGCATTTTTCTGGTCCCCACCCGCTGATTTGTGCACTCATGCTGTGGGCAAAGTGGATTACCAGGTTGCTATCTCTGTCAGAACGTGACTGGCATGAGTTCAAAGTAGCCATGTGGTGTCTTGCCAGCTGACAATTCACCTGTTCCTTAGGTCTTCTGACGCGCCATTTAGTTCAGCTTCTTCTGCTCATTGGTCTTCACACCACTTCTCTATCCTTTCTTCTGAAGCTCAGGGCTCCGGAAGCATCATCCCTAACTTCTTCAGTTAGTCTCGCCTCTCTCTGCAATACACGGTCTGGGAAGCATGTCTACCCAGTCTGACACCTTGTCAGAAATCCACTGCTGAATGGTTTCTGTGGTCAGTATCAGCAAGTTTATTTTTCTGCGAATGTATCCATTTATATAAAAGGTCAAAAGTAGGTGCATAAAATATTAATAAAACCTTTATATTATTTTCAAACAAAACTTCTCTCTCTCTACACACACACACACACACACACACACACACACAGACACATATGTCCCCCATGGACAATCCAGCCTAATATGGTGTATATGTTCTAAAATAATACGAAGGTTTTATTCACATTTTATACACATAATGCACATATATATGTATATATAAAAGCTTTAAATCCAAAAGAGGTTCCCCAGCCTACTGCAGTTCCAGACACGGGCCTGATGCTAGCCAGAGCCCTCTTCAGATTCAAGTAGCTGCAGGTCAATGACCTAGAAGGATGAAGCGGGATTCAGGACAATCACAGGATAATCATGATGCTCATGAGTGTAATTATGTGGATCCAAGTTGAGTAGAAACATGGAAGGGTTCTCACATCTCTCAGGGTCAAGCAGCTCACATGGGGCTGCTCCTAATGGCAGGCATAGAGACCGGGCAAGCAGGAAGGTGAAAATGCAGACAGGGGGAGGGGTCCCCAGTAACTCTCTTATAAAAATATCACACTTCTCAGTAGGCACCATCTGGTTTTGACCTGATTGACCAGGTGGAATCTGCCCCTATACAAGTGCAGGTAGACAGAAAACTAACTGCCACAGACTACCTCTTGTCAACCTGACACCTGGAAGCAATGCTTTAATCATACATAATAGTTAAACACAATTAATGATAAAATCATGTTTATGCCTAACAAGGTAAAACTAAACCATACACACAAAAATGCACCATCCCTATTTAAATATATTACATGAATGAACAAAACAAAAATATTCTATGCCTAATTATTGCAGGTTTGTGAACACCTACACCTTAATCCTAGTCTTATTAACATTTCCCACCCATCAAAATGTGTAAGCCAGTCACTTCATGACTTTACTTTCCCCCATTCTGATATCTAATTGCTACACTATCCATTCTATCCTGCCCTGGAGAAGACAAAGGTGTTCTTTGATGTGAAGAATCTTCACTCCAGTTGGAACCTTGTGCTTGCATCCATAAACAAAGTCAAATCTAGAGTAGACCATCCATCAAGTCAGCAAGCAATGGTCAAACATCTTCTTCTGCTCCACTCTGTCCTAGCCCTTCCATGCTAGGTCAATGGGTACCATATCAAGTCAGGGAGTTCCCCACACAAGTGCCCCTCACTTCAGACCACTGTCTCCTCCACAAGTTCTCAACAACCTCAGCCCCCTCAGGCTAGGTCCTATCATAGACTCAGGGCACACACAACTCTTAATCCGTAGGCCAGGCAGCCAGTTCTCATTTCTCCTCTAGTCCCTATGTCATTCCACGGGATTCATGTGGCCACATTTGACCTCTTCTGGCTATCCAAAGATAGGGTCTCTACCTGTCTCTCCATTGCGGCGTTTCCCCCACTTCCACTCCACAGGTGAACTCAAGAGGTCATCTAGCGAGCATCCCTGGCTGTCCACAAGCTCCCTTTAATTGTCAACCCTAAGAGAGGAGTGCTGATAGGCACTGATTTTTCCAAGCTAGGTATAGTCACAAGAAAATCACTTGCTCAATTTTTTTTTAAAAAGTCACTTTTTATTTCTTCCTCCAGTGTCCAAACTGAAGTTCTAGTTGCATGAATTTTCAAACGCAAATAGCTTGGCTCTTAAGGCCCTGAGAGGAGGTTACCTTTTCTAAGCCTTCAACCTTGGCACCAAACAAAACAAAACAAAACAAAAATCCTCTCTCTGGTCATTAATTTCAAATATTCATTTCTATCATATTATGTCAATAACTGTAAGTAAGGGGAAGTAAATATAATCCCAGGATAGTCAGATCCTAAACATAATTCTTTAAAAAATATTCTAATTCAATCCTTTCTTGTCGAAACTATTCTATTCATATGCAACATGGTGTTAGGGTCCAGAACCTGACCTGCTAAAGGTCTTTCTGTCTAAGCAGCAAAGCTTTTACCTCAATAAAGCCAAATGGTGCTATACTTTCCCAGCTTCAGTTAACATTCGTTACATTCCTTTGTTTCATTTCAGGAATCACCAAAGAGAGCAACTAAGAATTTTCCATCCCCATGCCTTTCCTAAAATGAACTGAATACAACAGTGGCCATATGTGACCTCCTCGGCGTATCCGAAGGAGAAGGAAAATCCAATTCCACCCAATTGCCATGAGGCTGAGGTCCGAAAGTCTCCACTCTTCTTCATCATTTATTTCCCTAAAGGCCCATTCCCGTGGTATGAATTTGTGTTAGGCTGGATTCTCTAGAGAATCAAAACCAATGGCAATCATATATGTATAGGAAAGAGCTTTATATCAAAAAGTAATCTGATATCAGGAAGGTATTTCAACCCAGTCCAACTTAAATGCCTGGGTTTGAAGCTAGCAAGAAACCTCTTCAAACTCACATAGCTGCAGCCAATGACAAAAAAAGTTGAAGTGGGACGTGGGAAGATTATAGATTGGTAGGTGTGGGTATGTAAATCCAGTCTGAGTGGAAATATAGCATGGCTTGACAGTTGTCGAGGTTGGGTATGGGCTACCCCTTAAGGCAGGTACAGAGCCCCAGCAGTAGGAAGACTGAGGGGCAGAAAGAGGAATCCCAATGTCTTTTTTTAAATCGTTTTATTAGGGGCTCATACAATTCTTATCACAAATCCATGCATACATCAATTGTGTAAAGCACACTTGTACATTCATTGCCCTCATCATTCTCAAAACATTTGCTCTCTACTTAAGCCCCTGGCATCAGCTCCTCATTTTTCCCCTCCTACCCCACTCCCCGCTCCCTCATGAACCCTTGATAATTTATAAATTATTATTTTCTCATATCTTGCCCTGTCTGATGTCTCCCTTCACCCACGTTTCTGTTGTTCATCCCTCAGGGAGGAGGTCACATGTAGATCCTTGTAACTCGGTCCCCCTTTCCAACCCACCCACCCTCCACGTTCCCAGTATGGCCACTCACACCACTGGTCCTGAAGGTATCATCTACCCTGGATTCCCTGTGTTTCCAGTTCCTATATGTACCAGTGTCCATCCTCTCTTTTATAAAATGTCACACCTCCCAGGAAACAGCATCAGGCTAGGACCTGACTGGCAGATTGTTTTCAATCACTACATACCATATATACTCGAGCACAAGCCAACCCGAATATTTTCCAAGGCACCTAATTTTACCCAAAAAACTGCATTAAAATGGACTGAAAAGCTTGGTTTATACTTGAGTATATATGGTAAATGCAATTTGACATAAATTCTAACTACCACACACAATATCTGTACTGATAAGCTTTTTATTTCTCATATTGAAAAATTATTCATTCTTTTTTATGCCTTTCCTTATTTCATAATACTTTTTAAATCACATCTTTTAGATTCATAATTATTTGTTTATGAAAGACCTTAAAATGCTATAATCCCATTTACATATATAAAATAACTGCCAGTTTTCTTCTTTTATTGGGAATTTTATACTACATAATTATTGTTCTTTAAGACAATTGATGTTATGCCACAGTTGATAGAATTATTTTTTTCCCCTTTGTCATTCCATCTTGTATTTAAGACTTTCCATCTGGGATCATTTTCCTCCAGTCTGAATGACATCTGTATCAATAACGTAAGCCAAATTATACTGCAATAACAAATGATTCCAAAATTCTACTGGCATACAATAAAGGTTTATTACTTTCTCAAATCTATGTTCATAGTAGAGTTACCATAGAACCATTCAATGCATTCTTTATTTTAGAATCTAGGTTGTAGAAGTAACCCCTATCTGGGACAATAGCTTTAAAATTTCTGATCAGAATTATTTTATGTCACTTCCACTCACATTGTATTGGGAAATAAAGTGATATGTTCATTCTGATGGCAGTAAGGCAAGGGTTCCCTGTTATAAAGATCCAGAAACCAACTGACATTAATATTCTCTACTGGAACATTCTTTGACATTTTCATTAGACAAGGTTTGTGGATGACAAACTCAATTATTTGTTTGTCGGGAAAATGTGTTTTATTTACTGACACTCTTGAAATGTAACTTCTCAACGTATATATTCACTAGATTTCCTTTCAGAATAGCAATGATAACATCCTACTTTCATCTCGTACCATTTTTATTATTAACAGAGATTATCACTCTTTAATTTCTGGCTGCCTCTAAGATCTTCATTTGTATTGGGTGTACTGCAGTTTCAGTAGGATATACCTAGATATGTCTCTCGCTCTAATTATAAATCTTGAATTTTTTTGGACATCTTGAACATATAGATAGGAATCTTTTTTCTATTGTGTAAAATTTGCAGCTAGCATCTTCTCAAGAATTCCCTCTGCCCCGTTGCTCTCTAGATTTTTTTCTGGAACTCCAATTACACATCTATTAGTTTCATAGACTAGAATCTCTCTTTCTGTTCTCTGTGGTGTTTAATGTCTCGTTTGTGCATTTTTTCTATCATTCCTTCCTAGTATTCTAGCCTTGAAAATTACTCTAACGGCCCTTCTATACAGTTGTTCTCATTGACTTGTTGATTTTTTTTATTTTTGTCATGGACTTTCTCATTTATAAAGTTCCTTTCTCTCCCTTTCTATACTCAGTAGGACATACTTACAATGCCATTATATCAGGCTATTTTGTTCAGCATCCTTAACTTTAATTTTATATCTTTCACTCATTATTCCAAAATGGAATTCTTTTAATGTATGTTGACAGTTAATGTTTTACTTTCATGGATTACTTTACATTGTGGATTCAGTGAGTGTTCCCTGAAGAGACAGATTGATTTCTCTTTCTTTTGATCATTTGAAAAATTTTTTTTAAATTTTGCTCATTGGTGATATACCTCCAGTCTCCGTTCTCTGAGCGTGACCACTGAACTAAACCTCAGGTAATTACAAACTAGTCGATCATGTTTGGGGGATATGTAGACTAAAGGAAATGCTTCCCTTCCCTTGACCCCAGAAAACTCTGGAATTACGGGTCAATCAAAATCCATAACCAGGTGATTATATTTTGCAAAGCAATTGCCACCTTGTTATCACCTCCAGAGTTCTCACACAGGCAGCACACCTCACGTGAAAGTCACATGTGTTGTCTATGAGTATTCTAGAATGTTCAGATGCACGAAACACATTGAAACCTCTCCACATTCTCTCATGGGAACTCTTCCTAATTAACTTTTGAAAATGAATAGACCATCTATCAATCCAATGAAACAGACTAGGAACTCATCCTGTGGCAAGAGTTCTCTAATGGAAACTATGTTGGCAGTCAATTCGCCTGCCATTTCAAGTGTCTGATTGTGCTTAGTTGTGCAAGAGTCATATCACGAGTTTTCCATTCATCTTCTATAAATTCTATAGCAGCAATAGCACATCTACTCTTGTTTGGTATCATTGTATCTACTATTTTAGCACATCAGTCAAAAATAAAGTATCATCCTAGACTCTGATGTTATATTTCATAATGATAAAATGATCTTTAATTAAAAAAAATTAATCCTACATTTAACCACAATCTCTGCTCTTAGTGGTGAGAGAGTGTGGTCAATTCTAATTGTTTCGCTAATTTTTCAATAGAAGTAAAACAGAATGATGTCATCACCTGTAATAGACAACATATTTTAAATTGCTAACTTGCAACCATGCCTCATCTGTCAGTTTGCCTTACCCTGGTGAATTCCATGTTGAAGTGAAAACAGAAGATAGGTGACTAGTGTTTCCTATTGCCACAGGGTCACCCATGAGGATCAGAGTTCAACTGAGTTTACAAATAGACTCAAGAACAGACCGACAAGGCAGATATAAAATGTAATCTACTTCTTAACTATTAACCATGAAAGTCTTATGAATAGCGGTAGAACATTGTCAGATATAGTTCATGCTACTCTAAATATTATTGATGAAGAGCTGCTTCCTCAAAATACAAAGGTGTGACTAGAACAAAGGTCTCAGGACCTTCATTACTTGGTGGTGACTGTGTCAGGCTGGGTCTGTAGAACGTAAAAACCAGTGTGTGTGGACACACACACACACACACACAATGAGTTATAGTCCATTAATATGGCCTTTTTAGCCATGGTTCCTTGCATGATACATTATGATTCTCACCTTTATATATCTGCGTCTATGGGCCTATTACAGCGAGAATTCTCTATCATGTTTATGGACAGAAGGGGGGTGGTATTCAGATCTAACCTTAGGGTGTGGCCACACCCTTTGTTTCCTTGGGGTTATCTTTAAGACCCCATTTCAGTAACGGATGTGTCCTAGGATCTTCATTTCTTTGGGAGTATCTTTAAGACCTTTAGGAGAAGTTGTGAAAAAGGCCACACCCTTTGTTTCTTTGGGATCATCTTTGACTGTTACCTTGGTAGGGGGTGTGACTTAAGGCACTATTTTTGGAAGAGCATAAAATGCTGGTTCTAACATACATAACCCTACCTAGAAAACAAGACCTCTACCTTCTGACTCAGTCATGGCAGATACAAGAAGACCTGCTGTGACTTTTGGAAATGTTTGGCTTCTGCTCTGGATCCTGCACTTGGATTAGACCTGCCCGACCTTTGACTTTGGGACTGAGCACTACCTATCACAGTGTGAGACAGTTCCACAAAATGGTGTGCATTTGTGGGGCGTTATAGTGGTTTTCAAAACCCACGAACACAAGGGAATACACCCAAGGGAAGAACAGGAGAGAATGGAGCCGAATAGCATCATGGAAGATGGCCATCTTGGAAATTGGGGACATCATTAATCTCCAAAGAATTCTTCTAAAAGAAATTGTTACCACACACATAAATGTATATCAAGAAAATGCCTCACATACTTATAGAAGCCAGTAAAATGAATCTTTTTCAATTTCTCAGGCCAGATGTTAAGCTGGACTCTATTCTGCTGGGGCTGATGAACCAAGCAGCAGGAAAACAGCACACAAAAATCATGGCTGTTGGATCCAGATGTGGATGAATCCAAGTTCCACAGGACTGAAGGCAGATTCTAGTGGCTCTAAGGTTCAGCAGGTCATTCCCAAGCTTTGGGCTCAAGTCCAAAGAACCAGAGGTTGGTGAGACAGATGGAGGATACAAATTAATAAGGCGCAAGCTAGCTTTGCCACAGTGTCAACTTACATATTAAGTAGGCCACACCAGAAGGAAACGTCACTGGCTGTGGCTTGGGTATAGAGCCGCCTTCTGCCCACAATGGTTCCTCCCAAAACTGCTTGGCTGTTTGATTGGATATGTGAGACCACATCTAACCCTAGACCACATGTGGGAGGGCTCAACAATCTACGAGAATCCTGACCTAGCCACGCTATCACAGGTCCCAACTCAAGATGAGGGGAAACAGTTGCAAACATCCCACTTGTAATGGGAAAGTAGAAAAAATAAAGTCTAAATTTATGGAAATTGGGTTGTGAAAAAGAAAACGAGCCACAGAAAGTTCTATATCGTGAGCCTGAGGACACTGAGAAAGACTGGAGTGGTCACTTTGAACTGAAGTCACACTGTTTCTTATGCCTGGACTGAAACATACGAGAATATCAGCCCCACGTTCTTCCATTCCTCACCAAAATATATTTCAAGATCAATTTGAAGTATCAATTTGAAGTGTCGTGATAGAGCAATATCTATATGAGTATAAGTCAGGTTAATACAACTGTATTCAAATTTATGTACCACTATTAAACTCACTAATGAAGATATTGAAGAAATTTCCCAACTTCTCCAGTTTAAATTTGATTAAAAACACAAACAATTGCTTTGATAATTACTGGTATTTATAAATTATAAATTAATAGGAAGGGTAAGTAGTTGCAAAAAGAAAAAAACAACCCATTACCTGGCAATAGATATGAAGGTGGAAATTTGAATGACAGTTTTGAATTCACATACTTGCCTTTTCCAACAATGTAAAAAAATGACTGTACATATGAACCCAATCAGACAAAATCCATTGAGATCAAATTGACTACATCTGTGAGAAAAGAGTATGGAACTCTATCACTGACCACAATAAGGCCAAGCTTAAGTGAAACAAACCATTATCTGCTCATAAGCAAGTTCAGGATGACATGGAAGCAAATTTTTAAAAGTCAATTAGAATTAAAATATTATACCCTACCTGAATTTAGACACACCATCTCAGAAGCAGATTTGGCATGTGAAAAAGTAATGACTGAAGAGGAATTGTGGGGTCAAATTAAGGACATCACACATGAAGAAAGCAAAAGGTACTTAAAAATACAAGAAAAAAATGAAAGACCAAAATGGGTATCAGAAGGGATTCTGAAACAGCTCTTGAATTTAGAAAACCAAAACTAATGAAAGCAATTACGGCATAAAAGTGCTGAAGAGAAAGTCTCAAAGTAAAGCATTATTATGAAACATGAAAAGATTTAGAGTTAGCACACCAAAATGGAAGGATCTGCTCAGCATGTCTCAAGACCTGAAAGGAAAAGCAGTACTGAAGGCTCTATGTCAGTTTATTGCACTATGCTGGCTTACGTGCTTCTGCGACAGGATGATATCTATCCACACACAGGGAATCCAGGCAATACAACCATATTAAGATCTGCACACTAACTACTAATGCTACAATGAAATAACCAAAGAAATCTACCAATTTCTTCAGGCTGAAATAGATCAAACTGACAAAAAGATGATTTGATAATGACTGATGGTTGGGATATGAAAGTGGAAAACAAAGGAAAAACCAATTGTTGGAAAATATGACCTGGGTGAAAGAAAGGTAGAGATTACGTGATAGAGTTTTGCAAGACCAAAGACTTCTTCATTGAACATACTTTTTTCAACAACATAAATGGTGATTCTACACATGGACTTCACCAAATGGAATAGAGAAGAATCAAACAGATTATATCTCTGGGAAAGACAATGGAGAAGCTTCATAGCTTCAGCCGAAACAAGGCTAGGATTTGACTGTGGAACAGACCATCAATTGCTGATATGGAAGTTCAGGTTGAAGGTGAAGAAAACGAAAACAGTGCACCAACAAGAAAACAAAATACAACCTTCAATAAGTTGTTCTTTTTAAGTACCATCAAGCCAGTTGTGACTCATAGAGACCAAATGTACAACAAAATGACCCACTGTCAGCACAGTGCCATTCTCTCCACATTTTTTTCCATATTTGAGCCTATCAATATAGCCATTGTGGCAAGACATCTTGTCAAAGGGTATCCTGATATTTGCTGTACCCTACTTTGTTAAGAATGATACTTTTCTCCAGGAAATGGTGTCTCATGACGTGACCAAAATACATGAGGTGAAGTCTCATCATCCTTGCTGCCAAGAGGCATTCTGACTTGATCTTTCCCAAGACAATTCCATTTGTTCTTTTGAGAGTTCATGCTATTGTTTTTAGGTGCCATGGAGTAGTTGGCTCCAACCCATAGTGACCATCTGAACAAGAGAACGAGACACTGCACAATTCTGATTAATCCTAACAATTACTCCTATGCCTGAGCCCATTGATGCAGCCACTGTGTCACTCCATCCCACTGAGGGCCTTCCTTGTATACAGCACCCCTCCACTCTGCCGAACATGATGTACTTCTCCAACACTGGTCTCTCCTGACAACATGTCCAGTGTACGTAAGATGCAGTCTTGCCATCCTTGCCTCAAATGAACTCTCTGGCCTTACTTCTTCCAACACAGATCGGTTGTCCATTTAGTAGTCCATGGTACTCTCAATATTCTTCTCCAGCACCACAATCCAAGTGCATCTTTTCCTCTATGGTCTTTCATAATAAATGTCTGACTTTCACATACTGTCATGCAATGGAGAATACCATGGCTTGGATCAGGCAAACCCGAGTCCTCAAAGTAACATCATTTCTCTTCAGTACTCTAAAAAGATGTCTTACGCAGAAGATTTACCTAATGCGACACGTCGTTTGATCTCTTAAGTGTTGAATCCATCATATGATCCAGCTTCTCTGATTATTTGCTGAACATAATGACTGACCAAGTATGGTGCGAAGACACAACCTTGATGCACACCTTTCCTGACACCACGCAGTAGCCCTGCTCTGTTCACACAACGACCTCTTGAGTCGAAGCCCACTTGAAATCCAATGACAATCATTTAGGAAAACATCCAAATTCCAGTGGTTAAAAAGAAGGTAATCACTCTATATATTATAAAGGGACAATAAAAGGAGAAAGCTTCAATGTTTTCTCAAAGATAGGAAAGGTTGTTTTTACAGTTCCCCGTAGATGTTTTTTCAAGGTGGAAAAATTCTATTTACAATATTTTTTAAAATGTGTAACCACTGAACAATTATATATGTGACAACTAAATGTTAAGTTGAAAAATTATAATTTTATATGATTAAATGATGTAGTTGAGGTTAATTTTCTTTTTTAATAATTTTATGGAGGGCTCATACAACTCTTATCACAATCCATACATACATCCATGTGTCAAGTACATTTGTATATATGTCGCCATCATCATTCTCAAAACATTTGCTTTCTACTTGAGCCCTTGGTATCAGCTCATTTTTCTCCTCCCTCCCCACTCTCCCCTCCCCAATGAGCCTTTTACAATTTATATATAACTTCCTCCCTGGGGGACAGACAGCAGAGAAGTGGGTGAAGGGAGATGTTAGATGGTGTAAGATACGACAAAATAAGAAGTAGATATTTTAATGTCTTCTCTGGGAACACTTTCACCCTTAGCAAAGATACCCACTCATTTCCTAGTAAGACAATTCATACCTACTAGCAAACCCCCTATTTCCTGTCAAAGTTATGTGCCTGTGCACCAGGGGAAGCCTGAAGATCTTGGCCTTGCTCAAATGCTGCAGTATTACAGACTGAAGTGTGGCTGGACTTTGCTGGACTTCCACTGGGAGCTCCCCGGGAAACAGTAATCTGTTGACATTACATGGAGCACTATACAATGCCGGGGTAGTTCTAATTCTCGTAAATCAAAAGCTTTACTTGAATGCAACTGATCTCTTTTGGAGGAGGCAATCCTGCTCAAAATCCCATTTGTCACGGCACATTCCTTTAATCCTCAGCCCTGTAAACTCTGTAAATGCAGTATTTGAAATAATATAACACGTTATTTTATACACAAGTCTTCAGAGTCCCGCATCCCTGAATGATTTCCAGTAAAACAGCCAAGTTACTTACTTAAGCTGCTGCTGCTTCCTTTTTTTTTTTTTTCTTACGCAGGAAAGTAAAAGTCTTATGGGCCAGTGAGCAAAGAAATGTTTGAATATTGAGGGGAGTTAATGAGACAGAGAAAGAGCTGTTTCCGTTCCTAAGGTCCACAAAGCAAAGATTCCTGCAAAGGTACTAGTGCTATGGATTAAAGAGACACTGCCATCTATTTCACTGTCCTCAGGAACTGATGCAAAACTGCCAGCGTGCTTCCAGCTGTGACCCTCAGTGTGGTCTGTTTCCTGTCCCAGGCCCAACACTCACCTTTCAGACTCATCACAAAGGACCCTAGAGGCCAGGCTTTAAATAAATCTACAGAAAACCTCATCCAAATTAGTAGAGTGTTTTCTTTTTGAATTTGTTTGTCTTGTTTTTAATTTTCCCTTCTAAGGCGCAAGCACTTGGAGAACAGATGTGAGAGAAGACTTTGGATAGAGAAAGCGAGAAATAACAGAAGCCTTCAACCAAAGCTGCCTGAATAAGGGATGACTTTGGGGAAAAGTGTAATTACAGATTAGCCCAATATTAGAGACCAAACTCGCTACTGAAGAATTAACTCAAATCACAGTTGGGAACCATTGGAGACATTTCTAACACAGAAACTCTAGTGGTAATCTCTGGAGAGATCACTTTAAATGAATATAAACAAGCAAGCAGAATACAATTTCTAAAATTCAACAAAGGAAATATTAAACATCATCTTATCCAAAAGGCCACTAACACGGACTAGTACCCTTGTGCTGTTCTCAGCGGGTGCTCTACCACACACATATATATTGCTCTCTTGGTCTCAGTTTTACATTTTTTGTAAATAATTATTTTTAAAACTAACATGTAAAGGACGGAATAAAATGACTCCTGAAAGGTCTTGGTATATGCTTTAAACACAGTGAGGATTTAATAATAAATCATTTCATTATGGTTATGCGGTTTGTTTGTTTTCTTTTGTTGAAATCTCCTGAAGTATTCATAACTTATCATAGCTAATTATATATTTTTTTTTATCTGAAAACTGACTATACACTGGACTCTGGTCTATGTGCTTTGTTAGTAGGTACCAGTGGTACCTTGGAGTGAAGGGAAATTAATTGCTATTAATCTTCTATCCGTAGTCATTGTAACAAGCACCAAATGACCAAGTGGAAACATTCCAGGAAAGTATGAAGGGCTCTGAGGAGGGAATCAGTCAGTTTTGTCATCTGCCTGAGTATAAGGTGAGTCACATCAGAAGCAGGAAGAAAGAATCTTTTGAGCCCTGTGGCAGAGGAGCAAAATGTATCTGAGGCTTCTGCATGGAGAAGCCTTAGTGGCACTGCATGAGACAGAGCAGTAGGCCTCCTGCCGGCCCAAGAATGAATAAAGCTACATCTCTTTGGGCAAGTGGCTGGCTTGCAGAGTGGGGTACCCTGTGGGATATATCAGTACTCCAGGAGCTTTGCAATGCTGTCCTGAGACCAGAGCAGAGACCAACAGGCCACAAGACAGAAAAGTTGAGGGCCAGAGAGAGACTTACAACTATGGGGCATGGCTAAGAAAAAAAAATATTGCAGACAAACCTTAATATTTCTGACCCTGACATGTAACCTTTTTGTTTCCCCAATAAATCCCACAACCATGGGTATTTTATTGAATTCTGTCAAGCACAGACAGGGTGCACACTATCACGGCAGAGAGTAGAGT
The DNA here is from genome assembly GCF_050624435.1 of Tenrec ecaudatus. Taxonomy (NCBI): domain Eukaryota; kingdom Metazoa; phylum Chordata; class Mammalia; order Afrosoricida; family Tenrecidae; genus Tenrec; species Tenrec ecaudatus. The sequence continues at coordinate 1,706,801 of NW_027459458.1, forward strand.
ATCTTGGGAAGGGAGACTGGGAGGTGAGACAGGTGTCAGAGCAGGGTCAACACATTTGGAAGGTGGAAGCATGTCTGACTTCCACCCACCAGAAATCAACTTTGTGTGGATGTGAAGTCAGCTTCTTTTTCCCCTTTGGGGAGTCAGGCATGGTCACCAGACCCTTTCCTCAACCCTTCATTGCTATGGATACGCCTTTTAATTTAGGCAGTCCAGCTCCTAACAAGGAAACCAAAGTTGAGTACTGACATTATAGAAGTACACAGACATACTTTTGTGTACATTGCCTACCTCTAAAGAAAATATACTTGAGTGTCTGAGTCAACTTGATATCTTCAAATTATGCTTTCTTCTCAGAGTAGTCCACATGAGAAATACCTACTAAAGTCATCTCCCGAGAACCCCACCTTTCCACTCCATCCCCCAAGCTCTCCATGCTCTTGCAGGATATGTATTTAGGTTCCCCTCCTATTTCATTCTGCCTATCTGACTCATCTTCAGATTAAAGTCTTAACAGGTAACATGTTAGGCCTTCAGCCAAATGGTTCATGGTCCAAATACACCCAGAGACACTTCCGAAGAAAAGCTTCGTGATATATTTCTAAACTAAACTAACATTGAAAACACAATGAAGTATAGCTCTATTGTTAAATAGTTAGGGTTAACTTGAGATGAAACAGCCTCAGGTTGGTTAGCAAAGCAAACTTTCAAATTTTGGTTAGTCTTCGGGTTCAGTTTCTCTTGTTCCGGGGTCTGACTCACCCTACTCCAGTATTCCATGTAGTTCCCCGGGATTCTACTCTAAGCCCTACATAGAATTCATTTTTCCTTGAAGTCTAGTATGAATATTTAGAGTGAATTCAACTTGGAACTAAAGGTCAAAGATAGTAGGCATATTGTAATCTCTCAGCCTATTTCTTACGGGAAAAATATTCGGACTTGCTTGATAGAATTTCTTTGAAAATGAAATAATGTAGGGACACACTTAGAATGATGCTTGATACATAGCAAATGAAGCGAAGGTTTGTTGAATGAATGAATGTTGGGTAATAGATAATTCAGGTTGCTATGTCATCTTGTCTAACTGTCCTTCCAATTTTTACATCACTTAAATTATTCAAGATTCAGCTTAAACATCATCTCTTAAAGAAAAGATTCCTCCTCCTTTCTGTTTTCACAACATCTAAACCAGGTGTTCTCAACCTGTGGGCCACAACCCCTTTGGGGGATCAAAGGACCTTTTAACAGGGTCACCCAATTCATGCCAGTAGCAAAATTACAGTGATGAAGTAGCAGTGGTTGAGAAACTCTGGTCTTGAGGGTCTCACCTGATTTGTTTCATTCAAGTTTCATTCTACACTTTCTTCCACTCTACCTAGGACCCTAATGTGATCCTTTAGAAAACTGGGCAATGGTGGTTGGGCATCATCTCATTCTTCTGGCCTCAAGTTTGGAAACTAATATTTGCAAGGTTCATGGTTTCCTTAAGACTTTTGATTACACTAATTTATTTCCTCCAGATAAGAAGAGATCAATAGTAATAGTTGAACCTTAGGTGTCTACTCATGAGTTTTTAGGACTCTAGTCACTATTCAGAAAAACCGAATGTAGAAGTGTCTTTCGAGCCAGTCAGGGTGTGGTATAACACCGATGAAACATACAACTTTCCTCTAGTTCTTCAATGCTTCCTCCCCACAACTATCATGACCCCAATTCTACCTTACAAATCTGTATAGACTAGAGCATGTACATGGGTACACATAGGAGCTGGAAACACCCCTTATGACCAATAATGAGAGTAGCCATACTAGGAGGGTAGGGTGAAAGTGGGGGGAGAAAGAGGGAACTGATTACAATGATCTACATAGAACCCCCTCCCAGGGGGATGGACAACAGAAAAGTGGGTAAAGGGAGACATTGGTCAGTGTAAGACATGAAAATAATAATAATAATAATTTTTAAATTATCAAGGGTTCATGAGGGAGGGAGGGAGGGGGTGGAGGAGGAAAATGAGAAGCTGATACCAAGGGCTCAAGTAGAAAGAAAAATGTTTTGAGAATGATGATGGCAACAAATGTACAAATGTGCTTGACACAATGGATGGATGGATGGATGGATGGATGGATGGATGGATGGATGGATGGATGGTGATAAAATTGTATGAGCTCCTAATAAAATGATTTTTGTTTGTAAAGAGAACAGTGTCTTCGGGAATGATGTTCTTCAAATTGAGATAGGTGTTCCCAGAGACCTTGGTACCCTGAATCCCTACACCCAGTGACTCGCTCCCTCAGGTGTTTGCCTGCTTATGTCTAAGAAGGTTTCCTAAGTTTGCCCCCTGCATATTCAACATTAATGGATAGAGTATAGACCTGAGTATAAGCCGAGGCACTTAATTCTACCACACAAAAAAACTGGGGGGCTTTCTACTGGAGTTTATATGGTATATTTTCTGCAAAGGTGAAAGCACATTCAGAAATATGCTGCCAAACCTAACAATTTGTTGGTACACTTCCTTCTCCCCCCTACAACGGTTCAGCCTGCTTATCTATCCAAGTATCTTCCATAGGACATTTTTAAAATACATCATTTATCACAATCCATCCATCCATTGTTTCAAGCACATTTGTACATGTGTAGCCCCCATCCATAGACTTCTGATGTCTGATATTTTGGAAGCAGATCATCAGGCCTCTCACTGGGTGGACTCAATTCTTTCGCCTTTTGACTAGTAGTCAAGTGCGTACCTGTTTGTGGCACCCAGGCATTCTTCCACCAGCATAGGCACCAGTTTTTTGTTTTTGTTTTTTTAAATTAATAAATCTTTTTATTGGGGCTCATAAAGCTCTTATCACAATCTGTACATACATCAATTGGGCAAAGCACCCTTATACATTCGTTGCACTCGTCATTCTCATAATTCATCTCCCACATGGGTTCCTGGAATCAGCTTGGCTTCCCTTTATTTCCCCCTCCCCCCCTCCCCACTCCCCCCTTTCCCCTTGGTCCCTTGATAGTTTATAGATAATTATTATATCTTATCTTACACTCCCCGGCATCTCCCCTCACCCACATCCCCATTGCCCATCTCCCAGAGAGGAGGTTACACATAGATCTCCGAGATCGGTTCTCCCTTTCTACAGTCCCTTCCATCCTAGTGTCGCCACGCCTACCGCGGGTGTTGAGGGGTTCGTCTGTCCTAGATTCCCTGTGTTTCCAGATCCCTATTGCACCGCTGTACATCCTCTGGTATAAAAAGGTCCACAAGGTAGAATTGGGGTCGTGATAATTGGGAGGGGAGGAAGCGTTCAGGAACTAGAGGAAGGTTTTGAGTTTTATTGTTGCTATACTGAACCCTGAGTGACTCATCTCCTCCCCCTACCCCTCTGGAAGGGATGTCCAGCTGTCTACAGACGGGCATTGGGTCCCTATCACGCACTCCCCCTCTTTCACAGTGATGTGATTCTCACCACCAAGCACACAGCCTAAGCAAATAAAAGGTGTTGAATGGACCATGTAGCAGACACCAAGGAACAAAAACAATCATTGTGTGATCACCTTCCTCACATAATCGCTGAAGATGAAAGTGTGCATAAGCAAATGTGGTGAAGAAGGCTGATGGTGCCCGGCTACTGAGAAATACAGAGTCTGGGGACTTAAAGGCTTGAAAGCAAACAAGCGGCCATCTAGCCCAGAAGCAACAAAGCCCACATGGATGCAGCACACCAACATAGGTGATCGTGAAGGGCAGAGGAGACCAGGTCTCAAGCAACAAAGGCACCAGTTTTGGTTTTTTTTTTACTGATTTTAATTAATCTGAATAGGTCATCTTATGCCTATACCACCTAATGATGATGTGGTAAGTGACTAAATCATAGGGTTAGGCAAAGCACAGGATGATGGCTGAGGAAGAGACCATCATCTTATAACACAGCCTCTCCTCTCCAAGGACAAACAGAGTTACCCGACACCTCCACCCTTATCAAGTCAGGTCAGCTCTCCAACATGAATCAACTGCCTTCTAGCATAGGAAGTAATGGTGGAAACTGCATGTTCTACTGAGAGGAAGTCAGTGGGACTATTTCATAAGAAGTAAAAGTTTGCAATAATTGAAATGAAATGATCAGTAAACAGAGAAATTTTAAAAAGCAGTAGGTATAAAATAACTCAGTCAAAAAGATAAATGTAATCAGTTTAACCTTTATTCAAACCCAATACCAGTGACTTTACCCATGAATGATACATCGGAAGGTGAAGGAATCTTTGGATTATAGAAAAAGATGTTCCCCATCTCTGGCCAATAATATCAACGATAAGCTCATTTTTCACCTCTGAATAGGCTAGCATCCTCATCTTCCATCATTCCAGTGCTCTTTGTAAATATCCAGTTCATTTTCACTGACCTATTCCTACTCTTTTAACTAAAATTGAGGAGACCTTTTAAGTCCCATGGTTTATTAAAAGGTAGAATAGGTAATGACGCATGTAGTTTTACAATTTGTGTTTTTTCAGTGACGCTGCATTTAAGGTTCAAGATTTCTTATTAATAATGTTCTTCAATGTTTTGTAAAACAATTTTAAAAACTGTTATTAGTGTGAACTCGATCATTCTTGTCACATGTTCAAACGGTCTGCAGGAGCACTGAACTGTTGAATGTGGCTTTTAGGGCCCAAGTCCATAACTCTGACCTAACTGCTTTTTTCCTGCCTGGGTCTGGGGCAGAAGGTGGAAGAAGGGACTGATAGAATTCATCTGTGAGTAATCGTGAGTAGGATTTATTGGAATACCATCCAGGTAGGATAAAAAAGCTTCTGAGGAGGGATGCGGTTGTCCACAAGAGTCCGGAACAGAGTGAATCCTGTAGACCCCAACACCCCTGTGCACTGAACCTCGTGGTTCCAGAAGATAGTTGTTACTTCAGAAGAGCACAAGGAGAACCAGGAGCCACAATGTGAAACAGAGTGATGGACGGGCAGCCCTCAGAGAAAGTAAAGCTGAATGCTTTTGTAAGACAGACTGCCTTGGGGAGTGGAGTGCCTCTGGCCACTTAATTGGAAAAGCAGGCCTTTCATCACCACAAAAGTAGAGCCAAGTGCCTTTGTGCTGAGGCTTACTAGAGTGAGGTGCCTGGGACACTCAATTCAGGGAGCTGGGCTTGCTGACCCACAGACCTTGAGCTGAGGCTTACAGGGGAGTGGCATGACCTTTGCACATTATTAGCAGTCCTGAAAAAAATTTCCAACACGTCACGATGAGAAAAGTACATCACTTGTGTTATAACTTTTTTAACTTCTTCAATAAGCCTTGTAATCATTAAAATTGTATGTGAGATTGCTGTGTAGCAACTGTAATTACTATTAGAACCTAAATGTAAAAGTAGGTAGCGTTTGAGACAACTGACTACCAATCCTTCGCTTAAAAATTTGACTTCTGTCTGTATAAGGATGGACTGAAGGTTCTGGAGCATCCCAATTTGGTTTCAACCCTTATGAGTTTTCTTTGAGCATGACCTTACGTGGCTTAATCTTGTAAAGGCATAGTTCTCATACGTTAAATGTGGATAATATCAATGTCAGGATTAGATGAGATAGTGGATGCAAAATGCTTAGTAACTACTTCATATTCGAGAGCAAATTGTATCACCCCACAATCCATGTTGCAGTCCCATCTCATGGAATTTGTGAATGTGACTCAGCTCCAAAAGAGGATTGTCTTTTGTTATGTTAATAAGATGTCAGCTAGGTCCTAATGGCAATGCTAGGAAACTAAGGCACTTTATATAGAGCAAGTTTTCAGTGAGTTTCAGCCGCGGGTGATGTATCATTTGTATAGATATGTGTTAATATCCTTGTGAGAAATTTAAAAGGTAAAAAGTGTTACAGCAGTCTGCTTTCAAAAAGGATGATCATTTCAAAAGCCAGAAATCACTTAAAAATAAAATAATAGAATTATTCCTCTGATTTTAAACCAAGTGAAACAGAGTATATAACATTAACCATAATGTAAAAGAATGAAAATATGTGAATAGGACTTTCTTAAAATACTTTATAATAATGACTTGCTAAACAACAAACTGGTGGTATAGTGATTATGTATTGGGCTTCTAGGTGCAAGGTCAGCAGTTTGAAACCACTAAGTGCTCTGAGGGAGAAAGATGAGACTTTCGACGCTAGTAAAGGTTTAGTCTCAGAACCCAGAAGGAGAGTTCTAGCCTGTCCTATAAGTCTCTATGAGTCAGAAATAATTCTACACCAGTGAGTTTGGCTTGGTTTTTATAATTAACAACGGCGTCCATATAGAACACAGGTCTAGTCAAGAATACATGGGGCTATCTATAATCACAGTCTCAATTTAATCTGACAGGTTTTGTTTTGGGGGTTTTTATTTAATCTCATTTGTACAGGACATATAATTCATGGGAAAAGATAGTGCAGTGCATTAGAATAATTTTCTAATTGAAAATCGCTTCCTTCAAGCAAAGTAATAAAATATTCTAGACAAGAAGATAGGAGAGTTGTGTGACTTGGCAGCAAAGTGTCTTAGTAGTTATAACTTCCTTGAGGAAAAAAAATCTCAAAGCGAATTGCACATAATGCACGCTGCAGCACAAATGTGAAATTTAACAAAATATATGTCATTTAAATCCAGTCTTATATGAATTCCCTTAAAATCTTCTCTATAAACTTGGTATACAGCTTAGTTAAGCAGCTTACCAATGCATGCTAAACCCTAAGGGATTTTTGCCACTATCCTCCCCAAAGTTCTATCTCTTCCAAAGTTTGGAGTCACTGCATTATCTGTCAATAGAAGCTTCCCCACCACACAGCTCGCAACTGTCTCACTGCCAACTGCGTCAATTTCCATCTCACCGTGACCTGAAGGTGTGCATGCCAAACACTGACTTAAACTGAAAATTTTACTCCCAAAGTGTAAAATATGATTTGGTTATACCGTGATATTAAATAAATTTTCAAGTTGTAGAGAATGTATTTATCCTTTCAGCAAAATAATTCTTCATACCAATAGCAGTTAATACCACTGTCTAGTTTTCTCCATTGCCATGAGAAAAAAACTCTCCCAAATCAACAAGTGACTTTAATGTTAATAGAACATCAACTATGTGTCCTATCAGTGGATTTTCACTGTAAAAATATTTATTTCTATTAATACACAAGAAAACACACTAATCTGATTTAACTGAAGTATTCACAAATCTATATAGGTATTTAATGTACATTCATCAAAAAGTCATTTTGATACAAATAGCTTCATACCTGTCTGTCAATAATCTGGACAAAAATTAATATGACATAGAGTAAGATCCCCATTTATTAGATTAAGAAACTAAGGTCCATAGAGATTTTTGCCCAAGATTAAACAGTGAGTTAGTGGCAGTGTGGGAAATTAAATCTAGAATCATTGCACCAACTTTTTCCCTTGATAGCCTATTCATCTACATTTTAAAATAGACGACAGACAATTGAGATACCGAGGCAATAAAGAATCTAGAAATTTGTCACTCATCTGTCTTTGAGAGTTTACATTTTTCTAAAAAAAGTAGTCTTCGTAACAAGTCATCAAAATAACTACACTTTAATAAAGTATCAGAAGAAAAGAGTGGTTTTAATTAAACTTGTGCAGAAATCTTCTAAAATCTTGTGGAAGTAAGTTATGTTTGCAGTTTAAATGTCTCATCAATTACAAAGTGGGTTTCATGTGAACTTTCTGCATCCAAATTTGAGTGTTTACCAAGAGCTATAGGGTTGATCAGGATAAAAAACTCTTTCTTGGTGAAAAATGTTATTGCAACATTGACAGTTATGTTACTGTAATAAATAAATCATCTAAATATTCTGTATGGTTATAAGAAGCACAGAAATATTTTTAAATTATTAAACAAAAATAGTTAAGTTCAAGCTTGTATTATTCAGAAATTGATAACATTTGCTGTCCAAAATGGCTTATATTTTTCACAGTAAGATTTAGGAATGCTTCTCTTGTGAATTAAATGTCATGATCTAATTTTGGGGGGAAACCTTTCTAAATTATTTTGTAAAGATTTTTTTCACTATGATTTTTGGTAATGCCCAGAGGATTTGGGGGTTTTGTGTTTTGTTTTTTTCTATTAACCTGTAAATACTCGAGTGGACTAGAGAAAATGTTTTTGATAACATTAAACATATAGTATTTTAATATTCATCTGCTGACGATGGGTAGAGTAAGGGCAGTTCAACCTCCCCTCCTCTCCACATTAAACACATAAGGACTACTTTCATTCATTTTCTATATTGGGACTTAAAAAAAGATTTTTTAAATGGATTCTGTTGATTAAAATTAATGGACAATGTATTCAAATTTTAAAAGTAGTAAAAAATAATAGGGAGGAAAGTTAATTTACAATAAACACTGGCATTTCAATAATTCATTTACCAAATCCATGTTGAGTCAGCATTTATTATAAACCAAACACTGTTGTAACAGAGACTACCATGCATGGTTAATCCAGTAAAAATCCCTCTCCCGGCAAACCTTACACATGTAATAAACTGTTGCTGTGGTGAGCTGCCACCAAGTCCGTTTCAAACAGAACCACCTTATGCACAGGACAGAACTCTACCCAGAGCTGTGCCACCCCCATTGCTGCAGCCACTGTGTCGTTTCTTCACCTCCAGGTTATTTCTCGATTCCCGGCCGCTCCCCTTCACCAAGCTGGATGCCCTTCTCCAGGGACTGCTCTCTCCTGACAGCTTCAAGTGATCTAAGACGGAATCTGGCTAGCCTTGCTTCCAAAGGCACGCTTCCCATGCTTCTTCTGAGACGGGTCTGTTTGTCCCTGAATCAGTACACGTTACTTTCAATATTCTTTGGCAGCACAATTCCAACGTGCCAGTTTCTCTTCGATCTTCCTTAATCAATTTCCAACTCTCCCCTGCATACGAAGCAACTGAAAATACCACATTTGAGGTCAGGATGACCAGAGTCCTCCCAGTAACATCCTTGCTTTTCAATAATCTAAAGAGGTCTTGTGCAGCAGATTTGCCCAATACAATGGGTCTTGATCTGCTCACGGCTGCTTCCATGATCACTGATTGCAGATCCAGGAAGGACAAATCCTTAACAGCTACAATCTTTTGCCATTTTTAGTGATGCTATCTGTTGGTCTAGCTATAAGGGTTTGGATCTTTCTTGACATTGAATCATAATCCATACTGAAAGCTACAATGCTTGATCTTGATCAACAAGTTCGCCAAGTTCTCATTTTCAGCAAGCAAGGTGTGTCATCTGCATATTGCAGGTTGTTAATAACCCTTTTTTCCAATCTTGATGCCACATTCTTCTTCATATAAGCAGTTTCTCTATTTTTTCAACATATAGCTTGAATAATTATCGTGACGTACACCTTTTCTGATTTTAAACCATACAGTAGTCCCGTGTTCAATTCACACAACTGCCTCTTGATGCATGTATACATTCCTAGTGAGCACAATGAAGTGTTCGGGAATTCCCATTTTCCTCAAAGTTATACACGGTATTCTATGATCTACACAATTGAATGCCTTGTCAAATCAATACAACACAAGTTTTATTGATACTAGAATCATTCTAGTATTCTCTGCTTTAGTTGACATAGGAAAAATTTAAAGAATTGCGGTTTTACACAATCTTTTTAAAGACCCTTCATATAAATAAAATGGCATATAATTCAGTGAAACTCAAAACCAAACTCACTGCCATTGAGTCAGTTCTGTCTCATAGTGAACCTATAGCCCAGTGTAGAACTGCCTCTGTGAGTTTCCAAAACTTTTAACAGGAGTCGAAAACCTCATATCTCTCCCACAAAACGGCTGGTGGTTTCCAACCGCTAACCTTGCAATTAGCAGTCCAATGCTTAACCACTACTCCATGTAATTCAAGAGCACAGAATAACGAATACTGCATAGAAAACCAGTATAAAACTCAAAACTCACTGCCATCAAGTTGATGTCAACTCAAAACAACCGCAGGTGACAGGGAAGAACTACAGCTGCGGGTTTCTGAGACTGTAACTCTTTACAAGAGTCAAAAGCCCTGACTTTCTCCCGAGGAGCTGCTGGTGGTTTCAAACTGCTAACTTTGCAGTAAGCAGCCCAACTCAGAACTACTATGCTACCAGGGCTCCTCTGAAAAACTATATAGGACAAGGCAATAGAGTCTAAGTTTAGCTGTATTTGATAAGTAATCAGGGAAGATTGGTTATAGGAAGGTCCCTTTTAGGAAGTGTTATTTGAGTATATTACCAAAATAAATCTCTAATGAAAAAGTACTTCAGATCGAGGGAAAGAGAACAAAAAGCTTCGGAGAAGGAACTGAGACTGGTGTCATATTATGTTATAATACGGTGGCTGTGTATTTTTCTGATGCTGTAAGTTGTGCCATTAGCATTGCAGATAGCAGCAAGGTCACCAGAGACTTAAGCAGACCTTTCAAACTGTGTTAGACAGGGTTCGCTAGAAAAAAACAAAACCAGGACACTTATGATTTGAAAGCTAGATACAGCACAAAGGAATATAACAGCTAATTAGTCTGTGCAGCAGTATAGAGGGCTCAGTTCAACTCACTTCCATGGAATAGTTAATATACTGGAAGTCCTCCAACTCATGAGCACTGCTCAGTCCAAGGTTAAGGAACAGACAGCTGATCAGGCAGAAAACAGCAGGACGGGTCACCAATAGTCAGCAGCTCAGGAGCTTAGAGAAGCAGGCCCAGATGGGACATCAAACTCAAGCAGTGCAAGACACAGGATCCAACAGCCTCAAGCTCAAGCCCTGTATACACCAGCTCCGTGGTGAAGCAGGTCTTGCAGGAACTTCAAGTTCTAGCTACAAGATCCACAGGTTGGCTGTCCCACAGGTAGTGTAGCTCACAAGTTGAGAGCTAGCTAAAGCAGCCTTATGCTGGTCCAATCACCAGAGAGCAAGAGAGAGGGGCCAGGGTTTGGCGAGCCATTTATCTATTTGCCCTCCAAACAAACTGCAACTTTATTAATCCCACATGTTCTCATTGGCCATGTTGACACAATACCTAACTATCACACAAACTAAGATAAATTAGGGAAAAAGTCTGGTGAGCTAACTCCATATATTAGCCATTGAAAACACTATGGGTCACAACACAATATTTTCTGATATACTGCCAGAACTTTACCTCCCTGCATGTAGACTAGAAAACACTACATAATGGCCACAAATGATGGAATCAACCATACCAACAATAATGACTATGATGAAAGACCAGGCAAAGGAGTCAAAGACAAAAGCCAGAGGAGTGATTACAGTGCGACATCACATAATCTCACCTGGGTGAAATGGGAAGTTGAAAGTGATGTCTTCATAATCTATTACCTAGACTACTAATAAAGTTCTAGTGAATATATGTGTATGGATATTCAAGACCATGAAAATCCTCACAACTGAGTTCATTGAAAGCATCGTGATAAACGGAGAAAAGATTGGCATTGTCAAGCGTTCCATTTGACTTAAATGCACATCTATGTATGTTGACGGAGCAGCACTCAACATGCTCCGTGATGCACTGCGCTGGTACCTCTGTTGCGCGGGAGTTCTTTAGAGTGTTGAAGAACAAATAAGTCACTTTCAAGGCTAATCTGCACCTGACCCGAGCTATGGTATTTGCAATTACCTCATATGCGTATAATATTTGGACATTAAATAAGGAAGATTGGAGAACCAATGCATTTGAATTAAGGTGGCAGCAAAGAATATTGAAAATATCATGGACTACCAAATAAGCCAACAAATTTTGAAAGAAATACAGCCAGAATGCTCCTCAGAAGCAAATGGTTAGACTTCGTCTCATATACTCTGGACATGTTATTAGGCGATACCAGTGCCCGAAAGAGGGCATATGCTTGTGACAGCAGAAGATTGTCAATGCGAGGGACTGACACTGTGGTTGCAGCAATATGGACTTGTCAGTACGATGGACTTTGTATTGGACAGGGTTCTCTAGAGAGACAAACCAGATTGCTAGTAATTATATATAAATATATTTATAAAGATAGACATATAATTCAAGAAATGAACCGTTAAATTATATACAGCTATATAATACAAGAAATTAACAGTTAAATTATAAAGCAGTGAGACACTAGCAGTCCTTTAAGGTTTGAGAGCTGCCAGTTGCCAGTCCTCTTCTGTAGAGAGAGCTGGGCTACATATATCCAGGCAGCAAACAGCAAGGCCTGTCCCAAACTGTCATCAACTGTCAGTCCCCCGCTCCAGAGATGAACATTCCAATCGTGTGGGCTTAAAGGGACCTCAACTTACAGCGACACAGTCCACAGGCTAGGCATCCCACAGGTAGTGTACCCCTTTAAACTGAGGCACAGAACAACCAAAGTGAGGGTCACCGAGCCATTTATCCCTCTGCCCTTCAGTTAATCCTACTTGTGTTTATCAGCCAGGCTGGCACAATAAACTATAGCAGACTTGTCGATGCAATGGACTTGATGATGCAATTTGTCGATGCAATGGACTGATACAGTGGATGTAGCAATATGGACTTGCTATGTGATGGACTTGTCGATGCAATGAACTTGTCGATGCGATGGACTTGTCAATGCGATGGACTTGTCAATGAGAGGACTGACACAGTGGTTGCAGCAATATGGACTTGTCGATGCGATGCACTTGTCGATGCGATGCACTTCTCGATGCGATGGACTGACATTGGTTGCAGCAATACGGCTCAAACATAAGGACAAATGTGAGAACGGCACAGGCCTGAAAGTGTTTTGTTCTGTTGAGCGTAGGGTTGCTATGAAGCAGAACCGAATTGAAGGCACTTAAGAACAATAACATACAGACATTCAGATAAATATCTTTAGGTTTTTTCTCGCTCTAGAGCAGTGATTCTCAACCTGTGGGTCGTGACCCCTTTGGGAATTGAACGACCCTTTCACAGGGTTATCCGATTCATAACAGTAGCAAAATTACAGTAATGAAATAGCAATAAAATAATGTTATGGGTAGTGGGTCACCACAACATGAGGAACTGTCTGAAAGAGTCGCAGCATTAGAAAGTTGTGAACCACTGGTATAGGACATGTATCGGGACCACATCATCTGACTTCTAATTCTTTGGATGTGAACCAGAGGTCTATTGTATTGCTTGTTGCTCTTAAGACTCATCTGCTTCCAATAGATGTCAGCAGTCTGTTTGACCTGCCAATCTTAGGTTCATCAACCCTGTAGCTTCATGAGTAAAGAGAAGCCGCCATACTGACTTTTCACCCATGACTTGGGAATTCCAAGCCTCTCAACTATGTACCTAAGGTACACCTGACCCAAGCCCTGGTAATTTTAATTACCTCATATGCACTGTTGGGCAGTGAATAAGAAGATTAAGGAAGACTTGATGCATTTGAACTATGATGCTGGCTCAGAATACTGAATGTACCATGAACTGCCAAAAGAACCAACAAATCTGTCTTGGAAAAAGTACAGCCAGCAGGCTCCTCAGAGGCAAGGATGGTGAGATTTCTCTCACATAATTTGGACATGTTTTCAGGAGAGACAAGTCCTTGGAGAAGGACATCATGCTTGGTGTAAAGTAGCAAGGCAGAAAGAAAGAGGAAGACCTTCAGCAAGAGGATTGACACAGTGGCTGCATCAATGGGCTTAAGCAGAAGACAATAGGGAGGATGGCGCAGCACCAGGCGGCGGAGCTATGAGCTGGGCCCAACTCGATGGCCCCTAACAGCTAACAGCAACACTATGAATCATTCCCTTAAGATTAAAAAAAAAGTCTCTTTCTTTATTTAGACACATATATAAATTTTACTGCTTTTGCAACTATCTACCTTAACATCTTAAAAATTTTACCAGTCTCAGTACAGATAACTAAATATCACGCCTGAGTGTGTTCACTTAAGAAAGGAGTGCACATTTATTATTTTTACTCCAAACCCTTTTCATTGTCTTCAAAAGAATTTTAGAAACACATGCATGAAAGATACATTGCATATTAAATTTGATTCTACTATATCCTGAAGGGCACAAAAAGACTAATAAATAGAAAACTTTAATATTTTTGTGAAGTTTAAAGTAATATCTTCATTATATTTCTAACACTTCACACATGACATCCACCATAAAGATTCACTTTCTAGGCTCACTATATAAAACAAAAACACAAAATACAACAGCATTATATCAGCCCAAATAAATCAACTGCCATCAAAAAATGAGGATCAGTACATTTTCTTTATTGTGATCATTTATTTGTAGGGTTTTTTAATCTTAAATTTCAAATGACTGATATGTTTGACAACATATATATAAAAGATGACACTGGGTACAGATCCTCAATTTTTATATCCTCTAGCTTTGAAAAATAGAATTCATTCTGAAACATGTTATGTTCTCTCTAAGATTGTTGCATTAAAGACATCCCTTGCCTACTCTGACCTCACTTCACCCGCACTTCGCAGGGGTAAATCCATTGCCATGTGGGGAAGAACTCTATTCTTCCTATGGCCAAGTTCTGAAGCAGGGGCGTTACATGCCTAAGCGTGAGCCTTAGTGAACTTAAACTTTTAAGAAAGATTGAACCAATAAAAATAAAAATAGACAGCACATATTATAAAGTCTCCGGGTAGCTCAAATAGTTAAAATCTTGAGTGCTAGCCAAAAGGCTGCTGGTTAGAACCCACCCAAAGCTATTTTGGAAGAGAAACCTAGCACTCTCGTTCTGAACTCTTAAATATCTTAAAAAATTTAAAAGGGTTTTTAACTCTGAAAATATGCAGTAGCCATGCACCAAAACTGTCTTGATAGCAACTAACAATAAAAATACTGTATTAGTTCGGGTAGACTAGAGAAACATATTCACAAACATGTATATGTATATAAGAGACAGGTTTCTGTACAAGAGCAATTGAACATGGAGAAAACATCCCAGCCCAGTCCAGATCAAGTCCGTAGTCTGATATAAGCCCATATGTCTGATATCAATCTATAAAGTCCTCTTCAGAATCACGAAACACATGCAATGAAGCCAAATGCAGGATGATCACAAGCCAGTGGGTAGAAAGTCTCCGGGTCCAGTGGCGTTGTAAGCATCTCAGCGCTGGCAGGGGTTTCTCTGTGGCTTCTCCAGCTTCCGAGGTCTGGTTGTGTCCATGTAACTTGTCTTCTGCAATGTCTCCCAGGGAATGGGAGAGAGAGAGGTGTCTTCCAGCTCTCCAAGGAGGAAGTACCAGATTTCCCAGAATTCTCAGGAGAAGCCCATGCCCACACAGAAGTCTCATTGGCTATCTCCAGATTGACAACCTAGACTTAACCCGTACACTCTCAATCCTTAAATTGACACCAGATTAGGTGACTACCACAAACACATATTAAAATACTTACAACCTACAAAAAGAAAATCAAAAACCAAACTCACTGCAATTGAGTCACTTCTGACTCACGGCAACTCTGTAAGACAGGGTAGCACTGCCCCTGTGAGTCTCCGGGTCTGTAACTCTTCATGGGAGTAGAAAGCCTCATCTCCCTCTCCAGGAGGGGCTGGTAGTTTTCAACTACCCAACGTGTAATCACTACACCACAGGGCTCCTTGAAACATACCATGGACACAGTAAATCTGTTAACTTGGAAACATTCCCATTTATAGATTTAAATATCTGAATGCCAGAGATCTCACAGACACTGAGTAGCAGACCTGAAATTTAAATCCAGTTCCCTGAGTCAGCAGTATAGAATCAGTCATTATGCTTTACTACCGCTCTTCTTAATTTTCAGCATTATTCAAAGTGGTGAGAAAAATGGGTTTATCGATCCTGAAGTTTCCAGATATTATTCATTCCAGGTGAGAATGTTAAATAAATTAGACAAAAGTATCAACATAAGTCTTTAGATGAATATGCAATATTGATTTTTAATATACTGTACATAAATATGTTTAATATGGTACATACAAATAAATTAATTTACCCATACATATAATTTAAACTTTTCAAAAGTTATATAGAAACAAATATAGTCATTTATCATATACAAATAATATAGCATATGATTATAATTTTGATACATATGTATACTCAATTAATGTGGGTACCATTATATATATTTATAGACAAATTGATTATCTTAATAAAAACTAAATGTACCAGTTATTTTTAATGTGACAGTTGAGTTTTATTTTTAAGCATATATAGAAATGTAGAAAGAAAATACATCCCTGATTATAACCTCTTAGTTTAAAGAAACTATAGGTTTTTGTGTTGTTGAATGAAGGAGGCAATCAAGTAGAGTCCGTGGCCAAATCCACATGCCTACCTGTTTTTGTGTAAAATTTTACTGGGACGCCTATCCTCATTCACTTATAAATTATTTATGGCTGCTTTCTTGCCACCTCTACGAAGTTGAGTAGTTGTCGATGTCATGTTATGGCTCCCAAACTGTAAAATATTTATCTAGTGTCTGATCTGTTACAGTGAATGTCCTCTAATCACTATCATATTGATTTTGGAGATTTATTTCCTTGATTGAAATTTATTCTTATAAATTGTCTCAATACAGATGCCAGGAAAGGGTAAGGTAGTTTAACAGATATTAAGATGATAACCCAATTAAATCTCTTAAATGATTAAATAATTAATATAAAGTGAAACTGTGAAAGGGAAGCCTTATACACTTTATGGCTGTCATATCTACATTTGGGCCATATAGTCTTTGACAATCCCTCAAATCTCAGCAAGTAGCACTGAATGTGACCCAAGTCCATGCATAAGTATAGAAGTATAACCAAACTTCTGCTACAGCTACAGAGTGTTGGTTTCGTCCACTGGAGAAGTTTGGCTCACCAGGATTCATACCACTCACTATCTAGTTTTATTAATATTAATAAAAACTTGCAGGGTCTATCTAAATGTACTTAAGCTAAATGATCCTAAACATTATAAACCTACCAATTATTTTACAGTCAAGTGAATGTTTTTCCAGTCTGTAAAATAGAAGAAAATGCTAAACAATTTAAAAGCTAAAAAACATGCTATTCTATCTTATTGAAGAGATACTTTAGGTCATTCATGAATTATTTCTCATAAGGAGACTAAACCCATAGGAGAAAATAAAGCCAATAAAGAATAAATCTAAACTATAAACCATTAAAATTCCTCCAGTTGAAAAATGGCATTTGGAACTCACTCCTTCTTTCAAAATTAGACTCCCTAAAGCTTTAGAGATGCCCCAGGGGCATCATTTACGACTGCCATATTGGATCCGCTCTGCTTATGTATGGCAACCTCCCATGCAGGCCACCTCTCTTTTTTACACTTCAGTCTGTTTTACATTTACATGTGCTGCAGCTGCATCACAGTTCTCAAAGATCGTGAAAGAGGTTGTAAGGCTAAAACTGACGTAGTAATATATTTTCCATTTGAAAATCATAATGTTTCAATCTCAATCTCAGATACTGCAGTGGTACAGTCAATCAAGTAAAAATGTAGTTTGCAAAAATCTTATTTTATAAATATAATTCACTCCAATATGGATTTCAACTCAATCTGAAAAAAGAAACAAAAACCCCAAGTGCTTAAAATTGGATCAATACATAACATCATGTGAAACAGAGAGAAGATTGAAGTGCTCAAGAACAGAATGCTCCTCAGCAGCGAAGATGGTGAGACATCTCACATACTCTGGACATGTTACCTGGAGAGACTGGCCCCTGGAAAAGGGCTTCATGTTTGCTAAAGAAGAAGGAAGCACAAAAATATTACTACCCTCATCAAGATGGATTGACCCTGGCTTCAACATTAAGCTCAAGATAACAAAAACTGATAGGAGGATGTAGCTAGGCAGTGTTTCCTTCTGCTCTCTCTATAAAGAAAGTTATGCGTCTGGGTTGTATCCTCTTACCATACTTGTTTAATATATATGCTGTGAAAATCATGAGAGGCTGGCTTATAAGGAGAAGAATGTGGCATGAGAATTGGAGGAAGGCTTATTAACCCCTGCGATAAGTAGAGGAAGGCTTCGAGCACCTGCAACATGCAGATGGCACAACCTAGATTGCTGGAAATGAGGAGGACTTGAAGTATTTGCTGTTGATGATCAAGAACTGCAGTCTATGGTATGGATTACAACTCAATGTCAAGAAGACCAAGATCCTGACAACTGAACTGACAGGTATCAACATGGTAAATGTAGAAACTGAAGTTGCCAAGGATTCCATCTTGCTTGGATCCACAATCGCTACTCATGGAAGCAACTGATGCATTGCATTTGGTAAATCTGCTGCACGAGACCTCTTTAGAGTCTTGAAAAGCGGGGTGTTACCTTGAGGACTAAAGTGTGCCTGACCCATGCAATGGTATTTTTAATTGCCTCATATGCATGTGAAAGTTGGATATGCAATAAGGAAGGCCAAAAAAGAATTGATCCATTTGAACTGTGGTGCTGGTCAAGAATATTGAAAGTACTTGGACTGCCCAAAGGAGAAATAAATATCTGTTGAGGAAGAAATATGGCCAAGAGTGGTCCTTAGAGGCAAGGAAGAAGAGACTTCATCTTACATATTTGTACATATTATCAAAAGAAACAAGTCCCTTGAGAATGACACCAAACTTGGTTAAGTGGAGGAGCATCAATATAAAAGGAAAGTCTTTAGGGAGATGGACGGACACTGTGGCTGAAACAATGGGCTCAAGGGTAGGAACTATTGTGCAGATGGCACAGGGCCGTGCGGTGTAGCATTCTGATGTGTATAGTGGTCACTATGGGTGGTCACTGACTCCATGTACCTAACAGCATACTTGCACTCTCTCTGAGTTAGTGTCAACTTAATGACTCCTAATGATGACAGCATCGATCACTATTTAGAAGACTGTACCTTTGTTATTAACTGGAAAAATATTTCAATTTATTTTTCTTGTGATAATTTCCTCATATCCATCCCAGTTTAATTTTAATATGGTTTGAGAGACAATCCCCTCTGAGATTACAAAAAATAAAAAGTAAACAAAGTATACCTCACTCAGGTGAGAGAGGGACATCTGCTTTTCGCTCCACAAGATTGGGAGTGAATATTCCATGGTTTACAACAAAGATCTTTGTTACTCTTCTTTATTGTATCAGATCAGACAGCCTAAATGCTGAAGGTAAAGGAAAGCCATGATCATGGTCATTCGAAGCCCCTAAACCGCAGAAAGGATCATCAATCAACAAGTAGTCCCTGTCTTTTTTCTGAGAAGCTCAGAACTGGATAAAGAATGCTTAAAATAACACTGGGAAAAGGGAGACAAAAAATATATTTTGACTATTTCTCTCTTAGAGAGCTTTCTGCCTTTATTGGCTTTTAGAAGGGTAACCTTAATTTACATAACGACCCCTCAGTCTCAGTTTCTTGTAATGAAGCTATTTTGAAAAACCTACTGATCTCAATATAAGCTATTTTAGCTCTCAAGTTTATAGGAATGGTCACCTTTCTTTTCAAATTGCCTGATTGGCAGTGCTTCTGTCAGCAGTACTCCCCAGCCTAGACTTTAATGAAATGTTGCGCTTGTCCTCTGAGGCTTAGGATAGCTATTTGGTTATAATTAACTCCGGATTGACCAAAGGCCAGTGAAAGAACAATTTACTCTAAGAAAAGATTATTACAACCATTATTTTGTTCCAAGTACAGCTGCTCTGTTTGGACAAAACTGAAAATACAAATGACTTATCCCACTATGTTAATTTCAAACAACCACGAGGGAATAAGGAAGCATGAAAAGATTGCGCCCCTTCACTGTAGCTATGCAGAAGTGTAAGCTACAAGGGAAAGAAGAAAGAGCATCGTTTTTCAAACTAGTTGCCACCAAATTACACTAAAAAGCAGTTCAGAGAAAGAGGCACCCAACTTCCTTTTTTCCAGATGTAATGCAGCAAACTGTGGTGGGTCTCCTCTCAAAATCCATCCAAAATAAGTTCACTCTGTCAACCTCTACTGCTAGCACTCTTGTAGAAAATTCCATTCTTTCTCAGATTAATGCAGGAGCCTCTCAGCTTCTGCCCTTGATTCTCCTCTATCCCCCAAAGCCATATTATATGAAGCAGCTAAAAACTGAAACTCACTGCTATTGAGTCTATGCTGATTCACAATGACCCTAGAAAACACAGTAGAACTGCCCCTGCGAGTTTCTGAGACTGGACCTATTTATGGGAGTAGAAAGCCCTATATTTTTCAAACCAAGTTTCTAGTGGTTTTGAACTGCTGACCTAGCAATTAGGCAGCCCAATGCGTAACAACCATGCTATCAGGGTTATTTAAGTGACCACTTAATATTAACTCAAAGCAGAGTTCAATTGCTCCTCTGCTCAAAATGAAAGTGAGCCTTTCATTAACCATGGAAGATCTTTGATTGTCAGCAACAGTTAGTTTACAAATCCTACTCTCAGGTCCATGCAGTCTGACCCGGTCCCCCGACTTTTCTCCAAGGAGTCAGACAATGTTCTCCTTCAGGCTTCTCTCAGGTGCCATTGAGTCCATGTCAATTCACAGTAATGCCATGTGACCAAGTAAAATTACCCTATAGAGCAGCGGTTCTCAACACATTTCCAATGGTCTTAGGAACCGAGACCCTTCTCTATCTGTCTCCAGGCAGGTCCGCCCACATGCAGATACACCCACATACAAGTACTGGGCATGAAGACTGTTACCCATGCTACACCATGCTTCAAGACCAAATTTCTTTTATTTGTCATTAAAAATAAATGTTTCACAATATATAATTACTACAGTGATTATCCCTATGATTTAAATATGTTCAATTTGTTTAACAATGAAAATACATCCTGTATATAAGATATTTACATTATGATTCATAACAGTATCAAAATTACAGTTATGAAGTAGCAACAAAAATAATTTTATGTTTGGGGGTCTGTATCAAACATGAGGACCTGTATTAAAGGGTCATGGCATTAGAAAGATCGAGAACCCCTGCACTAGAATGATCTTAGCTGCAATCAAATGATCTCCAGTTTTTGCTTCTACCGAATGAATGGGTGGGTTCCGTCTGCCAACCAGTTGGTAGGGAGCTGAATAATGAACCATTTCACCATTAGGCCTTTGAGATAGCATCAATGAATATGGTCCTTTGGCCACAATCCTTACATGATGTACTAAAACTGCTGGCCTCTGCGCTGCTGGCTCGAATTCCATTTTGGAGAGAGCTCTCTACTGCACTGACAGTAGATTAGGGGGATGAAGTCTCCACTGCAGCAGAGGGGGTGAACCAAGCCAGCACCCTGTTTCCTTGGGGCTATGGTCTGCTGAAAGATTAAACACCACACCTCAAAATCATTTTCTCTATATAAGAGACACTTCAAAAGCAGGAGCAGAGAGAGAAGTCCCAGGATCACCCATCAGAAGAACAACTACCAAAGGAGTATGTTTGAAATCCCTTTCTAAAGTAGCACAAGCCAAGAGCAAAGACACCAGATACACCAGAAGATATGATGTAGACACCATGGGACTTAGCAAAGAAACCAACCCAACATCAGAGGCTGAAGCAGAGAGATCATGAGAGAGAGAGCAGACACTGAGACTGCGAGGCAGAGCAGCAGGTCAGCTTCTTGGCCGCAAGAGCCAGAGGCCAAGAGATCATGTGGCGAGAGGCTGATACTATAGAGAGAGCTGGCTATTGGCTATGAAGATGCTGCTGTGGACCAATGACCATAACTGTATTGTTTGCTGATCCTGACTTGGGATTACCTCCCAATTCCCCTAATACACAATTGTGGGTCCTATGTGTGACTTCTGGCTCAGCATGAAACGCAGCATGAACGTAGAGTGTCATGGCAGGAATGGTCCGTGTCAGCATAGGATAGAGAAGGACGGAAGGTCGAGGCATGGCTGACGTCTGCCTCATGTCAACAGGCAGGCCAGGGGTCAGGTGGGACCTCCTCCATGCCTTTTGAGCAGCTTTCTCTCCTGACCACACACCTTGTTTAAAACTACAGCCCGACCTGCCAACATTTTATTTTTCGTATATAAGTTATCACTTTCTAACATCATAAATGTTTTGTTTTCGACCTGTCTTTTCCCATTAAAAAGTATGCTCCAGGAGAACAGGAATATCTGTTTCATTAACTGCTGATTTTCCACCAGTTGGCAGAATAGTATCTAGTAAACAGCCAATAAACATATGTCAAATCCATTAATTAATGTGGTTCTAATGCCCAAGAAAAGCGAGATTCTGCATTTTCAGAAGAAAAAAGCATTTCATGCAAAACCACCCTTCTTAACAGTTCCACCCTCACACTGCTCTGATGGTAAACAAAGCTCAATGCACTTGCCCCCAGTCTTCACAGCAAACTCTACTTGGGGGCCCTAATGGCAGGGCTGTTGCAAATAGAGATACCACATCTTTAGTCTCGTTGACATCTTATTTACCGAAAAGGCACAGCTTTGGCAATTATGAGGAAAACCGTCATCATTTTCTCAAACAAGATGAACCACGAGAACTAGATGGTAGCCAGCTACCATTACTGAACATCTTGACCAAAGCTTCTGTGGAATAACTGGACCAAACGGGAGAAAAGTGTGTACCAGCGTTTCAAATGCTCATAGGCTTCACACTACCTGGAGCCCTTGAAACTGCATGAGATCAAGCTGACCAAAGCAACATGAAATATTAACTAGAAACCTCAGGGGCAAAAAGTTCAAGTTCCTGGAGGGGAATGACTCGGCAAAGGAGAATGAGGAAGGTTGCAGACCTGGGGTATGTACTCACTAGCATTGAGGTCAACATGGGGAATTGGTATATACTTTCAACAACAGTAAAAGAAAAGGTTTGCTTCTTATCTTCCACATAATACAAAGGGTTAAAATGGAAGATGGGAAAACACTGAAAGATTTGTTAAGTACCTCCCTTGGGTCAGGCACGGCACTCGGCAGTGGAAATCGAGCTGCAAACAAGAAAATAAAACCATCTCTTCTTGTATCGCCTATCTTGAGGTCACATTCCTAACACCCAAAACCAAACTCTTAAAAAAACACAGAGTGAAAACCCCTAAAGTCATATATAATTGGCCCCTTCTGATCTCATCTCTTGCTACCCCTTTCCCCACTGACTTTAGTCCAACCTCACTGGCCTTGTTGCTGTTAATCAGACTAAAACATTGCACACCTCAAAGCCTTGGCAATGGATCTTCCCTCCGACTAAGACACTCTTCTCCCCGCCGTCCAAGTGCCTGCTGTGGGACAAGGGCTAGAGACCAAGATTTAATAAGGGAAATGATAACCTTAATGCTGCATGAAATGAGGGAAAGGGAGAGGAGTAAAACAAAGAAGGAAGATAAGGAGTGACCGCAAGGCTATAATATAAAAAGCGGAAGTCAGAAAACACAACTCTGAAAAACAGATTATTTTAAGTACGCATACATCTGAAGGAAGGGGGGCTTTAGGCTGAAAGAAGGGCAAGTGAAAACACCCAAGTAAGGAGCCTGCGTAGTGCTTGTAAGAAACAGTAGGCTGGCAGTGTAACCAGAACAGGTGTGCACAAGGAGGAGAGGAATCGGAGACGAGGATGGAGCGGCAGCCACACCATCCAGGGTCTTGAAACACCAAAGAATCCCTGAATGGGCACTAGGTGCCAAGGCAAGGTGTGAACTGGAGAGCAGCAGCAGCAGCTAAATCTAACATCTGTCCAACAGAATCTTAAAATTCAGGACATATCACATTCACATACCACTTAACATCAGAATCCATTTCAGTTAAAAGGTGCACAAAGACAAAGAAAGCACGGCGAGTCAGATAACAGTATGAGCTGTTACAATGGTAAATGGCTAGAAGTGATCAGATTTCCAAGATATTTATAATATAGAACCAAAAAGATGCATTATGACTTGGGTGTGTGACATGAGAGACAAAGAGTTTAAATCTAAGGTTGCTACTTTGTTTGTGTGTTTTCTAAACAATGTAGGGGTTCTCTAGCTAGCACACTTCAGTGCTTGGCTCCTAGCTGAGAAGCTAACGATTCATTTCCCCTCAGAGATACCAGCGAAGACAGGGCTAGCGATCTACTTCCAAAAGTTCACAACAACGAAAAGCAAACGGAGTCGTATTCCAGTCTACACACACACAGGACCACCGTGAGAATGAATCACCAGACAGCAGCCAGCAAGAACACCAAACAACTTTTGGAGGAATGGATCTGCCCTGTTCTGAGATAGGCAAAACTTCAGAAGGAAAAAGAAAGTGATTTACAATGTGTACCTCAAATTTGAACATGGTAATTTTCATATACGCTTTAGACACTCAAACAGATGCCAAATAGTACAAAGTAGACATCTGAAATTGAGAGCGAACTCAATTGGAAAGATCAAATTTGGGAGTTGTTAGCTATCAGCAGATAGTAATTAAAGAAGCTAGGTGAAGTCAATAAGTGACTAAAGTTGGTAGTTAAGAAAAGAGCTACGCAACTTGAGACCCGGACACTTCGAGAGAAAATGTGAAGAGAGACGGAAAGGAAAGTAAATACATAGGAAGAGAATTCCCAATGAGCAGCAGGAGGGATGGCGGGCAGGGAAGAGAAATGTGTTGTCTGAAAAGACAAGTGAAAAAAAAGTATCTTAAGGAGTTGAGAGAACAACTGTGTCAGAATCTGCTGGCAGTTCAAGATGAAAACTGGGAATTGACCACTGAAGTTCACAATGGAGAGGCATTCTTGCACTTGACAAGCACAGTTTTAGTGGCGTGTAGGGGGCAAAAGCCTGGTGTTAAGTGCATTCAAAAGACAAAGGAGAGAGAAAAATTGGAGTCAGTACAGACAGCTAACCTCTTAAAGCAGTTTGGCTATAAAAGTAAGGAGAGAAATTGTCCAGTGGCTGGAATGAGTGGGAGTGGAAGTGTGTGGGTCTGTGTGTTTAAGTGAAGAGAAACAGTTCCCCATTTTTAGTGCCAACAGAAAAGGACCCAATAAAAGGGGAAAATCAAGGATTTAGGGCAGGGACAGAACTCCGAGAGATGTCTGGGAGCAGGCGAGCGAGGCTGGGCTCGGGTGATCCTGAGAGAAGGTCCCATCACTGGCGTGGCATCATTAAAGCCATGGGAATAGGGGGGGGGGGGGGAAGAATACAGAGCATGAGACTTTAGCAATGATTCAAGTCAACATAGTGGAGCCAGTCCGTTCTCTCACTTCACTGCAGAGCTGTCAGGACCGGATACTGCTGCTGGAGTCTGTAAACAACGCCTTGGGGGGCTCCTTACAAACACACCCGAGCAAGTTAAGCACTTTCTGAAATTGCATGTAGTTTCAGGAGGAGAAGCACTCTTTCACAAGACTAATACTAAATTAATGAAAATATGTTTGGGCACAAACCCAACGTTGTAAAGGCCAGACACTCTTAAAAACGAACGCATAGGGGAGGGTGGTAAGCAAACTGAACATCAAACAATGCTGGCAAGCTGCACAGTCATAAAAATCAACTAGGTTTTAGGTTCCTAATGGAAGAGACCATTTATTATCATCGCTGAGGACAACGTTATCTGGTCACTACTCAATAAATACTAGTTGAATTAGTTAATTCAATTCTGTTGTGTTGCATTACATGCTCCTCTCAATGAACTCATGGTTTGCTGGTTTATAGCCGTAATAATCTCATGCAGCGTCCCCACTAAAATGCATTGTTTTCATTGATTTCTCTCATTGTCACAGTGCTATTTTTTGGCTTTGCATTTTTAGTGTAGTCTTGGAAATGTACACTATGCGGTAAATGCAAAATATCTTAACAAGGACTGCTAAATGATCATATTATAATTAATGAAGGGAAAATTGCCTTGCTGGATTGTTGTAAAATGGCTGATAAATCCTGAAGTGACTTGGATTTGGTATTGTTTTAGCATAAGGCAGTGGGGGTAGGAAACGCATAAAAATATTTGCCATTGAAATTAATGGGAACTGACTTTCTTTTTCCTTAGAAAAATCACCCTATGAAGGACTTTGACGAAATAAATTAGCTCCATGAGGCAGGAGGCGTCTACATTTACTTGATTCCAAATGGGGAGCAAGGATAGTCATTTGCACAAAAGTATTTCCCAGTGGTACTTAGAAAACTGAAACGAGATGGACTGCCTCACCTGTTTCCCTGAGAGCCCACCGAGACAGCTTATGTTAGTTTCCACCAATAACCCACTAGATTAAATAGCTCTATTGTAAGTTTGAAGAGCTCTAGTTGAAATAAAGTGTTTTGAGGATGAAGTCAGAATTAGACTAGGCTATACAGACCTCCCAGAAATTTTATTCCCCCCGACAAAAAAAGTGTTACTTGATCAACTTAAGAAAACACACACCCCCATATACTCAAATATAAGCCGACCCGAATATCAGCTGAGGCACATAATTTTATCATAAAAACTGCATTAAAAATGTGCTGACATATTATTATATCTGCAGGTCCACCTAGATAAGATAGGCGGGACAAACAATGTAAGAAGAAAATAACGGGACCAAAGGTCCCAGAGGGAAATGAGAGTGTGAGAGGTGGGGGAAAGGAGGAGGTATTGGCCAACTCAGGGACAAGGGAACAAGGAGTGGTTCAAAACCAGTGCCAGGGAGGGGATGGGAGGACTGGTAGGGAGTGACCAAGGGCAAGGTACTGAGAGG
Organism: Tenrec ecaudatus; assembly: GCF_050624435.1. NCBI lineage: Eukaryota > Metazoa > Chordata > Mammalia > Afrosoricida > Tenrecidae > Tenrec > Tenrec ecaudatus. Next base: position 1,733,458 of record NW_027459458.1, read on the forward strand.
AATTACTGAAACCAGAAAGAAGGCTGAACATGGTAGTGGGACAGGAGGAAGGCGTAAGGAAATAGAGGGAAGGAGTAGGAGGAAAAGGGCATACCCAGAAGCCTAAATACAGACATGTACATATGTAAATATATTTATGATTATGGGGGAAATAGACCTATGTGCATATATTTATAGGTTTAGTAGTAAGGTAGCAGGTGGACATTTGGCCTCCTCACGTGCATTCCCTTAATACAAGAGCACCTTGCTCAGCTAAATGGTCATTTCATGATTCCCACCTTCCCAGCATGATCGCTAAAGATAGACGTATGCATAAGCAAATGTGGTGGGAAAAGCTGATGGTGCCTGGCTATCAAAAGATATAGCATCTGGGGTCTTAAAGGCTAGAAGACAAATAAGCGGTCATCTAGCTCGGAAGCCACAAAGCCCACAGAGAAGAAGCACACAAGCCTATGTGAACACGAGGTATTGAAGGGATCAGGTAGCAGACACCAAAGAACAAAAACCATCATTGTGTGATCACCTTCCCCACATAAACGCTGAAGATGAATGTGTGCATAAGCAAGTGTGGTGAAGAAGGCTGATGGTGTCCGGCTATCGAGAGATATAGTGTCTGGGGTCTTAAAGACTTGAAAGTAAACTAGCGGCCATCTAGCCCAGAAGCAACAAAGCCCACATGGAAGCAGCACACCAACATGTGTGATCATGAAGGGCCGAGGGGACCAGGTTTCAAGCAACAAAGACAGGTGGGGAAAAAATCATATCATTGTGAAGGAGAGGAGCATGTGACGGGGACCCAATGCCCATCTGAGGACAACTGGACATCCCTTGCAGAGGGGTAGTGGGGAGGAGATGAGTCACTCAGTGTTCACTGTAGCAATAATGAAACTTTCCTCTAGTTCTTAAATGCTCCCTCTTCCCAACTATCATGAGCCAAATTCTACCTTGCAGACCTGGTTAGACCAGAGGATGCACAGTGGTACAGATGGGATCTGGAAACACAGGGAATCCAGGACAGATGAACCCCTCAGGACCATTGGTGAGAGTGGCCATACCAGGAGGGATGGGGGTTAAAAACGGGGAACCGATCACAAGGATCTACATATAACTTCCTCCCTGGGGGATGGGCAACAGAAGAGTGGGTGAAGGGAGACACTGGGCAGTGTAAGATAGGATAACATAATAATTTATAAATTATTAAGGGTTCATGAGGGAGAGGGGGGCAGGGAGGGATTGGGAGGGAAAAAAGGAAAATGAGTTGCTGATTCCAGGAACCCAAATGGAAAGCGAATTTTGAGAATGATGAGGGCAACGAATGTATAAGTGTGCTTTGCACAATTGATGTATGTATGGATTGTGATAAGAGTTATATGAGCCCCAATAAAATTATTTTTTTTAATGTGCTGAAAAACTCGGCTTATACACAAGTATATATGGTAAATGGTATTCAGTATTTGTACATTCCAATAGCTAAGCAAAAGCAGAAAAAATATATACAGAGGAAGAAAAAACACACTGAAAGGATCACAAATAATCACTATAATATGCATAATCAAGTATTATAAATCTATTACCTCCAATTAAAAACAACAATACAGCCACTGATACAGGGAGAAGACCCAATCACAGAGTAAGTATGGAACTGTAACCACGCTACCGGATGAGAGACAGTAAGCGTGCCCACCTTCAAGGAGAAGGACTGTCGTTGTCATCAGTGCTGTCAGCATGAAGACATAGATACATCTGTGACAACTTGAGAAACTACACAAGCTAACCTCTCTCATTTACAAAAATTCAAAAGGTACTATATCTCATAATTTGTCTATTATAGGAAAGTAAATCGATCAACATACTATATAAAACCAAATGTATAAAGTGAAATCTATGAGCTTTCCCTAGTACACAACATGAAAACTGATCTCCCATCTACTTCTATCTCTTCTTCTCATTCAATTCCCCTCTCTTTTTCTGGACTTAAGTAAAATGAAGGCTGCTTTTAATAGGTATTTCATGTTCTGGATATATAGTACAATGAGTCACTGTTCATAGCCTGGCTAGCAGGTAATTGTACCGTACATTTGTACCGTACACGTTGGTACTTAATTACATCCCATATTGTGTAAGTCTCTAATTCACACATTCCTATAAATATCTCATTGCTTCCTCATCAAAACCACAATCTCCCTGAAGGCAGATATTCTTGTTACAAAATACCAGTTCCTCCTCTAAGATGGCACCTCTGTGCCAGGTGGGTAATGGATCTTCATAAAAGCATAAAGTGTTGAAAAGAAGTAATCGAGCATACGCTTTAGAGAACTTCTTGATATACAGATTTTGAGCAGTACCAAAAGGAAACTGAAAACTATCAGTCTATAATTAATTGAAATTTAAACAGGGTGAATAACAAAATATTCCAATAAAATTCTGACTCACTTTATCTATCACTGAATTAATTATGAAATGTCCATGAAGAAATCACACTTGAAATACTCAAATATATCTTCGGAGATAAAATTAGGAGCTATCATATGTGCACTTTTAGCTAGTTAAGTTTCCAGTTTTTCTATAAAGAACATGTATTGCCTTTAAGGAACTAAAACAACAATAACAACAAAGGAAAAAGTCTTGTATTATTCCTGAGAACAGATCATGGAGTTTGAAATTCCATATCCAAGTGTGTAATCTGAGTACTTTACTTCATCACCAAATGCCTAGTTTTCTTCATCTGGAAAATGAGAATATAAGAGGGACTATCTCCTAAGGCCATAGTAAAACACTAAATGGGTCAAAATGTTCCATGTCCTAAGGAGTGACTCATATATAGTAAAAGTGATATAAGTATTTGTTGTTGTTATTTTTAGTATGTCTTTGGGATAGGAGGAAAGAGGACAATTTCATTCTTCAAATTTCTACAACACATCCTTTTAAGAAGCACTCCATGCCTCTGAGGGTTCTCATGAAGATAAAATATAAATAAGATAGCTTGCTGTATTGTATCAAGTAGATGATACACTTTTAATTATAATTGAACAGCTAGAAATAGAAAAGATCTGCCAATCTCATATAAATAGATTACCTACAGATAGGTTAATTATCAAATTTAGAGATTTAAAACCAAATCCTCACATGGTGAACACCAATTACATAATTCTCCTCTGGGGTCTCTCCTGGATAAACCGCATGAGGAGAAAATTCAAACCCTTGGGGGTATGTTAACAGATGAGACCACAATAGAAAAACAGACTGCTCAGTACTACAATTGAAAAAGAACTTGGGAAAGAAGGAAAAGAGAGGAGAGAAGGCATTGCAGAGTTTATAATCGAGAAATAAAAATTACTTTTAAGATTTTTAAAATTTTAATATTTATTAATAGAAATTTTTATTTTAAGGTCATTGGTCATATAATACCCTTACATGCACATTTCGCCTCCATAGCTTAAGTAAAATCAGGTCAACTAGTAGTTTATTATTGGCTCAATTGGTCTAAAATTTGACTTTCTAATGGAAAGTAGCAAGCTCCTTATTCCTCTGGGATTTGGTTGGGGAAAGCAAGTTAAGGCAGCTCTCAGCTCTCAGCTCTGCAGAAGCAGCCTTTGTCCACCAGAGATAAGTGTTATCAGAACATAAGCCTTTCTTCCCCTCCTCCTCTTAGAAAATCACTGGGAATTCCTAGAAACCCATTGTCTATAGCCATGCCCCACATCCATTGTCTCTTCAACACATCTATCAGGTATTTGTTGCCAACATCCCCTGCAACTTGTCAAAGTCACTGTGACAGGTAAGTCGCGCCTCATCTTGGCTGGGTCAGGATTCTCAATACGTTCCCAGTAATCCTCCACGATGTGATCTAACACAGCACAACAATTCCCATCTTGGGGTCTGCTTGTGAGTAGACAAGCACAGGTGAGAACATAAAGGCGGGATGCAACCTCCTGACTTAGGTCACAGCCCTCATGCAATGGGAAGGAGGTTTCTTTGGGGAATGTGTCCTACTACTCATGTACTGGTCAGTTGAGGCTGTGGGAAACTGCCTCGCTTTTTGATGGTGGGGATCCTACATCTGGCTCATCAACCCCTGGGGTTCTTTGGACTTCAACCAAAGACCCACTATCTACATTAATGACCCTCGACGTCACCAATAGTTTGCCATTTGGCCTTCTGTGCATGGATTTTATGAACTCTGCAGCCACAAGCCTGACCTCGGACCTCAGACTCATCCTCCTCTGTAGTCATTGACCTTTCTGTCTTCTTTCTTTCTGTGTAATCAGTCACTATAGTTAGGCAAGTCAGGAGAAGCCCCCAGCTTAACATCTGATCCATGCACTTGAGCTAGACTGAACTTACCCATGTCTACAATTGTATGAGGCATTGTCTTGATATCAATTTATCTCTTTATAAGTGTCCCTAGTTTTGCTTCTTTATCTGTAACACAGTCAGTAATTACCTTAACGTTGCTAAAGTTAATTCTCAGTCAGTCCGCCTGTAACATGACGTGTCAGAATTGTCTGCTCCTATTTGAGATACTCTCTAGACATTGTCTATTCCTGGTTTCCTCAGCACCTCTATTAGCAGCTTTGCAGTTGCTGGAATCCACTCAAGGGCATGTAGATGATAGCCTCAGATGACTGATCTCTGTCAGTGCTGCCTTGTCCCATTCTCTTTTCTACCTTCTTTCACCACCAGGGTGAGTGCACGAAGCTTCACATTTCATTAGATACTGACAAATGTATATCTCAAGCCAAACCACTCAGTCAACTCCAGTTTCAAATCCAACATCTGTTTAAATTTCTAGCAGATATAAAATGTCTACCTAAATGTTTAATAGATATGTCAGTCTCTAAGTGATCTCCTTCTTGGACAGACGATCTTTTGTCTCAGCAAATGGAAATTCCACCCTTCTCATTCTTCAGCCCTGGTGCCAAAGTGACTTGCTTGTGGAGCTAACCACAAAATCAGCAGTTCTAATCCATCACCCACACTGAGGAGAAAGGATGACGTTTTCTGCTCCCACAAAGGTTTACAGCCTCAGACACCCAAAGGGACAGTTACACTCTATCCTACAGAGTCACTGAATTGGAATTGACTCAGGGTCAGTGAGTTTATTGATATATTTATGGTTCTTTCCTCAAAACCTTAGAGTTGGTGCCTTGATTTCTCTCTCTTTCACACCTCATACATCTTCGTCAACAAATTCCAAATGGTTCTGCTACCAACCAGAATTGTTCTACTCCTGTCTATGCCACTGTTAACAGCCTACACTAAGTGGCCATCATTTTGGGCCTGAATTTTAACTGCTTTTCATGCCTCTGCCCTTTCCACCTACAACAAAGTTCTTTTATGTGAACCACTGCTGACATTTTCAGATGAACACTTGGCCTCACGATGTAAAATGTTTAGCAGCACCTCTGGCTTCTAAATGTCAATATCATCTCTCCGCATTTGGGACCATTGCAAATGTCCCCAAAACCTCCGAATGTTTTGGTTTTTGGATGGGGCAACAAATTTACCCATGATTAAGAACCAATACTATATAGCATGTCTTATCCAAGCCATGGGTCACCTCAAATACACATGAAAGTTGGATAGTGAATAAAGCCACAGAAGAATCGATGCAATTGAACAATGGTGCTGGCAAACAATATGGAAAGTACCATGAGCTGCCAGAAGAACAAACAAAGTTCTCTTCTAAGAGATGGACAGCAATGATGACTGTGTCCCATTTGGGGGATCAAATAACAAAACTGTAGTAAGCAGAAACATTTGATGGTGTAAGATATGGCAATTTAATAATAATAATATATAATAAGGTTTCCTGGGGGGTAGGGAGGGCTAAGGAGGGGATAAAGGGGATCTGATATCAACAAGTTCACGGAGAACATGTTTTGAAAATGATGGTGGCAGCAACTGTACAAATATGCTTGATCTAATTGAAATATAAATTTTTATAATATCTATAAGAGCTACCAATTTTTAAAAAAATAGAATACAGCTAGAATGCTGCTCAGAAGTGTGTGAGGCAAGACTTCATCTCATGTACTTTGGACATGCTACCAGGAGAGATTAACCCATGCCAAAGGAAATTATGTTTAATAGAGTGTCAAAGAAAAGGAGGAAGACCCCCCAAACATCATGGACTGACATAGTGTCTGTAACAACGGGCTCAAAAATAATAAATGATGGCGAGGATGACATAGGAATGGGCCGTGATTCACTTTGTTGACCAGTAGAATAAAATAACGAGGGAGGTGCTCTCAGCCATCCAAACAGATGAGTTTGAAAATGTTTCCAAGAATGGAATCACAGATTTGACTAATGTATTAAGTATAATGGATAATACTTTGAAGGTTAAAAGGTTGTTTTGTAAAAAAATTTAAATGCATAGCTTAGAAAAAAAAAAGCCTGGGTTATTTTTGGATACCCGCTTGAATGTTGTCATCAAGTCGGTGCTGCACAGTAACCCTATGCACATCGGAACAAAGCACTCGTCTCCATCCCAGCGTCACGCCTGTCCTTCACTTTGAGCTCACTGTTGCAGTCACTGCCAATCCCTCTCTCTCATTGAGGGCCTTCCTTCTTTACATTGCTGCTCCACTTTACCAAGCATGATGGACTTCTCCAGGGACCGGTCTCTGCTGATAATAAGTTCCAAGTATGTGAGACAAGGTCTTACCATCTTTCCTCTAAAGAGCGTCTGGCCGTCCTTCACCAAGATAGACCAGTTTGCTCTTTTGGCAGTCCGTGGGACTTTCATTCTTCTTTGCCAACACCGTAGCTCAAATGCAGAGAATCTTCTTCTGCTTCCTTATCCAATATCCAACTTTCACACGCACAAAAAGTCACTGAAATACCATGGTTTCTGTCCGCTGTACCTCAGTCCTCAAAGTGACCTTCTTACTTTCCAATACTTGAAAGAAATTTTATGCAACAGATTTACATTTCTTGAGTGCTGTTTCCATGAGTGTTGATGATGAATCCCAGCAAGACGAAATGCTTGCCAACTACAATCTTTCTGTTTTTCCTGATGTTGCCTATTAGTCCAGTTTTGAGAATCTTGGTTTTCTTTACATTGAGTTGTAATCCATACTGAGGCTGAAATCCTTGATTTTTAACAACTAGAGCTTTAAGTCCTCCTGTCTTTCAGCCAGCAAGGTGTGTCATCTGTATATTGAAGGTTGTTAATAAGCCTGCCTCCCAATCCTGATGCTGAGTTCTTCACATAATCCCGTTTCTCTGATGATTTGCTGTGCAAACAAATTGAGTAAGTAGGACAAGAGGATTCAATTCTGACACACGCTTTTACTGAATTTTAAACCAAGTAGTAGTCCCTTGCTCTGTGCACACAATGTCCTCTGGATCCATGTACAGGTTTCACATGAGCATAATAGGTAGTTCCTGTTCTTCTCAAGGTAATCCATAGTTTGCAGTGATTCATACAGTGGAATCCCTTCACATAGTGAATGAAACACGCTGCACAACAGCTGGTCTTCTCTGTGTTAAGCCAAATCCATCTGATTTCAGCAATGATATCTTTTGTTCAATATCCTCTATTGAATCTGGCCTGAACCTCTGGCAGCTCCAAATCAATGAACTACTGCAACTGTTGTTTACTACTTCAGCAAAATATTGCTTGCATCTGATATCAAGGATAATTTTCTTATTCTGTTGAGTCACATTTATTTGGAATGATTATAAATATGGATTTCTTCCAGTCAGTTGACAAAGCAGCCATCTTCCAAATTTCTAGAGGAGTGCTACCAGTGGTTCATCACTTTGTTGAAACATTTCAATTGATATTCTATCGATTCCTGAAACCTTGTTTTTGGCTAATACTTTCAGGACAGCTTGGATCTATTCCTTCAGTGTCATTAGTTCTTAGTCACATGCTACATCTTGAAATGGACAAATGTTGATTAGTGTGGTTCAATGACTGTGTATTCCTTCTTTCAATGCTTTCTCCATCATTCAATATTTTGCAGATAGAATCTTTCAAGATTGAAACTGAAGGCTTGACTTTTTTAATAATGAGTTATTTCAGTTAAAGATATGCCAACTATGTTCTTTCTTTTTGGTGTTCTAACTCTAAGTCTTTGCACATTTAATCATAATAATTTATTTTGTCTTCTCAAGCTGTCCTTTGAAATTTTCTGTTCATCTCTTTGTGTCCATCATTTCTTCCATGTATTGGGCTAATTTTTCTACTACCCTAAGTCCTTTGCTCAAAAACCATTTTCCCAATGGTGTCTTCTGTGATTTCCCATTTAAAAACCTCAACACCTTATTAGACATAACCAAACACTTATTAGCAATGGTTAGGGTGACATAGGTAATTCATGAAGGCGATGTTCTAAGGCCTACTTTGGTGAGTAGAGATTGAGGCCTGAAAAACTCATGTGGCCATCTAGGGTACAATTACTGGTCTCCTTTGCTCCCCCACTGGGAGGAGAGAAGACTGATAAAAATAGAAACTCTCATGGAAACAATTAGTCTAATAGTTGTATGGGGCATGCACACATCAGCCTTCACATCCATGAAACACAAAGCACTAGGTGGCGCCTGGCTACCACTTCCACCTGCTATGGAAAGGCTTACACAGAAGGCTCGGGTAGAGCAGAGGAGAATACAGTACAGATTCCAGAATCACAAAAGAGACCGGGCTCACAGGCTGGAGAGAGACTGGTGGCACCCTGAAGTCTATGATCCTTAGTCACTCCTCAGGTCTGTAACTGGACTCACCCTTGTAGTTCACGTTTCAGTCACACATCAGACAGGTCTCAAAGAGGGATAACAGCGCTAGTGTGGTAGGCACACCTGAGTATAATCAACCAATTAAGACCCAAAGGGCAGCATTTCCCCAAGGACAAATTTCAGAGCATTCGAAAAGAAGCATGGATGGGAACGGGTAACAGAAAGGAAGTACATATGTGATGGTACATGAGATGAAACAAAATGTGTTTAATTGTTGAAAAAAACTGATGATCTGCTCTGTAAACCGTCACCCAATTCACAACAAAATCAATTTACAAAAAGAAAAAAGTAAAACAAGTAAAAATATGAGCTTCATCTACAGTGCCACACACACACACTTTCTATTCATCCTTTCTGCCTTTGCTAACCCCAAGGTCAGCAGTTCAAAATCACCAGCCACTCCATGGGAAAAAGATGAGGTTTTCCATTCCTGTAAGGAGCTCCAGTCTGGGAAACCCACAGGGGCATTCTACCCTATCCTACAAGGTCGCTGTGAGTCTGCATCAATCTTATGGCATTGAGTTGTTTTTGTTTTGTCTTTTAATCTGTAGCTGATAGGCTATATATTTTACTTAATGATTTAACTTGCCTCAAATTAATAGGTTTTAAATAATAGTATAGAATGAAGTTTTGTATTTTTTATCCACAACTCTATGGCTATCAGAAAGTTAAGTGTCTACAACAGGTGAGTGACCCAACGAACACCTGCAGAGGAAATGAGAGGAGGAGGGAAGGTCGAAGAGAGGGCAGGAAGGGAAGATAGGTAAGGGAAGAGAGGATGGGTGAAATAGACTCTATAGTAAGACAGCCACAGCGAATACCCAAAACGAGTCTGCCTGGGTCATTCATAAAAACCGAGTTGATTCCAAAATATTCCTTTTTTGAAAATACAATTCACAATGTATAACAAAAGCTAAGACCTTGTCAAACTACTTCTGCTTTTACCAAACTTTATGTAGGATTTTATATAGAAAATGTACTTATAATGTCATTAACAGACATATGAAAATATCTATAGAATGCATAGAAACTGAGAGAAATTTTACAAAGCACATGGGCTGTGATATCTTCCCAAGATAACACTGACTGTGCCGGGGTAAAGTCAAATCATTCCATGCCATACACCCTAAAGTATGTTAGCGAGTCACCATCACAGTGAACAGCGTCCATTTCTACAGAGAAAGCGTACATGGTTCGGCTGGGAGTGAAGCAGAGGAGCAGAAATGCTCCCTGCTGCAAGCTGACAGTTACATGGGACCCCTGAAGTTTTAAATTGAGTTCCTCTGCTAATTACCGGCCTGAAAGAGACAAAGAATGATCCACATTTTATTCTCTGCTGAACTTGCAACAAGCACTCGTGAATGGGACATTAGGGTCAAGCTGGGAAGCTCCAGTTTGTTTGACCGAGTACAGAGCATGGTGTCACCTCCCGCGCAAATAAGGTCAGGTACACCTCCCTGCCTTGGGTTCCCACCAGGGAGATGTCAGTGTAACCGGGGCTAACTGAGGACTTGAGAGAGAGGATAAAACAAAAACGCAAACAAAACAGAAAACAAAAAATCACGTTGCCTATGGATTTGAAGTTATTTATGTTTTAAAATGAATTCAAATATGTACAATCTCATTCTTTTCCATCACATGCTACACCTAGTGGTAAGAGTGTCAACTATTCTGTCTATTTTCTAAACAGCTCATTGTATGACCAGTAAAGCTACACAGCAGGCAGGTACTTTAATGAAACAGGCCTATTCTCTGGGGACAAGAACCTGTGGTTGAAACGCTAGCACTGTGATCATGAAAGCACTTTGTTCTTGCCAATGAGCAATACTTTTGATGTGGATCCTGATCAAAAATCCCCTTGGGAAGGAAAAACGTGTAGCGGTGGGGAGGGGGGAACAAAGGAGTGTTGTGATGTGAGATTTCAAAACAGATTTTCTCAGAAGAAAAAATACCTTCAGCATTCAAAATGGGTATGCATTCTACCTTTCTGGAAAGTCATAGAATGACGTTGCCAAAGCAGCCTCATTGAAGTTAAAGTAATAAAAGTAATTAATTTATTCATTCAACCAACAGTGTTGAGTATACTACTTTCGTGCATGGAAGAAACATAAGAACACTCGAGAACACAATCCCATGACCAGTGCAATTCCTTTCTCTCTTCTCTTTATTTAACTTACTATAACTCGGCATCCAACATGTGGCTGAATGAAAAAAACCGAGGGGCAGCTTACACACTGTAGCCCGGCATGTGAGAGTTAGGAAACAAGCACTAATCAATGGGCACCTCCTCATAGTGTCACAGTGAAGACTTTGGGGAATCACAGAGAATGTGTTTGACATCCCAGCTCCTTCATTTAATGGCTGTCTGCAGGAATAGGAAACTTCATGGTCTCAATTTCCTTAATATAAAAAATAATCGTGTAGCAGTGCCTACTGTACACGGTAGTTAAGAACATGAAGTGTGACACTGCCAAGAACCTTTTACGCATGTTTTTAACAAAGTAGAATTATTTTGGCTATCTTTTAAAATGCTAAACCTACATCAGTTCTTAAATAATTATACACATACTTTGTGGCAAGAATCCAGAAGCACCAAACTTTATTTTACCTCTTGTGAAATCATAGCCTCTAAAAATATAACCCTTAGACTGTTCATGCGTCCTAAGCATCTTAACCAATAAACTCCACCTTCAAGGAGCCCTTCTGAAAAAATAAACAAGAAAATTCTTACCGAGTTTTGGCAAAGAATAGGGCACTTTAAAGTAGTCTTCATAAAACTCAATTAGTCTCTTTGTTATATGGAGGGCGTAGTGCCCGGATCCTCTTCTGATGGCGTCGGGTCTTGCATACAACCGCACCTAAAACATATGCAGACGCAGCACTTTAGCCTTTTGGTCTCAAGTTGTATCTATCGTGCAAATATGAACCTACACAAATTACTTCAAGGACTACAAAAATTAAACAATATCCTTTGTCCATTATATCAAGGCACTTTGTAATTGAAAGAATCAAACTACAACAATTGAAGTAACCAAGGTGAGCAAGTTACAATTTCCTCCCTTTGCAAGACGACAAAGAGAACAATTCTATACCTTGCTTCAAAATAAATATTCAAAGTGATCACTTATGTGCGCCTGTTAGAGATTTGAAGGTATGGTGGATTAATATAATGGGTCCCTAATGATGCTGAAAATAGTCAGGATACGGTGGCTCAGCAGGAGAGAAAATTCATGGTTTGTTAAAGACATATTATAACAAACTTTGAAAGTATTACTGAGCAGGGCAGAAATATAATTTATGCCCCCTTCTTTTCTTTGGAAAAAACCTGTCTTGTTCCCAATCTGCAAACCAGGGATAGAAAATTCTTGCCTGGACATCAACAATCCTCATTCTGGTGGGCACTCTGCAAGTGCTCCTGGCTCAAACCCAGCTGAACATCATTCATATTCCAGCACAATCTGGACCCTTAATATGGATTTTAAATCAAGCATTGTATATTATCTAGTCCTCAGCCAAGAAGGATCCTAAGGCAAGTAACATAAAACTGAACAAAACTAACAATTGTACAGAAAAGGCTAAAATGAGATTAGTTTCCATAAAGCTTTCATAAAGCTATCCAGCATCCTTCTTTCCAAAGGCTAAGTCTATTTTTCACAGATGTGGTCCCTAATCCTCATATCAATTGTGTGAATAAGAAATGTGTATTTTGTACAGCAGTGGAGAGCAGTGTCCTGGGAGTTGGATTTTAGTCCAACTCTGCCACTAAGAACGTGGGATGCTGGTGAGCAAATTACTTAACCTGCTTGGGTCTCAAATGTTCTCATTTATAAAATAAAGGTGTTTGCCACCAGATAGTTCTACAGTGTTTTTCAATTCTAAAACACCTATTCCCAATCCCATTTTACAGATAAAAGGATTTATTTTCTTACTGGTGATTTTCCCAAATCAGTATAAAATATTTTATTTAGTATATGTAAATGGATATTTATGTTCATAAAGACTACAAAGGAAAACTGTAGTCCATGTGTAATGGTTAGATCTTATACTAACTTGGTACTTTTGTGGAGGCAGGGGTGGAGTCAAACCTGTCAATCATGTAGTCGCCTAGTGACGCCTCCTTGGGGGCGTGGCTTTTTATAAGCGAACAGCAAGAACTTCTTTCTCAAGCCCGCCGCCTTCCCTGCTTGCCAAGATTGTGTCTGCCTCTAGCGTCAGCCCCATGTGGACTGCAGACCCTGCATGTTTCAACACCCTGCCATTTCCCACCAACCCTGGATCCACAGGACTCTGCGCCCACCTGTGATCCCCCTGCTTCCGCTAAAGGTACTTGTTCTGTTTCATCCGCCTGCCTCAGCTGGGATGCATTCTTGATGTGAAATTGTTTCTTGATATCAAGGGTTTTTTTTTCTGATTTCAAATCCATAAACAATCTATGTCATTGGTTTTGTTTCTTTAGACACCCTAGCCTACCCCATCGCAATATAACACATGATTGTACAGGTGACTCTTTACCATCTATATTAAAAGGAGAGAGAAGGGAAAACCAAAGCAGCTGCTCTTAAGTCAATTCTGAAGCAGCGGCTCGATATGTCCCAGAGCAGACCCGCTCCATAGAAGTGTATCACGGTAATTCGTCTGGAAGTCGTTCCTCGGGACTTCCTTCAACAGAATTTCTGGGTAGGGGTGAGCCAATCGCAAACTATCTGTACAGTCAAGATATAAGTACAATCTAAAAGCCTAGAAAATCGAGGAAAACACATTTTGACTTTAGCTTGAAAGACCTATAATTCAATACCAGATTTACTGACTAACACATTTCCAACAAAAATGGCTGACAGAAATATAACCTCTTCCATCAATCAATTCCACAAATCAGTCAAGATATCTGCAATGAATTCAATAACAATTAACTACTAAAATGATGAAGCTGCTTCTCATGCAGCAACTAAGTTAGATATAAAATTGGGTCCAGTCACCACAGATTTAGTCGGCAGCGGTAGAAAGCCGACACTCTCAGGAAAGCCCATCTGAAAGAGCAGCACATGCCACTCTTGACACTCGGGGAAATGCAATCATTCTGAGTCCCTGCTGTGCCTGGCATCAACTATTCTGTATACATTCGGTATTTTAGGTGGAATTCCCAAGAGATAGGCCACAAGACAAGTAGGGTGTGTGGGTGATCAGGAAAGAGGCGTGCCCAGGAGATACCTCCGAGGGAATAGGCAAAGCAGCATCCAGAAACGTGAGAATCCAAGCGAGGCTGCAATTTCAGGTGAAATCTGGAGCACAGACTGACCCACAAGGGCCTCGATGATCTGGAAAGTGTGTCCTGCGTGATTGGCTGGCTCCCATGAGCCTGGACCAGGCCTCATTGGCTGCTCACTGCTAAGGGCGGGCATAAAACCTCAGGCACTTCCTGTTCTTGAGACAGCTGGGCAAGGAGCTCCCCTAGTCAATTGCTCGTGTTTTGGGACTCTCAGGTGTGAGCAGTTAGGAGTAAAATCACTAAACCGGAGCAATAGGGACATCAAATAGGGAAGGGGATCTAGCCTATACAACAGCAACTGTCATAGAAACTAATTCACTGTCAACAGATATTTAATTAGCACGTGCTCGGTGCCATAATAATCCGAGAAGTGGTGGACTGCTCACAAAAAGGTCAGTGGTTCAAAGCCACCAGCTAACTGAGAGGTCACCACTTCAAACTCACACTTCAGGAGCAGCATGAGGCCATCTGCTTCCATTGAGGTTTACAGCCTCGGAAATTCTAAGGGACACTGCCTGCCTCTCTGTCCCGCAGGGTCACTATGAATCAGAATTACTCAATGGCAGTTGGTTTAGTTTTTTGATTATTTTTAATAGGGATGAAAAAGACTACAGGAGGAGCAGGTGTGCATGTGTGTGTGAGAGATTGAGAGAGAAATGACTCAATGGCAGTGGGTGTTTTGTTCTTTGGGGGGAATTTTGTACCATGGTCAAGGCTAAGTATTTTTTATTTAATGATGAAGAAAACATGGTCTCTAGTTAAATGAGGTACAAAGCATTAAGGTACAAAGATCAGAGATAATATAATCATCATTATTAAAAAGCTTAACATATATTCAGTAATTTAGTATTTGTATTTTTTAGTTACATTATTTTCATATCAACTTGAAGATATGAAAATGTAGGGGTGGAGTCCAGTCTGTCAATCAGATCACAGCCTGATGATGCCTCCTGTTGGGCATGGTCTTCTCATATGAAGGATCCTGGGCTCGCGCTCGCTCTCTCTCTCTCTCTCTCTCTCTCTCTCTCTCTCTCTCTCTCTCTCTCTCTCGCTCTCTCGCTCTCTCGCTCTCTCGCTCTCTCGCTCTCTCGCTCTCTCGCTCTCTCGCTCTCTCGCTCTCGCTCTCGCTCTCGCTCTCTCTCGCTCTCTCTTTTTCTCTTTCCCTCTGCCTTTACCCTCCTGCTGGCAAGCCACTCAGAGACCTTCCAGAGCCCTGTGATGCTTCTACCACCATTTGATCCACAAGACTTGTCACCTACCAGCCTGTGATCTTCCTGCATTTTGCATCATTGCTTGCAGCTGTGTGAGTCTGAAGAGGAATTTATGGACTAAGATCAGACTTACAGACTAGTATTGGACATAAGGATTTTATCAGGACTATACTGGGATATTTTATTTATGCAGAATTACTTCTTGATATAAAGCTCTCTCTTACACATATATGAGTGTCCTTGGAATCCACTCTGTCCAGCAAACACATTGTACAAGTAACATTTTCCTGTGATATAAATGGCAAATGTATCATGAGAAAAATATATAGCTTTCAGAAGGTTTGAAATGAAGTAACTAATAAATTCAAGTTAAAACTATAACTAGGACCACTACAAAATGACAGAGTAAGGGTCACTGATTTTAATCTTAAGCACCATCACCGATTTTGGTAAAAATGCAGCTATTTCTATCAATCAACTCCACCAGACTGTCAAGCTATCTGCAGGACCAGACAAGAAAAGCATGATTGAGTCAATCTGGTTGTTAAGAATTGATGGAAATGATCCAATTCCAGGTGAGGAAATAAGACATAGAAGCAGTGTCTTCATTTATTCATTCCAACATGTATTGCATGCCTGCTGTGTACCAGGCACTTTACGGGAGCCTACAAATAAAACAAGACCACAGAGTGCGTAGCCCTCGAGGTCTGAAGTTTGAACTCACCAGCCGCTCCAATGGAAAAAAGATAAGTTTTTGGTTCCTGTAAAGATTTACAGCCTTGGAAACCAAAAGTGGCAATTCTGCTCTGTCCTATAAGGTCAGTGTGAGTCAGAATTGACTAGATTCATACCATGCACTTCATAGCAGTGCCTAGATGTTGATAAGTAATGGCATGGATTAAGTTGTGTATCCTCAAAAGATGGGTGAGCTTGGCTGGATCATGATTTCCTGTATTGTGATTTTATTACTCCCCCACTTCGTGATCTTCTATGTATAGCTGAAGCTGGACTAGGTCATGGTGATGAGGATTATATTATGTTTGTTATGTCACCGAGGCAGGATTCAGTGGGAGGCAACAGCCCTAGTCAAGATAAGGCCCCTCGTCCAGTGTCAGGAGAATCCTCCGGGGAGATAAGAAGAGAGAGAGGACCCTCCCCACCACAGTGAAAGAAAAGCCAGCAGAGTGTGTCTTTTTCACCGGGATCCCTGCCCTGAGAGCCTAGATTCAGGGAAAGAGGGATGTCCATACAGATGGAAATCTCCAAGGAATGCCAAGCCCACAGATGCTGAGGGCAGACAAGGACTTTGTCTTAGAGTCAATAGAGGAAGAAAGCCTTCCCCTAGATCTGGCATTTTGAGTTCTGACTTCTAGCCCTGAAACCATGAGAAAATAAACGAACTTGTCAAAGCCATCCCGGTGCTTAAGCTGTGTTGTAGCACCACTACTCTTCACGGCATCTTAAATGACACACAGATTAACAGCAAAAGGACAATATGAACATCAAAAGGGCATCTTTTGCTTTTCCTCTCATTCCAACAGATCAACTGATTAATCTCTTGTCCAAGGCCAAGTCCTTATTCCATCCCCTTTTACTTGAACAAAGACGTCACTGCCAAAATGCCTTCCCCTTCCCCGTTTCCTGCATCACCAACTGATGCCTGCCTCCTGGATCATTCTCCTCGGTAGGCACATACTCTGTTTTGTCTCCTTTGTTAAAATTAAAAACCAAAAAACCCTTAACCTCTGTTCCTCCAATTATTGTCCCATATTTCCATTCCCTTTTATATCAATGATACTCAAAAGAGTTTCCTATATTATAATAAACAACATAAAATGTAATATGAACCAGCATGAAAGTGGGCATATAATATAGAGACAATTATAAATGGGGTGTTTTGAAACGTATATCCCCTGCTTTTAAGTTGCTCATGAACTACAACCAGGCTTTTTTTTTTTTTTTAATTTTAACAATTTATTGGGGCTCATACAATTCTTTTCACAGTTCATTAACCAGGCTTTTATACCCAGAAAACCAACACTAAATCCAATGTCACTGAGTTGATTCCAACTCCATGTTGGGTTTCCAAGGCTGTAAATCTTCAAGGGTGCAGAAAGCCTCAACTTGCCTCCATGAAGCAGTTGATGCGTTTGAAGCCCTGACACTGTGGTTGGTAGTCAGCCCAAAGCACCACCTGGGCCCCCAACAGTCTACCAGAACTAGACGCACCAAAAGTACCCTACTAATGACTTCACAATGCATGCTTGCCCTGTCAGCAGTGCTTGGGACAGGCGATCATGTGTTCCCTTTGAAACACTTTTGTTACTTGACTTCTATTCCCACTTAAGCACTCCCACGTTTGGCTGGCTCCTCCTCTTTCTTCCCTCAATGGTAGAGAGATCCGGATTGCAAGCCATAGGCTTCTTCCACAGGCTGTCTACACTTAAGATCTTGCTAATCATATATCATATCTAGTTTTCAGATATTAAAACTGAAGACTTTCCCTACAATTTCAGATTTGTAAATGCAGCTGCCAACTGATACCTCCACTCAAATATCTATCAGTCATATTAAAACCAAACCTTGATACCTTGATATCTGTCTCTCTCTCTCTCTCTCTCTCTCTCTCTCTCTCTCTCTCTCTCTCTCTCTCACACACACACACACACACACACACACACACACACACATCCTGCTTCTCCTATAGTCTGTTTCATCCTGTTTAAAACTAATCCAAAAAACAAAGCAGCCACTGTTGAATCAATTCTGACTCATCGTGACACTGTAGGACAGAGTCAAACTACTTCCAGGATCTCCAAGACTGTGAACTGTACATGCTGACAGAAAAAAAACGCATCTCCTCTGTCCCTGGGAGTAGCAGGTCAGCTCCCACTGCAGACCTGGTGGTCTGCAGCCTGCTGCAGCAGCCACTCGGTCACCGGGGCTCCCTTACAGGTAATACCGCCCTCCACTCACGAAGGCTCTGATGCCGCAGAGTGATAACATTCCTTTGCATTTCAGAAATATCGTTTTAGGGGCCTAAACCTTAGTGAACTGAAGTACAGGGGATGGCTTCAGGCTTCAAAACTCACAAAAATGAGATAAACACTGAAAGGGGAGGCTAGGGGAGTATGGAACATCTACTCATGCATGTTACAGAATAGACTGTAAACTGAAATAAAGAATAGGAATTTAAGGCACAGATATATCAGTTAAAGATTTGAAGCAACAGGGTGGCGTGACTAGAGTTATATTAAGCGATTACATGAACTGATCCACTGCCGTGGAGCGAACACTGACACAAAGTGAACCAGGGTGGGTTTCTGAGACAATGACTGTTTACGGGAGGAGAAAACCCAGTCTTTCTCTCCCGGAGCTGCTGGTGGTTTTGAACTGCCCACCATGGGATTCTCAAGCCAATATGTAACCACTACACCACAAGGGTTACAAATCTTAGTGTATATGTCTTATAGGGGCTAGGAATGAGTGAAACAAATAAATTGAGACTATGCCAGCAAGACAGATGAAAGAGAACAGTGATTTGATCTAGAGAGAGCAATTTAGAGGCAGAGAAAAGATGGAGCTATTCAACTGCTCTCACTCGCTTTTAAACAAGTCACTGAGATATTGCGCGTGGTGAATTTTAGGACCATTCGCATTGAAAACTAGCCACTCACACATGCACATACCTTACTCTGTTGTACTAAGTGAACCTGGATTGAACTGTGGAGGGAAGAGTTTAAAATATTGCATAACCTTGTGGTTAATCAATAACATTTTGTATAATAATTTACGTGACCGTACATAAACATTTCTATTTGCTTTCTTCTTCTAGAGTAACTAGATTCTACCTCATCATTACAAACAAACTAAATCTTCATAAACCCGTTTATCACTCAAAAGCACTGAAATATAATTTTATTACACCTGCCTATTTGCATTTTCTGACATGCCATGATAAGCGTGAAGCGCTAAAGAGGCAAATTGCTTACTTTTCCCGGAGCAGGCTTTATCTCTCCTTCTAAAAGCTTTTCCGACCACCAATGTCAACCAGGTTGCCACTGAGTCCCATGTGGAGGACAATGCACTAGGAATTTGCAGGGATGGCTTTCTCTCTGACAACTTGTGTCAGCTTAAGAGAGTCAGCAAACTTCTCTGAATCTCGGCTCCTCAGTGTCTTCCCGGAGCAACAATCTAGAATCCCCTTAAGCCTAGGGGACTGATCAGCGATATAAACCTATTGTCTTCCCCTGTGTAGTCCCCATTTACAAGCAGAATAAAAGAAAAGGTTTTTATTTCCTCAGTATAGTTTGGCTATTTTTACATCTTTCACTTCTCTTGAAAATAAACTATCTTGCTCTCGTTCTCTATCTGTTGTCCTTGAGTATTCCTCTTCTATTCCATGAACTTGAGACGGGGAAGACAGAAATAGCTGTAGTAACCAACACAAATGGAAGAGGCGTGTCCTTATGGCTCCAATCCTGTGGTGATGCATCATAAAAAGAGCTAAAGTTTAAGAACTTCAGACTTTTGATCCCTTAAAAAAAAATAAACTCACTCACTGCCACTGAGTTGACGCCGGACTCACAGTGACCTTACAGGACAGGGAAGAACTGCCCCTGTGAGTTCCTGAGACGGTAACTCTTTATAGGATGACATAGCCCCCATCTTTCTGCCAAGGAGTAGATAGTGTTTTTGAACTGCTGACCTTGCAGTTAGCAGCCCACAGTGTACCATCAGGGGTGCTACTGATCCCTTAAAGCACTTCAATGCCCCAAATCAGTGTTCTTTTGGTAGCGTCTCTCCTTAGACCCAGTGGGATTGACTGTGTAGTTTCCTGGACTCTCCATATTTTATGCAAGTTTCATTTATCTGTAGTATTTTCATTTTTTTTATTCCTGAAAAGGGGGGAGGGATGCTAACGGCATCTTTCAATCCTTTATAAAAAAAAAAAAACCAACCCACAAAGAGTAGATACATTTCAGTTATCCCGAGGACTGAGAGTGACTGCCTGGAGGCTATGTTGGGAGGAATCCTAAAACTACATCTGGACCCAGCAGGGGGATCTGTGAAATTCCTGCTGTGCATTTACAGATAAAGGCCGTTGTGGTGGTGCGGGACATATGCATGATCAGGACAGACTAACCTTTCAGGGAGGTGTAAGGGAAGGCAACTCTGCATAGACTTGAATTGATCTGGCCTTTGGTGGTTGTGCGATTTAGAGAAAGGACAGCAAAGGCTGATTAAGAACGTCATCATTTATTTATGTTTATTAATTAATAGTTAATGAGCCTCTATTAACAAATGCACGGCAGCCTGAACCTGTTGAAGAGCCTTTTCTTGTCCTGTGCCTCAATTTTCAAGCTACACTACCTTTGGGACACCTAACCTGTGAACTGTGTCGCTGTACTTTGAGGTCCCTTTAAGACTTGCCTCGCCAGAGGATTGGAATGTACATCTCTGGAGCTGGGGACTGACTGTTGGTGACCTGCCTTGCTGTTGGCTACCTGTGCTGGGATAGCCCACATCGCTCTACAGAGGACTACCTGGTGGCCCTCAAGACTTGAAGGACTGCCAGTGGCTCACAACACTCTCACAGGAGTGAGTTGCACTGAGCTATTCGTACTGATTTATAATTTAACTGTTCATTTCTTGTATTATATATCTATCTGTCTGTATATAATTTAACAGTTCATTTCTTGTGTTATATATCTACCTA
Source organism: Tenrec ecaudatus (assembly GCF_050624435.1). Taxonomy (NCBI): domain Eukaryota; kingdom Metazoa; phylum Chordata; class Mammalia; order Afrosoricida; family Tenrecidae; genus Tenrec; species Tenrec ecaudatus. The sequence goes on from NW_027459458.1 coordinate 1,754,399, forward strand.
TCTTTGTAAATATATATAATTATCAGCAATCTGGTTTTGTCTCTCTAGAGAACCCTGTCTAACACAGATGGTCAGGCTGCCATGCGTGTGCTGAGTGTCCAAAGGGAAGCGAGAGAGACGGGTCTCATTTTTGCAGGAGGGCACAGTCTAGCGGGAACACAGAACTACAAGAACTCATATTGAGAAGCAGAAAGTGGACCTCAGTTACAGGAGCTTTTCAAATATAGCCTCCCTACAGCGGTGGTGATTCAGCAAAACAGGGTAAGTGGACCAGAGGAATCAGGAGAAACACAGTTTCAGATTCTGGGACAGAGTGCTGATACCTTTCTCTGTGGTAAAGATGTAGGGAAAAGTACATACGCAATTGTAACATAATGCAAAAAAGTTCAAGTCCACACTCGCAAGTGCCCAAACAGTATCATCTCAATTTAAAACACTTCATATAGTTTATCACTTCTCTTTATAAAATTCCTAAGTAACAGATAGGGATTTAAGTAATTAATTCACGTGTTATAGATGAAGAAGATGGAGATAGGGTTTTTAATAGTCGCTGAACTTCCCAAAGCATTTCTACTAGACGGCTTTCATTATTTGTTGTGCTCGAAAATGAACTGTATGAAACAGTGTGTCGTTACACCATACAACAAAGAACAGAATCTACACCAGAAGCACACTTGTTAAATGAAATTTTCTCTGATTTGTCATCTGTAATTTTGTATTTAAATTAAATAAACCTTCTGGCTTGCTGGAGTTATTCTCTGAGAAAATTTTACACTGCAAGAGTATGTTAGGAATTTTGGGAGACAGTAATTACTTCACACCTTTAAAATATCACTATAATAACAATAATAAGTTTACATTTCCTTTCTGCTCTAATGGAAAGCTTAGTCCCTTTAATAACTGCAAAGCGACAATGTACTGTCCCTAAATTCTCAACCAATAAAGCTGAATTAATGCACCTACGTGAATATAATTTGATTTGGGAATTCTTCACAGAAAATACTAAACCGTAACAAGGCCAGGAGAAAGACACAGGTGCTTCAGGTACTAAGCGCAGAGAAATAAATTGATACAACGACAAAAGGAGATAGTAAACAAGAAATAAAACCCAAACATTTTATAGTTTTATGTTTATCTCATTTTAGCTAAGTACAGTGAGTTAATACACACAAACCTGACAGAAACGGGACCAGTGCTAAGCTCAGGAGGCAATAAACTTAAAGAGGTGCCTGGAAGAAGGAGAGGCAGGAGGCAGGCCTGGCAGGAGCAGCCAAGGATCAGGTAACTGACCAGGGCCTGAACACCCCAGTGAAGAGTCTGGAGGCGCTGCCTGGAGAAGCTCGGAGCCAGTTCTCAGTCTAAAGCAGAGTAATGTGATTGAAAGCAACAAAGAGAGACTATGTAGGCAACAGAATTTAAGAGATCTTGAGCCAGGGAGGCTAGAGTATAGAAAATCATGCTATTAAAAGTGAAAAATGTATCCTATAGATTTTTTTCTTCTTTTTTTAAAAATCATTTTACTAGGGGTTCATACAATCCATACATCAATTGTATAAAGCACATTCGTACATTCATCACCCTCATCATTCGCAAAACATTTGTTCTCCACTTAAGCCCTTGGCATCAACTCCTTACTTTTACCACTCCCTCCCTGCTTCCCCCCTCCCTCATGAACCCTTGATGATTTATAAATTATTAGTTTGTCATATCTTACACTGTCCGATGTCTCCCTTCACCCACTTTTCTTTTGCCCGTCCCCCAGGGAGGAGGTTCTATGTAGATCCCTGTAATCGGTTCCCCCTTTCCACTCCACCCTCCCTCCACCCACCCGGTATCATCACTCTCAACACTGGTCCTAAAGGGATCATATGTCCTGGATTCCCTCTGTTTCCAGTTCCTATATGTTCCAGTGTACATCCTCTGGTCTAGCCAGATTTGTAAGGTAGAATTGGGATCATGATAGTGGGGAGGCAGGGGGAAATCATTCAAGAACTAAAGGAAAGTTGTATGTTTCATTGTTGCTACAATACACCATGACTGGTTCGTCTCCTCCTCTTGATCCTTCTGTAAGGGGATATCCAGTTGCCTACCGATGGGCTTTGGGTCCCCAATCTGCACTCCTCCCTCATTCACAATGATATGATTTTGTGTTCTATGATGCCTAATAACTGATCCCTTCGGCCCCTCATGATCACACAGGCTGGTGTGCTTCTTCCATGTGGACCTTGTTGCTTCTTAGCTAGAGGGCCACTTGTTTACCTTCAAGTCTTTAAGACCCTAGACACTCTATCTTTTGATAGTCGGGCACCATCAGCTTTCTTCACATTTGCTTATGCACCTGCTTTGTCTTCAGTGGTTGTGTCGGGAAGGTGAGCATCATGGAATGCCAGTTCAATAGAACAAAATATTCTTGCATTGAGGGAGTACTTGAGTGGAGGCCCAATGTCCATCTGCTACTTTAATAGTAAACCTATAAATATATGCATAGATGTATCCTATAGATTTTAATGAGAAAACCGTCAGCAATAGGCACTATCACCTTAGTTAAAGTCTTAATTCTGAGGAGGGGACTTTCAAATCAGAGGTGAAGGGATCAGAAATAGCTCACGATGAGGAGGTGAGGCACATGGTAGGGTCTGACACACAACGATGTCAAAACTAACATGACGTCAAATCACAAAGCAGAAGTACATACCAAGCCTCCTCAAGGAGTCTCACTTGGAACCAAAACCATACACCTTTCGGGTAGATCGTTTCATAAAACATACCTTAATCATTTTAAACATCTCACAAAGACTCGCCCTGAGTCCCTAGGTGTGCAAATGGTTTGGGCTCAAATACTAACTTCAGGTTCCTGGTTTGAACCTGCCTAGAGTATCAAGATATGTTCCCATAAGCATTTGGAAAACCCTGTGAGACAGTTGTACTTTGTAACATGTGGGGTCACCAAGAGATGTTAAAGCCAGACTTATAATAAATTCCATCTTATCACTAACTGTCATAAAGACAATCCGGAGTATTGGTACTGATAAAGCTGCTCTAACGTCTGGTTCTTGTGCCTACCCCTTTTGCTTCGCACACTGCTTCTAGATACCACTTTGGGTACCTATTGTGATTCCACAGTTCCCATTGACTGGCTCTCTGTAAGTAGATCTGCTGGCCTTTCTGTCTAGTCCTTCTTAGTCTGGAAGTCCCACTGAAATGTATTTAGCATCATATCAATATCCAAAAGCCTCCACTGTGGTTGAGTGATATGAAATGAATAGACAGGTAATCTAAACTAGGTCTCCTACATGGAATGGAAATTCTACCACTGGGCTACCATTAATATGATAACAAAGAATTCCCTAGTAAAGCATTGGCTGAAAATTATGAGTTGCTACTTTTATGGCGTTAATTCTGGATCTCACAGCCTTTACTCTGCAGAATCCTGCTGCTGTTTGCTGTCGTTGTTGCGGCCACTGTTGTCAGTGGCTGTTGAGTCAGTCCCTACTCATGGAAACCCTTCGTACAACAGAACTTAGCATTGCTGAGCCCTGCACCATCCTAAAAATTGTTGTTACATTTGAGCCCATTGTTGCAGCCACTGGATCAATCCATCTTGTCAGGAGCTTTCCTCATTTCCTCTGCCCTTTTACGTTCCTAAGCATGATGTCTTCCCAAGGAACTGGTCTCTCCTGATAACATGGTTCGTAAATCAACCCAAATTCACTGTCATCAAGTCGTAGCAGACTCATCTTGACCTTATAGGACTACCCCAGTGGGCTGCCAAGAGTATAAAGTGTGACAAGAACAGAACGCCTCATCTTCGTCCTGTTGAATCACTGACAGATTAGAACTAGCAACCCAATTTGTCACCCACTAGACCACAAGAGGTCCTGAACACGGGTTCACAGGCTCTCTAAAGTGTGTCCTATATTTCTCAATAGGATGTTAAGTTCTTTAAAGAGCAAGTGCATTTTTTAAATTTCTCTTTTCGCTGTCCATTGTCCAGTGCAATGCCTTGCACTCAGCATGGATTGACTACATGTTGCTAGCTCCCATAAACCGATAATAAACTTTCAAAGTCCTTGTCCACTCTGGTACTAAAATGCTGTTATCATAGATTGATTGCATCTCCAAACCGCATTTTGCTTCAGGCAAGGAAATTAGCACTGTGGCAACCTGTGCAGTCTCTTCTTGAAGATCACTTCGCATTTATTCCTAAGCGTAGTATTTGCCACTTCACTGTAGAACTTCCAAGCTGAAGTTACGTACGGGCACTTCACGACAAGACAGGCTTTATCGCAGTCACGCATTCCACAGTGGGATTTTCCTATGTGCATGGGGGAGTGAAAATAGAGAGGTGTCCAAAGATTTGAGAACAAATGGCATTATCATTTGATTCCATTTTCCCCTGAGCATTTTGAAACCTCTTATAAATGTGGTAAACTGAATGTGGCCTCCAAAGATAACTACATCCTCATCCCGGATTCCGAGACGACTCCTTAATGTGGCACAGGAGACTTTGGAAGACGTGATTAAGGATCTTGGAATAGGGAGGTTATCCTAGCTTACCTAAGTGGACCCTAGTCATGATCACAAGCACCCTAAAAGAAGGAGGCAGGCAATAAAAGAAGAGAAGGTGGTAGGTGATGGCGAAGAGAGTTACAGGCGCTACGATGGGAAAAACCTAGAAATAAGGCCCAGAGACACTCTTGTTTCCACTCTCTGAGACTCATTTAGACGTCTGATCTCCAGAACTGTTAAAATTATAATCTGTATTGCTTAAAGGCATGAATTTATGATCATTTGTACTGCAGTACAACATTTTTTATTTCCGTGTCACTAAATACAGCATTTTTTCTTTTCGGATTTTGAAAGTTGGGGCACAATTTATGCTTCTTCCTGTGCCTTACGGCTCTCAAGGTGTTGTTTCGGCACCTCCACATCATTTCACATGATCACCAGTCACACGACATACCAATGTGCATAGGCGCGCACAAGAAAGAGAACGTGCACTGGTTGAATGACAGTAAGAATGATCTGCAGTGATGTTTTTCCAAGTGTGGTCTCAGAATGTTTTGCATCAGAATTCCCCGGAATCGTTGTTTAAAACTCAGATTCCTAGGTTTCACCACACAAAAGTTTTGAGTCATCTCTCTCAGGCAAGGCCTTAAAATCTTCATTTAGCAAATTCCAAGTCAATGCGGCTCCTAGTGAGCCTCTAAGCTGGAGCAGATCTGTCCCTGTGCGTTTCTGAGGCTGTCACTCTTCATCAGTATTAAAACCCTTCTCTTCTCCCAAGTGGCAGCAGTGGTTTTGAACCGCTGACCTTGCAGTGATTACAACCCACAGCATAACCATTCTTTTGTTCATTTAGCACTACAGCAAGCAAATCTCAATAAATCCTTAAAAGAAATATGTATCCGAAGTCTAACATATAAGAAAATGTGTATCTACGTATACATCTTTATTCCTTAAATCCCTTGCAACTTCTGTATCCTCAAAGCAGATATAATTAACATGCCCACTATTATTTTTTACAATGACTACTTTCCCCCCTGTGCAATAAACAATGAAGAACAGATGAAACATACCCAATGGTTGGAAAGAAGTTGTTTAGAACTGCCACCGCCCACAGACATGGCAGCGGCAGCGATTCATGTCCTCGGCTGGCTAAGGATCAGAACTGACTCCACGGCAGGGGGTGACTGGAGATAAGTATCTCCTTTGAATCACAAGGTTTTTGTTTTGGTTTGGTTGTTTTTTAATCAAGATAGAATGAACTTATAAAGTGTCCTTATTAAGATATCTATTTTATCCTTGGTCAAATATCTTCAGCAAGAGTGGCTGATAAGTATATATTTTTGTAAATCCAGGGGCTCGGTGCACAGCTGGACTCGGTTTCAATTTACTTTGTCCCATCTGTCTTTTTATTCCCTGATTTCCAACCGCCTGCTGACCTCACTTTTATGTGCACCTTTTTTCCCCTTGGGTTTGGCTGGCATCTCGAGAGAAGCAGAGCCAGCGATGCTTGTGTGAATGTGCACATAGAAAGAGGTTCACATCAAGCTATTGCTCACGCAGTTGCAGAAGTGCAAAGCCCAGTGTGATTCGAGCCTGTGCCGCTGATGTGAACTAGGGGCTGCTCCTGATTCGAGCGCCTGCAGAGACTGACCAACAGGAAATATGAAGACCACAGGCTGGTGGATGCCAATGGAATGAATCTCAACTTGGCCACAGGAATCCAAGGGCCCCAGGCAACTGATGGCTTCTGGGGTCGGCAGGTATTATAACAGGAGGTGATGAACCAGATGCAGAATCCAGATCCAGCAGAAGTGAGCTAGCTTACACATAGTGTCCATCTGTCTGAAAAGTGGGCCATGTTCAAGTGAAACTCCCTCAACTGTATCAAGGCTGTGGCCAGATAGAGGAAGCCATATGCACAGCGTGGGCTCGCAAACCAAGGCTCTCCAGCCATAAGCACCTCTTCCGATACACACGTGTGGCTCTGGTGTAAAAATTAAAATCTCTGTAGGATATTATTCAGGTAATGGTGGTTTCATTGGTTTGTAAACATAGGTTCTGGCTCTCAAACAATTTCTGAAGAGTTGTGAGGGACAAGATTGGCTCTTGCATCTCAAAAGTTGGCCAACCCCTGCTCTCCCAAAAGAAGCCCGTTCTTCCAAAATAGGTCGGCTGCTTCACGGCAGAGCCCACCATGGAGTTGAGCACGCTATGTTCGACCACATCATGAGAGAATCCTGACCCACCCAAGTTGGCCTGACAACCTATCACACCCACCTAAGTCAACATCTATTTCAAATGCATCCAGCTCCCCATACCACTCACCTCTCTTCTATTGAAGAGAAAGCTGCTGGCATCCATTTGCAAGTAAGTGCTGTGTTTGCTGCTACTGGGTCTTCAGGAGTTCATTCGGACTCACATTGACCCCGTGATAGCACAGAACAGCTTCAAAGGGCTTTCTTGGCTCTAATTTTTCTATAAGGAGTTCTGGGGTGGACGACTTAGAGCCGTTCAAGCCAAGAACCTTTCCATTATGAACCATGTGCTTCACAGTTGCATCCCCAGGGCTCTTGAACTATGGGGGGAAATTCCAGAATTGGCTTTTTAATTCATTCACTTACCAAAATATTTGAGAGCCTATTCTGTGTTAGTCACTCTTCCAGGCACTGAGGATACAGTGTGAACCAAATGAGGGTAACTCATGGAGAGCGCCTCGTCTTGTAGAAAAGACAAAAAAATAACACAGATGAAATATACAATGTTAAATGGCATTAATTGTGTGGTGAAGTGAAATTTCTTCATGTGGCTCTGCAGGGGCAGTGAATTATTTAATGTGGACTGTCTAGCCAAAGTCTCTAACTCTCATCAGACAACTTTATGCTGCATAGATCAGGAAAGGAGTGAGGGAAGATAGGGATAGGAATTTCCTGTGAGTAATTACTCACAGAATTCCCTGGAGTGCCTCCTGCTATGTATAAAAGGTTTCCTCTGACCCACAGCAGGAGGGATCTCATTATTAGCAAGAGCCAGGAGTGGAATGTATCCTTGAAGCCCAAGATCCCTGCACAGTGAACCTCCGAGATCCAGAAGACATGTCTAACACTGGAGGAGTGGTAACAGCACCAGGGTCCAGAGTAATTGATTTCCCAACCCACAGAGCAATGCAGTTGAGTGCCTGGGTGCAGGAGGCGGGCTTGTGGAGTGGGCACTTAGTTGAGGAGGTTGGACTTGCTGACCCACAGGAGGGAGCTCAGTGCCTTCAGGCTGATGCTTACTAGAGTGGGGTACCTCTGGACACTTAATTCAGGCAGCTGGATTTGTTGATTCGTGGAGCTTGCGCTGAATGCCTTTGGGTTGAGGCCTATAGGGGAGCGGTAGACCCTTTTGGCATTTAGTAGCAAGACCTAAAAGAACTGTGTAACATGTCCTGATAATCAACTCAACCGTGTGCATTTCTCATTTGCATTACAACTTGTTAACTTTCTTAATAAACCATTCAATCATGAGTTTTATCCGAGTTCAGTGTAGCCATTGCAATGGATAGTAGAGCCCAGAGGCTCTAATCCAAGCCCAGATGCACTGTCATTGAGTCAACGCCAACTCATTGTAACCTCGTAGGGCAAGGTAAAACTTTCTCCCACGAAGTGGCTCAGTGTCAAACCTTATGAGTAAGAGCCCAATGCATAACCCTGACACCACCGGGATCCCTCACAGAGGTACAGTACAGAACACTCAGACAGCACGGATCTTTGATCCATGAGCTCTTTGTAATGTGTTGTAAATTCTAGCCTTTAATCTCATTTTAGAAGAAGTCCTTGATCTTGCTAATAGATAGGATTAAGAGGTATGTATTTTGAATCCCCCCCTTCCTTAAAAAAAAGACAACTCACTGCCATAGAGGCAATGCCAACTCTAGTGACCCTCTTGGGTCACTGCCCCTGTGAGATTCTGAGACTGTTAGTAGGAGTAGAAATGCCCATCTTTTTTCCCGAGGAATGGCTGGTGGTTTCAAACTGCTGACATGGGGCTTGTGGCTCCAGTCATAAACACTACAACACCAGGACTCCTAACCCGCACCTTACTGGAAGGTGTGAATCAAGCTACCACTCTGTTTCCTTGTGGGTATGGTATGCTAAAAGGCAAAACAGACACCTCTATCTAAACCATTCCTCTGCATATAAGAAAGCCATCTCGGAAGGAAGAAAAAAAAAAACCACCAGGATCATCAAAAAAAGAACAAGGAAGAGGCCAAGAAACCATGAATCTGAGAGGGTGAGCAACAGACAGAAAACTTGGCAGTGGGTGAGGAGAGGTGCTGTTATGATACAAAGACTGCATCCTTAATGTTTATGATCCTAACATTTGGTAACCTGTTAACGCCCTGTGATGACTAGATTCTATGCCAACTTAATGCGTCTGAGTGAAGGGAGGGCTGGACTCCAATGCATCCATCAGGTCGCAATCTGATGATGCCTGCTTGGTGGTGTGGTCTTCAAGAGACATAGGAGAAACTTCTCTCTTGTTCTCCTTCCTGCTTGACTGGGCCCTGTGTCTCACCCCTGGGACTGGGGAGGCACTGGGAGCACCATGCATGTTAGACCCATGGGACTAACTGCACTCCCGGCCGGTGGGCTCTCAGCTCCTTGTTTCATCAGCTGGTCGCTGCTTGCTTCCTGAGGGCCTCCCGTTTGCAGCTGAGCGAAGAACTTGAGTTGAACTTAGCTAGGCCGTTTCCTTGACATAAATTTATTTCTTACTATAAAGTTCTTTCATATGTGTATGTATACACACACATACATATATGTAGTTTTGTCTCGCTAGAAAACCCAGCCGAACACAATTCCATGATAAGGCCCACTCATCATGAGTATTGTCTGAGAGTTTTGGGTGGCATCGTAATGACTTATTGAACCCAGCAGGAAAGGAGTGTGCTGTGGGAGGGACAGAAGGTATCAAAATAGGGTAAGAAAAGTGAGGGTGGAGGCAGGTCTAACCTCGGTCATGTGGCAGTCCACCTTGAACTGGTGTGGACATGGAGTGTCCCCTTCATTCTGAAAGTTGGAATTGGTCAGATTCCTACACACACGTAACTAAGAGAAGGAGTTAGGGAATGTGGAAGGTCGAGGAAAGCTTCACTGAAAAGGTGATATTTGAATAAATATCTGACATGAGCGAGAACACGAGCAAGATGGACGGTACATCTAAACGTCTGTGGAAAATCTTCATTGTATTTTAATTATTCTTTTCCACAAACTTTTGAAAGCACTTTCATATATTCCTATGGAACATGCATTTCAGCACTAGCTATTAATAAGTCCATTAAATCTTTATTTTTTTAATTCCTTAAACTTCTCTATTCAATTATTTTTAAGTATAAAACGATCCAGATTCATACAAAAGTAGAGGGAATAATGCGACAGTATTCTTATACCCTCTCCAGTATTAATACAAAATCATAGAAAAAATTATTAAATAAAATTATCAAAACGGAAAGCTATTGGGGGGGGGGAGCTATATCTCGGTCTATACACTTCTGAAGGCAGTGTCTCCATCTCTCTAACCCTAAGGTGACAAGTGTACCATTGAGAGAACTTGTCTGCAGCCATCTTATTTTGTGCCTACTGTATCTGTTGATAAGGCCCCAGCACCTATATCTGCTCCCTTAAGCGAAAGAGCAGGGCCTCTGAGTGCCCCCACCCCACCCCCAACACTCCACCCCCCCCACACACACACCTCTCCTCGGGATCAGTGCGATGCTGTTGGAACCATTGGAGTGGTCTCTGCAGAAAACAGTTCAGCTTTCTTCCAAACTAGCACAACTCAGCATCAAGACTGCGGATTCGTGACCACACAGGCACAGACTGGTTCCCCGTGGCAGTTCTCTTCCAGCGCGGCGGGGCCTAGGCCAGCTGCCCGTGGCTCAGCACAGAACTTGTGCCATGCTCAAAGAAGAAAGCCGTTTCTGGGTAAGTCAGACAAGACCGCATTCAAGAACATGCTTGCTCATTCCTGGGTTGGGCACGGGAACTGCAGGCTCTTTTGCACAAGGATGGATCTCCTGATCATATGTCTGGTCATGGGCTTGTGACGCCCTTTTGTGGACCTCTTGGCCTCTACTATTCTCCTACTTCATTTTGGACCTTGTAGGTTTAATGCCCTTGTTCGTTTGGTCTCTCCAGGTGGAAACTGTGAGGCTAAGATAATCATGGAGCCCAGCCTGCAGCTCACCCACCTAGATCAGGCTGCTACCAGGCTCCAAACCCATGCCCAAATAAGGAACAAAAGTGGTGGCAACTGGATCAGCTCAGCTCTACGTCTGTGTTCGGCATGAAGTAGTTCCACGAGGACGATCTTCACCGCTCAACTGCTGTGCTAACTACACAATTTCCTGTCAACGTTAAGATATATAAGTGTGTAGGCTGGAGTTTAGTTTGTCAGTCAGGTCACAGGCTGATGGTGACGCCTTGTGGCAATGGTGTTCTCATAAGGAGGCCTGGGGACCGCTCCCTCTCTCTCTGACTTCACCTTCCTGCTGACCCTGATGGCGGCCAGAGCCACTGTCAGTGGATTCACAAGGCTTTGCATCCACCCGGCCTGTGATCTTCCTGCAGTCCGCATCCCGGCATGTGGCCGCATGAGTCTACAGGACTCTGGACTCTAGGACTTATGTGCGAGAGGACTTATGGGCTGGGGTGTTTGCTTGATATATAATACTTGATATAAAGCTCTTTCTTACACATATATGAGTGTCACAGGATTGATTTCTCTAGTCAACCCAGCCTAACAAAACTTACCAAAGACTTTGCATGGTATCACTTGAGGATGGGGATGTTAGCCCGACAGAGGCTGGCAAAGGGAGAAGAGGCAATGATGGCAGGAATATGGCAGGAATGGAAACACAACGGAGCACTAGAGACATATTTCCTCACAGGCCCCTCCAGCACAAAGGAAGAGGAAGATCAAATAAGAGACATTTCTGGACAAGACCGACTAGTCACACTATGCCCACAGGGACTGAGTAGGCACTCGGGCTGTGAGCGCAGAGAAGAGGCCAGCAAGAAGTCCAGGTGTGGGGTGCGGGGTGCACATGCCTAGAAAGAGGAGGTGCACTACAGAAGACCAGCCGATAGCAGATGTACCAGAAACCAGGCAATGGTGGGAGGTCCACCGTAAGCAAACTCTAAGGGTCAGCCCTACATTTTGCCAGGCCATTTAAACTAACGAAGGGTCCTTCGGATTTCTTTTTCAAAGTATCGCCTTCAATAAACTCACTCTTCCTGTCAAAACCTTTTCTCTGACTCTGTTCTGACTCTTATCTCTTGCCTAAAATCTTTCTCTCAAGTGAGATAAGAACCTAGTCTGGGAAGGCTGGAGACATTGAGATTCTTCTCAGTCACACAAGCATCAAAGACATGTTTAGATGTGTATGCATGTATGAAGCTAGTAGCATGACCTTCATAATGTTGCTATTTTTTCAATTTTTTATTTTATATAAGCATTAAGTATGTAAAAGACTACACCTCCCCTTAAGGTAGCATGTCGTCTCCATCATTTTCCCTCCCTCCATATGTACCACTGTGGACAAGATAATGGTTTCTATATTCAACATCAGAGTCTTCTATATTCAGAGTTTCTGTAGTCATTTGTGCAGTATATTTTCAATTAATGCAATATTTCTCCTTCAGTTTACTCAATATTATCAAGCTCTTTTAAAAATAAATTATACCAATATACATCCTACCAGCAACAAATGAGAGTCCCTGCTTCCCCACATCTTCATTAAATGTTCTATTTTGATTTTTTTTTTTGGTTAATCAATGAGCATAAAATGGTGTCTTAAAGCTAACTGTAACTTCTGTGCTTGTGATCATAGGGTGAGCATTCGTTCAAATAGTTCTTTCTGCCAGACTGCTCTGTTCCTTTGCCTAGTCTTCCATCCTATCACTGATCAATTTCTCACGATTTGGAGCAGTTCTTTGTATATTCTGAAGAGTAATCATTTGCCAATGTATGATTTGCAGCAGCCCTGTCCCAGGCTGTGCTAGTCTTGGACAGTATGTTGATGATCAAACAGGTTTTTTTTTTCCTTTTTTTAACTTTGGATGTACTCAAAGATCAAAAGGTCCCTTTAGGGTTTGTGCTTTCTGGGTGTTTAAAAAAAAAGTTCTTTATTTCACTGTTCTCAAGGCCAAAAGGATACGTTTCTCATATTTTCTTCTGAAAGTTTTAAAAGTTCACTTTTCAAAGTCAGGGATTTAATCCACACGGGATATATTTTTGTGAGTTGGAAAGGAAAGCTCTCATTTCGTTCTCCTTAATGTGGATAGTCATTGTCTTAGTACTAGTTATTGAGAAGTCTGACCTTGCCCATTAATTTTAATGTTCTTTTCTCATGACCATGTTCCCATATATAATAGGATCATATTATTTTTCTTTGTTAGTATGGCCATCAGTAAGTCAATAAAACATTCTGTATCACTAAAAGTAAGTAATGTAACGTAAAATTAGTGGGAGCAATGTGCGATTCTTATTTTTTTATTATTATTATAACGAGCAACCAATTGTTGATTCCAATTTATGGTAACCAGGTGTGTATCAGAGTAGGATTTTCAATGGCTAATTTTCTGAGGAAATAGATCAATGGACCTTTCTTTTGACCTTGTGCATCCCCCAGAAGTTCCGGCTATTCTTGGTATTGTAAGTGCCATCAAGCTGAGTGCCACTCACAGTCATACTATGCGTGACAGAGGAAGCAGTGCCAGACGTGCACTTCCTCATGACTGTGACACATGGTTGCAGTCACCCAAGCCGTCCATCTTCTTAAGGGTCTTCCTCGTCGTCACTGACCCTCTGCGTTACCAAGCATGACGTCCCTTTCAGACAAGTGGTCTCTCTGGCCCCTTTGATAAGAAGTGGAGCTGTCCAAAGGATTGTAAATCATATAATCCAAAATCAAATGAGGGATTAACATCTGAGCCTAAATTCAAAAGGCGCGCAGAAGGCTATGGATGGCAAAGGGAGCCAAAGATTCATTTGTGGGAACTTCACAAAGCTCTGGTGAACTCCCTCTACCCACAATTGAGGGATGAGAGGAAAGTGGTTACTAAACAGCGTGCATGGGAAAGATGAGTCTAGAAGATCAAAGGCATCAATCTGATTGGAACACTTAAAACTTCTGTCACCTGATCCCCCCTCTGATGCATGCTGGATCTGATCTGGTTTTCAAGCTTTTCTGTACTGTTGTTTCGTTTCTGTTTGTTCGTATTAGGGTATATCTCAGAGGTGTCACGTCATTGGAGGTTACTCTAATAAAGTTTGCTATATGGTTTTCTGTGCTTTGGTATATGAAATCCAGTTTGATGAACCTACGAGGACAGCAAGTAGATGAAGAACTTCAGGGGTAGAAGGTCAAAGGGAGATGATGTCAAGGAGTCCAGGAAGAAAGGAATGTTAGGAAACTGATTTTGGTAGCCATTGTACACTTCTGTTTGATGTGATTGAACTGTGGACTATGATACACCTATTAACTCTTAATTAATAAAGAATAAAAAGAAGTGGTGCTGTTGGGTACGTGCTGGACTGCTACCTGCTATGTAAGCAATTCAGACCCCAAAGCAACGCTGTAGGAGAAAGAGGAGCCTATCGACTGCCATAAAGGTCTACAGCCTCTGCTACCCGAAGCCTCGGGCCGTCATGGGTTGGAATGGCCTTGAAGGCAGTGGGTTGGATGTGGGTAGATCCCTCATGGTAAGTTCAAGCTACATGAGTCTAAGTGAGAATGGAAGTGCCACCCTCACTTCTGAGGAACATTATGGTCTTATTTCCTTAAAGGCATATTTGTTTGTTCTTCTGACTGTCAATGGTACATCCAATACTCTTTACCAACACCGTACTTCAAAGGCAGATTCTTTCGCTGCCAATATGAAGAGTCTTCTTCAATGAATTTAAAATGAATTAAAATGCCATGGCTAGACTCAGGCACACAGTGGTTCTCACAGTGATGTCTTTGCTATTTAATACTTTAAAGCGGGCATTTATACCAGATTGGTCCAATGCAGTAAACCGTTTGATTTATTGACTGCTGCTTCCATGACGATTGATTGTTGATCTCAATAAAGTGAAAGACTTAACAACTTCAACCTTTTCTCCATTTATCACAATGTTCTTCCCGCTTTTCTGTCCTTTTGCCAGACTGTGGTGACTTACATGCTGTTGCAATGCTGAATGCTATGTCACCTGTATATTACGTAAAAGCAGGATTAGCCAAGTGAACAGGTTTCAGCTGAACTTCTAGGCCAAGAACAAATTATAAAGAAATTATAGGCACTCAACTTCTGAAGGATTAGCCACTGAAAAGCTTGTGAATAGCAATGGAACTTCCCCAGTGCTGGAAGATGAACCAGTCGGGTAAGCAGATACTCAAAATACAATTGGGGGAGAGCTGCATCCTCAAAGTCGAGGCAACCATAACCATAATGCGGGTAGAGCTAGGCCTTTAAGTCCTGCATTTCTGCATGGGCATTACTTAAAATGAGAAGGGCAAAAAACCTGCTAACATCCAATAACAATTGAAATGCAAAGTGCATGAAGTATAAACCTAGGAAAAAATGGAAATCTTCAAATATTAATTGGGATACAATATTCTTTTGATCTTTTTGAAAGACTGTGCCTTGGTTCATTTTCCAGGTTCAACATAAGAATAATGAATTTTCCTGGAATTCTCATTCTTTTCAGCACTATCCATAGTTTGCTATGATCCACATCAACCAATGTCTTTGCAGTGTCAATAAAACACAAGTAAACATACTCTGATGATTTTTCTGACATCAGCAGTGTTATCCCCCACTTGTCTTCTTCTGAATCTGGCTTGAATTTCTGGCAGGAGCCTGTTGATGCACTATTGAAAGTGTTGTTGAATAATCATAATAATTTTAACATTGTTCAATAATCTCAGTCAGTTGACCAGGAGGCTGACTTCTAAATTTCTAGGCCTAGAGCTTCCAGTGCTTTATCAGTTTGTTGAAACATTTCTATTGGCATTTCATCGATTCCCGCAGCCTTGAATAAGGAAGAGAGAAGAAAAATTGATACAATTGAAGTACAGTGCCAGTGAAGAATATGGAAAATACCATGGATTTCCAAAAGAACAAACAAATCTGTTTTGGAAAATGTACAACCAGTATGCTTCCTAGAATCGAGGGTAGCAAGACTTTTCCTCACATACTTGGGACATATTATCAGGAGAGACCATCACTGGAAAAGGAAGCCATGCTTTCTAAAGGAGAAAAGCCAGGGTAAGACGATCCTCTATGAGATGGATGATCCAGTGGCTGTGACGGCAGGCTCAACCATGAGAACAACTGTGAGACTGGTGCAGGAACGGACTGCGTTTCTCCTGTTGTACATCGAGCCCCTGTGAGTTGGAAGTGACTTGATGGCATCTAAAAACACACACGATCATGGGTTTCGCTCTCAAAGACTTGGAATTTTCTTCAGTTTCAATCTGAACTTGATTATGGATAATTGATGTTTTACCGTTACTCTTGCCTTATTTAGAATTTCTCCATCATCTCTTTTCACAGAGGTAGTCAATTGGCTGTCCATGTACTCCATTTGGGAGGGTTCAAATGTATAGTCACTACTTAAAAGGGAAAAATACATATATGATTAATTGATTGATCATGCAAAATCCTGTCATGTGATCTCCAGCTTCATTTCTAATTCCTTAAGATTTCGTATGAGTTTTAAGGTCATTTTTTGCACTTATACAATGCCCTATTAGAAATTTTGCTCAACTCTCATTGAATTTATAGACTAATTTTACATCCTTGCAATATTAGATCTCAATATGTATGCCCATGGAATAGTTCTCTTTCATGACCATCTTTGTCCTACTTTAAAATGTTATCATTTCCTCCATATATTTTATTCAAGTTTATATTCCATATATACTTCCCATAGCTTTTGTATCTAGATTCACTTCTAGTTACCTGATGGCTTGCTTGCTGTCACTCAGATTGGAATTTGAAAAAGCATTTTCAATCTCTTATTACTGATATTAAATTCTTATTGATTTTTTCAAAGTGACTTTGAAACAAGTCAAGGTTCTGAAATAATTCTGATAGTTTTGCTGCGTTGTTTTTCTTTCCTTGGTTTCTTAGAAATAACCTTCGGAGAAACTGTGGAGCCTTGGCATTCCAGGCCACACTTGATGATTGGAGGTGGCCCATGGGTGCTGGCCATACCAGTAAGCGTTCACTGGGAGGCTGATCTCCACTAGCACAGAAAGCCTGATTTAACTTATCATGGTGAGCGCATGCATAAGAGTCTGCGACCCTCAGACACAAAGGGTGTTCTGGCTGACAAGAACATCAGTTCTCAGGAGCAGCATACATCCCTTGGTAATTCTCCATTGAGACCCTCCAGACCCTGCCCTGGCCTCTCTTTGCTCATACCCTTTATGGTAAAAAACAAAACCTTTGTTGCAATTATAGGAAAGCCTCCATTTCACCCCTATATTCTGTGAATTGTTTCAGCAAATTATCAAGCCTAAAGGAATAAAGGGGCAGTAGGAGCCAGCAGATTCGGAAGAAAGGGTGTCCTGTGCCCTCCCAAGCTCGTGGCTTGCAACCTGAAGGAGAAGTGGGACAGAGAGCCCAGAATCTGCAGTCAGCAAAGCTTTAGGTTGGGAAATAAAGTGAACTCCTTAACATAGCACTTGGCATCTGCCTGTTTGGTAATCTGAAGAGTTGGTCGTGTCTTCCTTTGTGAGCTCTAGCCTCACTCCAGGTGGCTACAACCAGTTTGTCTGCAGAATGCTGGTTTTCTAATCGGTGAGCTTTAACCCAGCTCCAAGTGCCTAGGATCAGAGAGAAGGCCCTGTGGGGCGCTGGCAAATGGGCTAGAGATGTGAGAAGGTAAGGACTGACCAATCGCCACATTTTGGAGATTTGATTCATGCCTATCACACTGTTGAACACAATGGCGGGTTCGATCCCTCATGAAGTACACTGTGGATGTGAGCTTAGGGGCTCTGTGGCATAGTGGATTATGCACTGGTTTGCTAACTGCACGGTGAGTAGTTCAAATCACCTGAGGCTCCAAGAAAGAGGGATGAAGCCTTTGGTCCTCATAGTGATTTACACCCCTGGAAGTCCACATACGTAGTACCCCTCTCTCTTAAAGGGTTGCTATGAGTCAGAATCAACTCAATAACAGAAAGTGAGAGACAGAGAACAGGAGACAGAGAGACTGAAAGAGAAAAAAAGAGAGAGAGAATGTAAATTTAGTGGGATCCAGAGTCTTTGTGGACATAGTATAATTGAGAAGAGATCATACTACACCAGGACACCCCAACATCCAATGTCTGGTGTCCTCGTAAGATCTGGAACCACAAAGATAGGGGGAGCATACAGTAAGG
Organism: Tenrec ecaudatus; assembly: GCF_050624435.1. Lineage (NCBI taxonomy): Eukaryota > Metazoa > Chordata > Mammalia > Afrosoricida > Tenrecidae > Tenrec > Tenrec ecaudatus. The sequence continues at coordinate 1,772,328 of NW_027459458.1, forward strand.
AGGGCCTTACAAACATGGAGGCAGAGGTGTGTGCTTCAAATAAAAGATGGTGTGAACCCTCCCAACTTTCCCACTGCCAGCGAGTCCATTCTAAGCCACAGGAACGCTGGTTTAGACTAGAAGTGATCCACAGGGTTTCCCAGGTTGTCATGTAAACCCTCCGGAGGAGCAGACCGCTCCTTAGAAACAGTGAATTACAATCACTGACCCGACAGCTAGCAGCCCGATGTTTAACCTACTGATACACCAGCGCTCAAGAAATCTCAAGCACTGAAAGAAGAAAGCAGAGAACTGTATGTTTAGAGCGTTCACAAGGAGATAGCAACCTGGTAACATTTTCATTTGGGACTTTCAGCCACCAGAACTCTGAAAGGAAAAGAAAATCTATTATCTGTTGTTTTTAACCGCCTAGGTTGTGATACTTTTTAACCCCAGATCAAGAAATTACTCCAATCACAATCTTTTTCTCTTACTTCTTTGTTTTCGAACCCATTACTTCTCTCTAGAGCCACCACCCCAGTCCTGTGACCCCCATCTCTCACCTGGTCACCTATAGGAATTTCTCACAGTCATTTCACAAACTCCTCGTTAGAGAGCCAGAGGGTCTTTGTAGATACAAATTTTGGTTATGTAACTTCTACTTTTATTTGGTCCATTTGTTCTCAGGTTAAATTTTAAAAGCCTATGAGGTCTATGTGGTAAATCTCTAAGCAGTTACATATAAACGATTCACCTAACATTCAACAGTTCCCCAACCACCCTGTTGTACCCTACAACCCCTTTATAATGAACTTTGACTCAACTGTGTATTTCTAATCCTTCGTTTAGGAAACCTACTCCTCGAATCTAAATCTACGTCACTTTTAGAGAAAAGATGGCACAACTGCAGCGCGGCACCTTCCACTTACTTGGCTGTGAGCGATTTAATAATGCCAGTTGCCACAAGCAACGAGGACTACTCCCTTTTGCATCCCAGTATCTAGAACTGGCACAAAGAAGGAACTCGATTATTACTGGTCAAATGAATGTGGGAGTGCATGAATGGTGCCTAGGGGTTCAGTCTCTATGTTTCCACCCGGCTCTGTAAATTCCTGTCTTAAACTATTTACCATCATTGGTGTAAATCAATTTTCCATTCAATTTATCCAACTAAATTATGAGTCTCTAGAGGGCAGGAAATAGAATTAATATATGCTTAAATGTCCAGCATCTGGCCTACACCCTCTTGTAATAGGCAACCTCATTGTTAGGAAAGAACTGTGGGAGGGGATTAGGATTAGACGCCATATACCTAGAACGTAGAGATCTTCATTGACCTTTTACTTATCCGTGTACCTGCTAACTCTCAGGTACTGATTCAAACACTAGGGACAGAACAGTAAACAAAACCAATTAACTTTCTGCCCACATTAAGCTTATGTCATGTCATGCTTTCAACAGTGGCCTGTGAAAGTTACTGCTTCTGTTTCACGGTTTATTACTGATTTTACCCTTTATCTCATATTATCACCATCATTCCTCTGACGATTCCTAGTATAGTTTCATCTAAATAGACCAGGGTGAGTGATCACAGATTAACATGCCAGATTGGTTTCACAGAATTCGGATTACTTCCTTTTTCTGCCTTGCTGGGTGATTTTTGTTCACAAAAAATCTCAATATATTTTTAATCTGGTCAATATGCTTTAAATAAAATTAAATTTGTATTCCATTTTTTCTAAGTCAGCAATACACTGTGAAAACCATCGCAGCTATGGACTGAAAACATAAAATAAGTCTGTCTGTGGGTTTTAGGGATAATTTTTTAGAGAGGGAGAGAGAGCATGTACAGAGCTATGGGTTCCACCAAATCTTCTCGGTGATAAGTAATCTGTTTCGATTTCGAACTCATTATTCATCTGGAACAATCCCGAAAATGTGCTGTCAAACAGTATCGTTTTCTGCAAGCCTACGCAAAAATCACGGCCACCAAATCAATTCTGACTCAGAAGGACCTTCCTCACGGGGCAGAGCAGGACTCCTCACCGGGATCTGACCCTGCAGCACCTGGTAGGTTCAACCCCCCTAAAAGAACAGCGCGGCGCTTTCCTTTTTAAACGGCTTACCTTAAACTGGGTGATAGCTTACAGAGCGGACCCGTTCCTATTTTTGGTCATTTTGCTTTGTTTTCCTTGACTTGAAGTTTTATTTTTAAACATTACTATTTCTTTTTTCATTTTATTGGTGACTCTTACAACTCTTGTCACAATCCACACATAGCTTGCATCAAGAGAATTTGTACATATGTTGCCTTCATTCTTTTCTGGACATTTACTTTCTATTGAGGCCTTGGTACCAGCCCCTCTTTTTTCCCCTCCATCCCCCCATGCACCTGATAATGCCTTGATAGATTGTACATTGTTAATATATTCATATCTTACACCGCCCGCTGTGTCTCTTCTCCCACATGTTTTCTTTTGTTCTTCCACCTGGAGAGGGGTGTATGGTTATATATCGATCATTGTGATTGGTTCCCCCTTTCTCCCCTCCTCTCCCCTTCTTCCTTCTCCACTTCTGATATCATAGTTCCCACTCCTGTTCCTGAATTCCGTGTGTCGTGAGCTCCCGTCTCTTATCTCTACCTGCATGTATGTTCCGCTCTAGTCTGAATTGAGAAGCAGCACTGGGGTCATGGTAGTGGGGGGTGAGGAGGCCTCAAGGAACCAGAGGAAGATAGTGTGTCTCATCGATGCTTTACTGCACCCTGGTTGACTCAGAGTGGGTCAGTTTTACATTCCACCATGCATACATACTTGGTTTCATTTCATTGGTTACAATCAGAGCAGTATGTCATTCATCTCACTTCTTCCGTTTCCTATTTCAATTCTTCTTCCTTTTCTAACTAACCCTTCTGACCTTAGGCCTTGAGCAAATGCTGCCCTTTTGATCGGAAATGGATGGATATTCTACTGTGCTGCTGCCTCACTAGGGTTCCTGTTCTCCTGAGACATGTCTATTGTTTGACTGAAAACTCAGCTGTGCCCCTTAAGTTCTGTGTGGATGGGGCTCCTTTTATAAGACTAAGTATTATTACTGTTAAAAGGCCACTTGTAAGTGCTCCTTAAGAATCATCTATTTTTTTTAAGTCTTTGAAAAGTTCATAATACACCACCAACAAACATTTGATACAAGTGAGGTTGGTGGGAAGAACCGGGAAATGCATACAGAGAACCCAAAAGTTTATGACCACTTTCCTACCAACTCAAAACAACATTCAAATGGGTAACCTAGCAGCAAGCAAACAGCCTAACCTTAGTCCTACATAGGAAGTCCATAATTACCATTTCAGATTTTTAGGCATTTAACCCAAAGTAATTGTAACTCAAATGGAAATGATAAGCAAACACCACCAGTTCCATATTTCACCAAGATGGCTTTTTATGGCCTGATGGTACTATGCTTTAATTTCCATAGCAAGCGTAGGTGAGGGAGGCAACAATCCATATAACAGTGTCTGTACCCTGATGAACAATATGTTTTTAAACTATATTCACAATAAGTAGATAAAATGGACACAATTAAGAAAACATTAGCCAAATCTTTCCTTTCTAAAAAAATTCCAAACTTAGGATATAAGTTGTTCCAAAGCTTCTCAGTTTAGACTTAATGAGCCTTGACTACATTCTGGAGTTGAAATAATGAGCAAAACACATTGCCATGTTTGTGGTCATGATTTAGCAAGGAAGGCAGACATTAATTTTTAAAATAGCAAAACCATGAATGAACACTGAGCATTATGGTTCTGAGAGCGTACAACAGAAGAAATCTGAATGCATGTGGAATGTTCTAGAATGTTGCTTTAAGTCAATGTCTATAGGAAGAGGAAGAGGTGAGCTGATGATCAATCCAGAGAGAGCAAGTTGGAAGCCACAATTCAAGAAAGAGCAGTGAGTTCCAAACGGTGGCTGTGACAGAAGAATAACAGTTCAAGAGAAAGCTGTGGGGACAGAGGTCTGTCCCAGATATGCTTGGATACTTGGCTCTTTATTAAGTGTTAATTCTTTACTTTGAATGATTTGGAAGGATAATGACGAACTTTTCGATGACAGACTCTACTGGAGAGAAAGAAAGGTGGGACAGCAGCAATGGAAAGCACTTTAAGGATGTTCCCACAGTTCCATTCAAATGAGAGATAGTAGCTTGGGCTGATGTGGTGATGGAGACAGAGAGCGATCCAGGAACGTAAGCGATATTGAAAGGGCAAAATCAATATGATTAGACAAGAAAGGAAAGATTTAACAAGAGCCTCTTTCATAATTTCTCCAACAATGTTTTCTTCCAGTGCCCTTATTTCTGGTCTGGCTGCCAGGTAGTCACATCCCTGCTGGTTAAAAGGGCGCCACTCTCTTGAAACTGGAAACCAGGCAGAGTTGCCCATGTTTTCATTAAAGAGGGAGGGTCAATGCCATTTACAATATAAAGAACTCCTGCAGTTGTAGATATTCTGTCCAGAGCTTACACTTCTGTAAGAGGCCAGAACTAATTTTGCAGACGGAATAGGATCCTATTTCACCTGTGAGACATGAGCTATTTTCATCGCTGTTGACCTCATTTCATTCTTCAGCACATTGGATTATCACAGAGAGGATGTCTACTGCCCCAGACTTCACGCCTTCCTTAATGATTTACTCTCGTTTATGAAAAGTCTATAAAACTTGTAGAAATTTTAAAAAATATTCTAAGCTTTTTCTCTGCAGCTTCCATCAGTTTAACAAACTGTGAATGACAGAAATGCAAACATATTTAAGATTTTGCTACAATTTTCCCTTCAGCCTCGCAAGCAGCTATATGTAAATGTGTGCCATGTTCTCCGCCAATTGCAGTTTCTGATTTATTTGTTCACATTCGGGCATATGCTCTGAAAACACACCTATTTTTAATCTCCTTTAGGATATTTCTGTACTGTACATTTTTCCCCTATCGAACCTATTTTCATGAGCAATCCCTGGAAGAAAGTTTAAAGGGAGAAGATCCAAACCTAGTCAACTAGAATTAGCTATGCCAATCCTCTACCCGAGTTCTGGACTCAACAAAAAAAAAAATTTTTTTTAAAGAAAACCTCGCTAGCATCAAGCCAAAGCTGACTCACTCATAGCGACATAACATAACAGACGGTGTCTGTTACTAGAGTAAGAAGCCCAGTCTTTCTCGGGCTGAGCGGCTGGAGGTTTTGAACTGCTGGCCATTCAGATCACAACCCAATGCATAACCATGACACCAAAAAACGTAAAATGGCTCCTAGATAAATGATCTTATCAAAATGTTTCACATCAGCAAAGGCTGGCTCTGGTTAAAAACATGGATCTTCATATAGATCGGCTACATAGACTTGGGGATGTCCTTTAATCTACTTACACTTTTTTTCCTCAATTGTAAAAGGCAGGTTAGAATATATATTACACTATATAAAATAATATAAAGATATAGCAAACAATATTACCTAAAATACATAACAAGATGACATATAGCATAAATAATGCGCACATGTAGTATAAACAAAGCTTAGCACAGATGTCCATCACTGTCATCGGCCTGCTGCCCTCCAAGCCTGATCACCCACTGAAGGAGCAGAGATAGTTAAGAGGGAGAGGCTTTGTCAACGATTCCTGCCTTCTGGCACATCAAAGATTCAAGATGGAGTAAGTCACAGAGCAGCTGCACATTTTAAGAACTCTGTGAATTCAACAAAAATACATGGTGAGAGGGGAAGGAAGGGAGCAGTGCCCTCCCATGTGCTGGAATATGAAGGGATAAGTTGCGTCCTGAAGAGGAGCGTGTGTGAACAACAGAAGTAGTTGTGGTGTACCACTCATGCACACCAAATGATGACAGCAGACTTACAAACAATAGCTCCATTGGTTAGTCTCACTCAGCGTTTCACATGAATATGCATATTCTAATCTGTATTTTTAAAACTTTATTTTTTAAATTATTTTATTGGGGGCCCATACAACTCTTTATCACAATTCATCCATCTATCCATTGTGTCAAACACATTTGTATATTTGTTGCCCTCATCATTCTCAAAACATTGCTTTCTACTTGAGCCCCTGGTATCAGCTCCTCATTTTTTTCCCGTAAAACTTTTTTTAAATACTGATTTGAGCGTCACAACCCTATGAAAAACATGTGTTTGCTGTTACGATTTTACAGAGGAGCTACTTCATGCTCAATGATTTATTTATATCACATATTTAGAAAATAATAGGCAATGCCTCCATAAGCCAGGCTTTCATGTTCAGCACCCAGGTGTGCTCTTCTAGACCAAAGTAAACCCAAGACCACAAGGCTGGGCCTCTCCGCTCCAAAGCTGTATGTGCAATGAATTTCTGTCATAAATCATGATTCCCAATAAGAAGTGGATGATATTTGGCCTCAGTGGAAAGTAAGCCGGGTCTGCTACACAGGACACTAGAAGGGTATTTTATCTAGAAGCCAAAAAAGACCCAAAGGAACCAAAAGACATGCCAATTACCTCTCAGGAAATCTTCTCGCTAGAAGCAAAACATAGGAAAGGAAAGCACAGCCATGTTTCAATCCACTGCTCCCAGGTATCAAATCAAGTCACTCTGACAACTGCTTTGCTGGCCACATGCCTCACTATATTACCCTATAATGGGCCAGCCTTTCAGGAACATAAAGAACACCTGATTGTCTAGTGTGGGTCATAGAAGAAAAGAAAGGAAAGGAAGTTTAGAAATAAAGCAAAGTATTTCTGTGATGACTGCATGAGCAAACAGATTGCTGAGATATATATATATATATATATATATATATATATATATATATATATATATATATATATATATGGTTAACACTTTTAAGAATGCAAAGATATTCATAGGAAAAATGACGGAAATGCATGCTTAGATAAATTCAACTTTATGTATGAGAAGTTACCACTACAGTATCAAATCAATAGTGGAAATGAAACAGGATTACATCACTTATGATTGCTAATATTAATGGACCAGAGGGGACTAAATTCCCTGAAGCTAGAAACATGTCAGAGGGGAAAGACATACAATTCAACTTGAAAAAGAAAAATCCATTAACCATGAAATAGGAAAACAAAAAATAAAAATCAAACTTTCCATATACCATATCCTACTAGGAAAAACCTATTAGTGAAAAAGACCTTTAACAAACAAAATGTAAAAAACAAACAAACAAATAAAATGTTTCCAGCTAAAAAATAAAAAAATTAAATGATTTCAAGTCAAGAAAATTTGCAGAAACTTCATTCTTTTATATTATTTTGGCCACGTACATGCATCAACGTGCTAACACACTTCTTTGGAGAGCATGGAACTCAAAAGAGTGCGTGTTGACCGGCATTCAGGCATATTCATCTTTTTTTGTTGTTGTTTTAGCTTAAGACAGTATCACTGCAGCCACCACAAGTTTTTATTTCCATTTTTGGAATCACTCAAATGACTTTTAATCTGAAAAGTTAGTCTCTGTCTCACCAACAGAAAAAGAGAAAGAAGTAATAGATTTTTCCTTCAATCTCGTACTTCTACTTGCCAAGACTTAATATGACTCCTAGAATAATCTTATAAAAATGTTTCACACCAAAAAGAAAAGAGATGGCCTGAATCAATTAAGAAGTTGTTCTTATAGCTAACTCCCCAAAGGAAAAGATCAAGGTCACAGTCAGGGATCAAAGTGATTAGCAGCCTCGCCAGTGGTCCAGGGTGATGCAGAAGAAGGGGGAGAAACATACACACACTGAGAATTGGACCAGGAACCAGAGGATTTCTATGGCCTTAACAGGATTAAAGAAACACAGTTCCAGATGACTGGCACATAGCAACTTTTTAAAAAGTTGAACAACTACTTAAAGTTCAAAGCTTTACTCGCACGAACAATGGGGCACACGAGGTAGACAGCCTCTGCAATGCTTCCAACGAACCCTGCCTGCTGGTATTTGCCCCAGTCCAATCCCCTCTTCTCCCATATTAGCTATACCTATCAAACTGCTTCTTGGGGGTGGGGGACGGACCGATTTCCATCAGGTCAATTCCACTCCTAGTCACCTTGCCCAGGGCTTCCACGGCTGTACATTTTTATGACAGCAGAGAGCCTCAGCTTTCTCTCACTGAATAGCTGTTGCGTTTGAACCACTGGCCTTGTAGTTAGCAGCCAAGGTGTATCTAAAAACACCATCAGAGCTCCTTCAAAGAGTCTGGTGAAAATGAAGAATGTCAACTCCTAGATTCGGTTAGAAAAGCCACTGGCTCTTCGATCATTCTCCTATAGCCCCGCCCTCTTCCATCTATCTAGCTCTCACACTTGCTTTCTAGCTTGCTGGTTCTCTGGCTCTTTTCACTTGCTCATGCTCATTAAACCAGCTACCATGTTTGGGGTTGTTCTGTGGAGAGGCCACCTAGCTTCTAGCATGATGGCAATAAACAGGTCACGCATTATGACAAATGGATGCGTGGTGGCTCCATCACTGAATCTCACGGTTTCTGACTACAGGCAACCTCCAACCAATGAGGGCAGGGAACAGAGCCCTCAGTCAACACAACTCACGGTGAACACACTCTTGCCAACAATATGAGTAAATTTCCCCTTTCTAGCCTTGAAATGATTGCAGTCCCTGCAAACACCTTGATTGTCATCTTGTGTGATACCATAAGCCAGAGGATCCAGTTAAGCCATGATTATTTTGCTGACCCAGAGAAAATGTGCAATAGTAAATGTTGTGTTCAGCTACTAAGTTACACAGCAGGTACCCATCTACTTGTCATCCTGGGTGGCTCCTTTGCTGCGATGATGCGGAAGTGGTGCCACTAGTGTTTCAAACATGAGGCGGTCGTCCACCATGGACAGGCTTTTGCAGAACTTCCAAAATAAGACCGACTAGCCAGAAAGGCTTGGTAAGCTACTTCTGAAAAAATAAATCAAGGAAAATACTAAGAATGACAGTATAAGATTGCCCAATATAGTGCTGCAAGGTAAGTTCCTCGGTGGGAAAGGACTCAAAAGTGCATAATGACCACAACCATGAACTCGAGCACACTTGGAGTTGTGAAGATGGCGCAGACCCAGGCAGTGCTGCACCGTGGTGTACGAGGGCTCACCAGCAGTCAGAAGCAACTCAGCAGCAACTAGAAACAAGATGGGTGGATAATTTACTACCGAGTAGGTGATAATAATCACACTATGCTGCTTGCACAGCCTCCTAGCTACAGAAGGACATTCTACTGATTTGGGAATAGGAAGATCCTCATTCTGTTCTTAGTCTTACATAACTGTAGGACTCCAGTTTCGCTCATTTAAAGTTGGTGTCTTCCTTTATTATTGTCTCCTCCAAATCCATCTTCCACCTTTTCATTCATTCATTCATTCAATATATACTCAGTGCTTCCTCTGTGACAGGCTCTGAATTGCACACTGGACACACAACACAACACATAAGAAATATAGCTGCAGTACCTACTCGCACGCAGGTTGCCAACAAGGTGCTTGAAACAGGGGACCCAATTCTAAGCACCCACATTTTAAATGGCACCCCCTCCTGAAGGGTGAGGTGACATAAAGATGATTCTCTGGAAGAAACAATTGGGACGCATCTCACCTGGGCAGACAACCCACAAACGCATCCATCTGACCAGAGGAATTCTACTTCACAGGGTTTGCCAACTGGCTTTCATCCTGGATGTGTGCCTTCTTGACTCAGTGTTTTCATACAAGTTGCACTTGAAACACCAATTGGCAGCCCTGAGTGAAGGGTTCTACCTATCTGCCCCTAAAGACCTTTGCGAACGTCCTTCAGTGAATCCTGACCAACTGCAGAGACAGAAGAACACAAACGGCCCAGACTAGTCGGCAACTAGAGCAGATTCCTTCAGCAGTGCCTCTCCCTTTCCGCCGACACATCCCAAACCTCACCCCCTCCTCCAGCAGACTTTGAGGCTGGCTGGCATTTTCTTTTGAAAAATAAGGTTTTGCATGCTAAGTTCTTCTTATTTTAATAGAAAAATCATGGATTTTTCTATCAAATATATGAGTAAAATTGATTTTCCATCAAGATGTGCTATGCTTATTCTATAGCTTCACCCACCTAGGGAACACTTGTCACTTTGGGCAGACCAGAAAGAAGTCTCTGTGTTGTTACTTCATTCCCAGAGCAGTCCTTTGATACAGGCGGCAGGGGGAGTGCGGGAGTCTCTCTGCTCCTCCGGCTCCACTTCTCACAGGTGTGAGAATTCTGGGGGCCAAGAGACTCTGCTCACCTGGCACCCAGGCACCCCCAAAGCTCAATGACTGTCATTTCATGGCCAGCAACCCAGGCAGTAGTTTGCTGAGGTCAAATCTACTCTTTGAAAAAGTCCACTTAGAGTTTTATAAATTCTGGAAGCTTAATGGTAAATGTGCTCATTATTAAAAATTACATAAACGTACAACTAAGTTATATTTAAAACAAAGATAAAAAATATAAAAAACATTATGTACTCATTAGTCCACCATGATTTATGTCCTTAAAGTTATTGAAAAAATGTGAATTCAAAGATAATGTAGATGTGCTGGAACTACCAGATCGTATGCTTATGTGGATTATGGGCCTATGAAATCGTTAACATAAAAGGCAGGGTAATATTTCCATGAACTTTTTTTTTTAATCTTTTTATTGGGGCTCATAAGGCTCTTATCACAATCTGTACATACATCACATGAGCAAAGCACCCTTATACATTCGTTGCACTCGTCACTCTCATAATTCACCTTCCACTTGGGTTCCTGGAATCAGCTCGGTTTCCCTTTTTTTTCCCCCATCCCCCTCCCTCCCCGATCCCACCCCTGGTCCCTTGATAGTTTATAAATAATTATTATATCTTATCTTTTTTTTATATTTAAATATTTATTTTTTTTATTATTTTATTTTTGGTTTCTCTTGTTAGTTTTTTACAATTTTTATTTATTTTTTTTCCAATTCTTTTTTTTCTTTAATTTTAACAATTTATTGGGGCTCATACAATTCTTTTCACAGTTCATATATATACATACATCAATTGTATAAAGCACATCTGTACAGTCTTTGCCCTAATCATTTTTTTCTCTTTTCTTTTTTTACATTTTATTAGGGACTCATACAACTCTTACCACAATCCGTACATATACATACATCAATTGTATAAAGCACATCCATACATTCCCTGCCCCAATCATTCTCAAGGCATTTGCTCTCCACTTAAGCCCCTTGCATCAGGTCCTCTTTTTTTTCCCCTCCTCCCTCCCCCTTCCCCCCTCCCTCATATGCCCTTGGTAATTTATACATCGTTGTTTTGTCATATCTTGCCCTATCCGGAGTCTCCCTTCCCCCCTTCTCTGCTGTCCCTCTCCCAGGGAAGAGGTCACATGTGGATCCTTGTAATCAGTTCCCCCTTTCCAACCCACTCACCCTCCACTCTCCCAGCATCGTCCCTCACACTCTTGGTCCTGAAGGTATCATCCACCCTGGATTCCCTGTACCTCCAACCCTCATATGCACCAGTGTACAGCCTCTGTCCTATACAGCCCTGCAAGGTAGAATTCGGATCATGGTAGTTGGGGGGAGGAAGCATCCAGGATCCGGGGGAAAGCTGTGTTCTTCATCGATACTACCTCACACCCTAATTAACCCATCTCCTCTCCTAAGCCCCTCTATGAGGGGATCTCCATTGGTCGACACTTGGGCCTTGGGTCTCCACTCTGCACTTCCCCCTTCATTTAATATGATATATATATACATATATATACATGCATATATACATATACACATATATACACATACATACACACACTTATATCTTTTTTTTTTTGCATGATGCCTTATACCTGGTCCCTTGGGCACCTCGTGATCGCACTGGCCGGTGTGCTTCTTCCACGTGGGCTTATTTGCTTCTTAGCTAGATGGCCGCTTGTTCACCTTCAAGCCTTTAAGACCCCAGACACTATCTCTTTTGATAGCCGGGAACCATCAGCTTTCTTCACCACATTTGCTTATGCACCCATTTGTCTTCAGCGATCCTATCATGGAGGTGTGCAGTCAATGATATGATTTTTTGTTCTTTGATGCCTGGTAACTGATCCCTTTGGGACCACTCGCTCACTCAGGCTGGTGTGTTCTTCCATGTGGACTTTGTTGCTTCTGAGCTAGATGGCCGCTTGTTTATCTTCAAGCCTTTAAGACCCCAGTCACTATCTCTTTTGATAGCCGGGCACCATCAGCTTTCTTCACCACATTTACTTGTTCACACACTTTGGCTCCAGCCATTGTGTCGGGAGAGTGAGCATCATAGAGTTCCAATTTAATAAAAGAAGGTATTCATGCATTGAGGGAGTGTTTGAGTAGAGGCCCTTCATATGAACAATGGTGTTCTATGTATCTTGGACTCCACATACCGTGGCATCACCACAGGAACTTGAAGATGGCCCTGGCGACCAGATGTGGCCCACAAAAATCAGTAACTGAAAAACTGATTTATTGTTTTTATGATTGTCCAAATACCAGGAGAAGAATGGGAAAATTTTAAGAAAATCTTTATGTTGGCTGTGATTATTAGTATTGTCATTAAAATTAAATAAGATTTCAAAGTCTAGCCGCTATAATGGCTGTGTTAAAAAATATGAAAAAGAAAATAAAAACCTCAATCCAGGAATCTTTTTGACATAACTATATTCCATGCCATTCAAATGAAGAAAAACAATGTGTTCAAAATTCTATACATACAACTATTTTCATCATCCTGTAATGTTAAAAAATACAATACAACTAATTCTTCCTTCGAATTATTAACTAAATTTGAGAAAGTTTGACATAAATACTATAAAATCAGGCTTCAATAGTATCCAGTTTATTAACTGCTATTTACCTAGCTAATGAAAATAAAAATTGATTTTTCTAGTTCTTCATCTCAATCACCAAGAGTAACCATATACTCTATACTACTGCCCTCTTTAGGAAACAGAGTTCATTCAAAATCACTGATTGAACAGGAATACACTTGCATTTTCAGAAAGGGCAGGAAACTTTCTTCTTGTTTCTGTGCCTTCAAAACACTAAAATCTATAGAACACATCTAAAGACAAAAGAGTTCTGAGAAATGTTTAGCTCTGGTAGATTTAGCTTGTTTTCATTTATACCACTTTCCTCAAATATTTTCCAATCTAACAAAAAGGTTATGTTCATAAGTTTAAATTTTCATTTATTTATGTAATGACACAAAGAAAGAAAAACAATCAAAATATAACAATAAAACATACTGACAATCCAGAAGAAGAATTGTTAAACTTTGGCACTGTTTTTCTAAATGAGCTCTGATTTTATTTCAAATTTTCCATATTCACAGAAACATGGGACTTTTTAAGGTATTTTCATTTTACGTAGAAGATATTTATTTATATCTTGAAAACTGATTTCGAATTGTTTCAATCCTCCTTGCTACTTAATATGTGCTGTCTTTTTGTAGCTTGCCATTTCTCTAGACTACTTGTTCCAAAAATGTTTTCAAATTTGTTTTCACATTCTACATCTATTATTCACTAGACAAAGATTTGAAAGAAGCATTGCACTTGTTTTTAGGAGATTCTATTGGAAGTGTCTTTTAAACACAAATTCATCTTTTGCTAATGAATAATATTTGTCAATAAGTACTACCTCCCAAGAACCTTCAAATCATACTTCATGGATCTAATCACATTGCTATCATAGATTCTGCCGCTCATCTAGATCATGAACTAATCTTGGGACTCTCCAATTCATTCAAACTTAACTCCTTCCAATTCATTTTGAGCTCCACTTAAAAAAAAATTAATTTCTAACACAGAAAAATTGATATTATTTTTCTGCTTAAAACTCTTCAGTGCATTCTTCCTATCAAAAATGTCACAATTTTATATAGATAACATAATGTGTTAGAGGTTTGTGTGTGTGTAGGTAAAAGTGATGAAAAAACTTTCTAACTTAAGAAAGATATAGGTTCATTGACAAAAGCCAAAGGGGAAACTGGTGAAAACAGAGCGTTCCAGCTGACAGAGCCCCATGGACAATCTCCCCAGAGCACCCACCACACTACTCTTCATTCATTCAACTTGCATTCAAATCCCGTGGACGGAGCATGGCTTAGCAGGTCTAAATCCCATGCCTACCCTTTGGAGTCTAGCAAGACTGTGTTTTTGAGAGGCGACAGTTTCTACGGCAAAGACTTCCCAATATTTTCTCTTTCACTTATTTAATGTCCTAGATGATCTGTTGCATACATACTATATTCCTACTCTCCCTCATAGGTAGGTTCTGTCCAATGGTACCTAAATGGACATTGTTATATAAGAAGTATCCTTAGGAACAGATGACATGTCTTTTCCTCCTCTTTCGCCCAATGGCTGGCTGAAACACAGAAGGACTATTTGTAGGCTCAGCAGCCAGTGCACGCATCAAGTAGCTTTGGGAATGGAAATCATATGTGGTAGAGTAACAGCATTAGGTGAAGCTAGGCCTCAGACAATAGAGGAGCACCTCTACACTGTGTGTGCGTGTGTGTAAGAGAGTGAGGTCCGTTTCCAATTGACTTACTTGTGGAGTTCACATTTTTGTAGCTAAATCTAATTGGAATCAAAGTGCTAATATTGGAAGAGTATAGATGAGTACAGATGCTGGACAGGAAAACAAGCAAACCAGCAGATGTCCTCTACATGAGCCACTCATGGCTCTGAATCTGTTCACATATTCCCTCCACCCAGAATTCATTTCAGTGAGAATCATTTCAAGTTCTCTTGGTGAAAGCAATTGGCTACTAAAGTACTTTTATCCCTTCATTGGAGTGGCTAGCTCAACATATATCAATGGTCAGGACTTCCCCTGTTGTCTCATGAATCCTCATGTCCCAAGATGAGTTGCTGTATGTTTTTCACACTCCCCCATGCAAATTCCCATAAAACCAAATGTAATTTCACCATTGTGCTTACCATGCTTTAAAAAAGTGGCATATATGTATACTCACTCATGTGTGTGTGTACAACCAACTTTTCCCTGTCTCTTTTCAAAATACGCCAAGTTGCTCGACCGATCACAACTGAGTGGATCTAGTTTCAAATTTCCCCATTACCTATAACAGAAGCTCAGTGTACACTAAACACTAGTTTTATTGTCTACAATCCTAATTGAAGTGTAAACTTCTGAATGGTACCATCTTAGAATGGTTTCTCTAGAAACCAACTCTGAGAAGGAGAGGTGAATGAAGAGGTCTGTTTGCATGTCTTCTCAAAAGACAAATTGAAAAGAAGTGAGATAAATGAATTGGTCTGAAGAAGAATTTCCCTTGCAGTGCTGTTGTAAATCAAGTGTCAGGCTATCCTATGGGGTGCTCGGGAGATGGGATGCCCTTCAGAATTGTCACAGTTACGATGAGAGACATGGCTTGCTATCTTTATATCAATTAGTCAGTATCCATTACCGGCAGAGATTGTACACCCATGTCTTGTTCTTTTTTCAAGAAACAAATTCCTTGTATAGTTAAAACAATTTACTTAAAGTGAATAGATAGACAGAAATAGAGATGAATGAAAAAGGATGTATATTTTCAAGCAAAGGGGATGATATTAATTAAGAAGAAATTGAAATTATCTGTGAAAGCTAGAAGACTAGAGAGGGAAATAACTGCTATAGCCAACAGGACCATCAAAGTTGAAACAGCATATATGTCTCAGTCTGACATTCATTAAAAATGAGGCAAATGAGACCTCAAAGAGGTTAAATGACATTATTGAGGTTCATACTCAGTGTGAAATGACCTAGACAGTAGGAGTGCAAGTTGAGACTTAATGCTCAGAAAATGAGCTTAAATATAAAGAATGAAATGTCATTTGTTGGGCTAATCACAAAATAGGTAATGTTGGTCCTAAGCAGAATAGAAAATAAGATAGAAAAATAAAACTAAAAAAATTTAAGACTAAAAGCTTCACTATTTTCTTTAAACTAGTTGTTAAAATAATTAGCATAAACCAAATAAAGGTGTTTATGAGCTCCACAGGGCAAAAGTTTATAAAAATTGTTAGTTGATTGTCCTAGGCTATTGAGAGAGATGAAGAAAGTACACTCTTCCACATGCAGTTATTCAAACAAGCAGAAAGTTCAAATAAAATAATTTGTTACAATGTCCAATTCTCACAAAAGTAATCCATAGAGTTTTTCTCTCAAAATATGTAAATATATATTTTATACATGGGGAAATACATCTATGTGCATATATTTATAGGTTTAGTATCAACATAGCAGATGGACATTGGGCCTGTACTCAAGTACTCCCTCAATGCAAGAACACTTTGTTCTATTAAACTGACATTCTATGATGCTCACCTTCCTGACATGATTGGTGAAGACAAAGTGGATGCATAAGGAAATGTGGTGAAGAAAGCTGATGGTGCCTGGCTATCAAAAGATATATTGTCTGGGGTCTTTAAGGTTTGAAGGTAAACAAGTGGCCATCTAGCTCGGAAGCAACAAAGCCTACATGGAAAAAGCAGACCAGCCTGTGTGACCATGAGGTGTCAAAGGGATCAAGTATCAGGCATCAAAGAATAAAAAATCATATAATTATGAATGGGGGGGAGTGTGGCGTGGGGACCCAAAGTCCATCTGGTCCATCTGTAGGCAACTGGACATCCCTTTACAGAAGGGTCACAGGGAGGAGACAAGCAAGTCAGGGTGCAGTGTAGCAAGGATGAAATATACAACTTTCCTTTAGTTCTTGAATGATTCTCTCCTCCCTCCCCCTCCACCCACAGCATGATTTCAATTCTACCTTACAAATCCAGCTAGACCAGAGGATGTGCACTGGTACAGATAAGAGCTGGAAACACAGGGAATCCAAGACACATAAACCCCTCAGGACCAGTGGTGAGAGTGGTGATACCACGAGGGGAAGGGGAAGGTGGGGGAGAAAGGAGGAACCAATCACAATGATCTAAATATAATCTCCTCTTTGGGGAGACAGACAACAGAAAAGTGGGTGAAGGGAGATGTTGGACGGTATAAGACATGACAAAATAATAATAACTTGTAAATTATCAAGGGTTCGTGAGGGAGAGGGGTTTGGAAAGGAGGGGTGAAATGAGGAGCAGATACGAAAGGTTCAAGTAGAAAGAAAATGCTTTAAGAATGATGATGGCAACAAATGTACAAATGTGCTTGACACAATGGATGGATGTATGGATTGTGATAAGAGTTGTATGAGCCCCCAATAAAAAGATTTATAATATATATTCTCCAACTAAAGACAATCTTTTTAAACTGCTAAGAACAGATATTATTCTTGATATTTGCCAAAGGTCAAGAAGAAGTTATGCAACCTTCTTAAAAAGAGAAAACGTTTCAACATCACTTCTTCTTTTAAAAGTTTTCAGTATCTTATCTGTTGTGTCTTAAATTCCTGGGCACAGGTGAGGAGTGGGAGTGGGGCATACATTAGTAGTCTCTGTGTTTACATCTCATCTTTCCAAAGATAAGTTGTACATTCTGAATAATTACTTAGAATATGTCTTTCTCGTGGGGCATCAATTACATTACCAAAATAAATTACATCGGGAACATCCTCATCATCATCTGCCACTTGTTTACCACACATCACTGTGTGCAGAAGGCTGTGAGTACATGAAGGGGTGGGCTTCTAACTCAGAAGCCAGTAACATGAATACACCAGCTGCCTTACTTTCAAAGACTTACAGCCTTGAGAAAAACCCTATGGGGCAGTTCTACTCTGCGCTCCTGTGTTCCTGAGTCGGGATCAATTAGTTTTGTCATTTTGGTTTGATTTTGTTTGGTTAGGGCTTACATATATCAATTAGTAAATTCTATGTACTGAGTTTTGAACCAGAAAAAACTTATCCTCAGGTATCAACAAATTGGGCAAAGTCATATAACTTGGGGATCTAAAGGGAGAACCTACACTGTCTAACACCTAGTCTAACACTTCCCACCACACTTCAATTCTCAAACAAGCTTTTCTTTACTAACAATAATTCCACATTCTAAAGGCCAACTTAAAGAGTAAACATCTATCGCTTCACTTTCCTGGAATTCTTTAAAATATACTAGATAAGTGCTACAGAGAGAAACTATCCAACTGAGGAGGTGACACTCTATTTACATCACCGACTCACCTTTGGCATAATTTCCCAGCAAAAACACCATCATCACTGCCATCCTCAGAAAATAACAGGATTTTTGCCTGAGGAGGGATGATGAAATAAAGCCTTAAATTGGCAATAAAAGGCTCCAGCAGAAAGCTTGGCATCAAGCTAATAAATAAGTATCGCCAAGAAAGAGAGAAAGCTTTGCTTTCCAACACTCTGTGTGAAAACATAAGCAGGCACAGTGTCACTTGTTCACAGAGTCATATAAAACATATTTTGGAAATCCAATTAGTAGAAAATCCTGCAGATTGGAAATGTCTGCAAGTTACTCTATTCACTGTGTTGGTTTGAGAATTTACTGGATTTTGTTGATGTTTTCACATTTTTCAAGTTCCTACCTAAAAGGCTTATTAGTGTTGTGCTTAACCATAGTTAAGTGCATGCAGCAGGACAATGGTACACTTACCCACTCTATGACATTTCAAAGTTTGCATAGACTGGCAATAGAAAATAATAAAAGAAATCTGCATGCAACTTTCAGATATGTCTCTTATGAAAGGCATTTAAAACAATCAGGCAGATAGCCGTGAATCTAAACCAGCCAAAGACCATAAGCTGGAGCTCTTCTGACCCCAGCACTTTAGTAACAATGAAGATAAATCACAGCGTCAGTAAAGGGAGATAGAATGCATGTCAGTCTTGGCTCCATGGAAAAGACATATGAGACACACTCGGGGAAACTAAATTTACAGTCTCCAGAATGAGCATCAAGGAGGGAAGCTGATCACACTCTATAAATACCACCAAGGTAACACCATAAATAATTAAGGAGAGGAAATATTCGTCATCTCTGAAGGAGCTCTAAAAATGAAGTTTTAGATTTACTTCTCTATTCCCACTTCTTGGCATCAAAACAGCTTTGTGTTGAGAGTTGGTTGCTCCTGCCCAGGACATATTGGGGCAGAAGAGTTGACATGTGGCTATAGTTACTCGGCCCTGCATAAGAAGAAGGACTCTCCTTTGTCCCACAGACCATACAGCTCAGACCCCCCAGCAGTGGAGGGATTAGACCTCTGCCAATCAACACTTCTGAAGCATGCCTCTAACCACCCCAGGGAGCCAGTGTCCAACCCTCCTAAACACAAGAAAAAGAAATTGGATTTGTGGCTTCTCAAAAAGTTAAAAATGAGGGGTCATAGGGAAGAGATGAGTCAGTCAGGGTGCAGTGTGGCACCAATGAAACACACAACTTTTCTCTAGTTCTTTGGTGTTTCCTTCACCCCACTATCATGACCTCAATTCTAACTTACAAATTGGATTAGACCAGAGCATGCCAACTGCTATAGATAAAAGCCCCAAACACAGGGAATCCAGGATAGATAAACCCTCAGGGACAACAATGAGAGTGGCGATACCAGGAGGATTAGGGGATAGTGGGGGAAGAAAGGGGGAATCAATCACAATGATCAACAAGAACCCCCTCCAAGGGGGACAAATAATGGAAAAGTGGGTGAGGAATGACGGGGGACAAGGTAAGATATGGAAATAATAATACATAACTTATCAAGGGTTTGTGAGGGTGGGTGCGGAGGGGAGGTAGGGGAAGAAATGGGGAGCTGATATCAGGGGTTCAATTGGGAATAGAATGCCTTGAGAATGATGGTGGCGGCATATGTGCAAATGTGCTTGGCACACTGGATGAATGTACGGATCGTGATAAGGGATGTAAGAGTCCCCAATAAAAGTATTTTAAAAAATGCAATGACCACATAAGACAGCAATTCCACTCCTAGGCATATGTTCAAAAAATTAAAAGCAGGACACTGATACTTATATACCAATGTTCATTGTAGCATTAGTCATAATAGTAAAAACTCGAAACAACCAAAATGCCTGTCAACAAATGAATGGATAAGCAAAATGTCTGTGCATACCTATGAAATCTGCTGTCATCTACGCTGGCTCATGGGGACCCCGTGGATGTCAGAGGGGAAGTTTGTTCCATAGAGTTTTCCATGGCTGAAATTTTACAGAAATAGACTGGCAGGGTTTTCTTCTGCAGAGTTTCTTGATAATTTCAGACAGCCAGCCTTGTAATTATTAACTGACAACTATGTGTCTCACCCAAAGAAGGTACACACATACGATGGAATATTACTTACTCCATACACATAAATGAAGTTAACATACACATACTACAATAGATGAACTTAGAAAGCATTCTGCAAAGTGAAATAACCCAGAGAGAAAATGACAGGTGTTGCACAATCCCACCTAAATAAGCAATAAAGTAGGCAAATGTACAGCGTAGAATGTATATCAGTGGTCCTCAGGCTCAGAGGGGGGGGAAGGAAAGTAAGGACTTAATGTGCACTGAGCTCCAGGTGACCAACGTTTTAGAATAGCACTGCCCACAACTATCCAAAGGAAGAAACACAGTAACAGTGGGTCTACTGCATGTATGTATGTATGTATATATATGTATATATATTCTATTTGCTCAAATGAGTGCTCACCATGTAATAACATGGCATTTAGCAACCTGTAAAGTATAGGTAAAACATCTAGAGATTTCATTAAAGTGCAATTCTAAGTAGGTCTGAGGGGATTAGATGTGAAAGTTGAGAACAAAGAAAAATCAGTTTAAAAATATGACTTTGGTCATAGAAAAAATGCTGAATATTGTTTGATAAAACATTTCAAGACCAATTACCTATTCATTGAAATGCCTTTTTTAAACAGAATAAACTACACACGTGGAAATGGTTGGTTAGAATACACAAGAATCAATCAACTTTATCTGTGTAAAGACAAGATGGAAAAAGTTCAATTTCATTAGACAAAACAACGTCAAGGAACAGCCATGAAAAGAGATCATCAATGGCTCATATGCAAGTTCAAGTTGAAGCTGAAAAAAGAAATCCATGAAAGCCAAAATAGAGCGTGGATTTAAAAGGCCATCTCAAAAATAGATAGGACACATTAGACCAGATGAGTTGTGGGATCATATCAAGGATACCATACATTAAAAAGGCAAAGTCAGAAAAATTTTTAAAAATTAAAAACAGAGGGGACCCGGAAATGTGCTTTGGGGCACAGAATGGTAGCTAAAGCCAATAGAGAGATGCTGAATCAAAAGAGTTACACAGAAGGTTTCAAAACCTAGAGGTTGTTATGAAAAATTCAAACACCTGGAAATAAACAACTAAGAAGGAAAAACATACCCAATATTTTTCAAGTTGAAAGAACTGAAAAGGAAAGGGTTCAGTCATAATATTGAAAGATTCGGCAAAACAAGAGGGAAACCCTACAAAAGATGGCTTTCCAGAATGGCTGTTACAATGGGCTCATCCATGACAATTATGGAGATGGTGCAAGACCAGATAGTGTTCTGCTACATATAGTGTTGTAATAAATCAAAGATGACCTGGCAATATCACACCAACATCATAGACCAGATACTGAACAACAAAAATATAATCAAGAACTGACAGCACTAAGAAACTAATGACACACCCATTCAGAAGTTTCAATAAATGGCTCCAACCCTGGACACACTCACACATCTGTTTAGAAGATGGCTATCTGTTTGGAAGATAGTAACCAGACTACAGCCTGAAAAGATGCCTATTTGTTCCCATTCCAAAGAAAGGTGAGCCAATTGAATACCAGGCTTTTCAAAAGTTTGTGAAAAAGAAAAGAGATTAGGAAAATGAATTTCCACTAACTTTTTAAAGCCCCCTTGTACCTACATTATCAAACAATATCTTTAATATTGAATTGTCTTAGCGTTCTCTATTTTACTTCTCTAGATTCCAATATCCATTGAAGTGGCTACACAGCAACTCAGAGACAAAATCCACGATTAAATGATTTATTAAAGAAGTTAACAAATTGTAATGCCCATAAGAGGTGCTCAGGGTAGTTGCTAACCAGGACATGTGTGTGACAAAGTCACAGGTCTGTTAATACGGCCAAATTGGCGTACCCTTTTGCTGTAACCCTCAATCCAAAGGCAGTCAGCTCAAGCTCTATGGATCAGCAACCCAGCTCTTTTAAGAACCCAGAGGTGCCCCACTGGAGAAGTCTGCCTCCTGAACAACAGCCCTAATCTCAGCTCGGAAACCCAGCCCTCCCCTCTCATGCTCTAGCTCCTGGTGTGACAGCTGCCCCTCTGCTGCGATAACTGTCATCTGGATCCAGAAGGACCCTATGCAGTCATCTCTGGTCCACTCTTGCGTCCTGCTGATAAGGACATCCCTACTCTTCCTTCTCAGGTGATACACAGCAGGATGGCACTCCCAGGAATCCTGTTTTCAATGACTCACAAGTGAATCTGATCAGTATTATCCCCACCTTCTTACCAGACCCATGCATGGAAAGGTTGTTTATGGGAGTTAGAGACTTTGGCCAGAAGAACCACATTAAATCATTCAGTGCCCCTTCGAGTATCACATGCAGTTAAAGCTTTACTGAAGATAATTCAACCATGGCTGCAGCAGTGAGTGGACAGAAAGCTGCCAAAGCTCAAGCTGCGTCCCAAAGACGATGCTGAATTAGAGACGCCATTGGGGGAGTCGGGGGATCCTGGCAAGAAGCAGAGAAGACCAGAAGCTTATTTACCTGTATTTTATTGACTACACAGAAGCATTTGACTGTGAGCATCCTAACAAATTATGGAGAACACTGCAAACAATGACCACTGCAGAACACTTCACGGAAGGCATGCAGAAGCTGTCAGAGACCACAAGGCAACTGTTAGAACAGAACAACGGAATGCTGTGAGGTTTAGAGCAGAAGGGAAATGTGTCTGGGTTGTGTCTATTCCATCTGTGTCCTGAGCAAGTAATCTGAGATTCTGGATGTTTTAAAGAATATGGCGTCAGGACTGGAAGTAGATTGACAACCTGCAATATATAAATGAGATAAACTTGCTTGCTGAAAGTGAAGAGGACTTGGAACACTTCCTAATGAAGATCAGAGTGTAGCCTTCAGCAGACTGCAAATCCATGTGAAGAAAACAATGGACCCAAGTCAACATCATGATAAACTGAGAAAAGATTCATGTTCTCAAGGCTTTCATTTTATTTGTACCGATAATCAATGTCCATCGGAGCATCAATCAAAAAATCAAATGATCTATTACATTGGGGCAATCTTTTGCAAAAAGAGTTCTTTAAAGTGCTAAAGAGCTAACTTTGAGGACTAAGGTGTGCCTGACTCAAGCCATATTCTTTTCCATTAGCTCGTGTATGTAAAAACCGAGCAATAAATAAGAATTGATGCCTATAAATCATGGTGTTGGTGAAGGATACTGAAAGAACCATGGACTTCCAGAACAAAAACAAGTTTGCCTCAGAAGAAGTACAGGCAGAATGCTCTTTAGATGCAAGGATGAAAAGGCTTTGTCTCGCGTACTCTGGACATGTGATCCAGAAGGTCCGGTCCCTGGTCAACACAGACCGATTCTCACAGAAGTCTACACAGTGGGTTCCAAGATAACAGTGTTTCAGGGTAACCCAGAACTGGACTGCGTTTCACCTGTTGTACATAGGTTGCTCTGTGCTCCATTAAATTGGCAACCCACAATACCAACAACAGATCCGGGAAAGACTTTGAGAGTCTGTTTTTCTTAGTGCTCCTAAATGATCCTGAGGCTGCCGTGTTATGGGCCACTCTTTAATAGTAAGCATCGGAGGAGTTGAGAGTTTTGTGGGAGAGACAGGCACAGAGAGATAAAACTAATCTAACGACACGGCAACAAATAATAGAATTCGCCCTAGTAATGAAAAGAGTGAGGGGGTTGGTTGCTAACTGAAAGGGCGGTAGTTTGAACCCACCCCATTGCTCCACAAAAGAACTACCAGGCCATTTGCTCTATAAAGACGACAGACAACGCTGTATGGACAGCTTTACGGGGTCCCGTGAGGTCCTTGTGGGTCACAATTGACTCAGTAGCACATAACAAGCACAGCAACAACATATTATAGGTCACTAACTAAGCCTGAGGAAGTGCAGTTTCCCAGAGAAGAAAACTCTTCATTCAGTTCTGAAAAATGATGTTATTAAAGATCTTGAAAGGACGCTCAAGAAATTCTCGTGACATTTCCATTCACAGATAGTTAATATGACTAAGTTGAGGAATAAGAGGGATTCAATTAGATCCTGATTGACGTTGGTTGGCCTGGGATTTTACAGTGACTGAACAGAAGACAGTATGGAGCAGAACAGCACGGGCTTTCAAATCAGGTAACATCTCTGAACGAATGTTTCCCATGGGGAAATGGGCACAATAAAACCTGTCTCTGGGGTTGTAGAAGGTATAACAAATGTGAGCTCTTAACATGTGTCACGCTCTCTCCCCTTTTATTGGCATCTAAAATCAATGGCAACTCCAACCTCACCATAAATGCTCTCCCCACCCTCCATCCTTTATAGTTACTTTCATTTCTGATTGCTCTAAATGTGCTTATGTCTCTAAAAAAACACTGAATTTGCAAATTTTCTGTCTTCTAGGGAAAAATGAGTTAAATGTATTATTCCACTTGCTCACTGTTATTATTCTTTAAATAATAGTTCATAAGCCTATTCCTCAAAATAAGTAAAGATGTGGTCATCGTATATCTGCCTTAAGTTTTTCAAGGGAGCTTGGATTTCAAATATTCTGCCCACTCATTAAATAATGATCACCAATTTTTGGTTTAAAAAATGGCTACCACTGACATAAAACAGAGCATAATAAATTGCCACCATGGGTCCGCGGAAGGGTTTTACTAAAAAAAATTTTTTTTAATAATCTCATTCTAATGTTTGTCTTCAATTCCTAACATATAAGGTATGATGGGGCAAACCTCCATGATTACCATATTATCCCTGTACTCAGATTGTGTATAATCTGGGGGTTGGGGGGTGAGTCTGCAAAACCGGTTGCCACAATGTTGGAATTGGTCTGCATAATACCAAACCCAAAACCAAACTCACTGCTATTGAGTCTATTCCAGCTCACAGTGACCCTACAAGGACAGGGTAGAACTGTCACTGTGCATTTCACAGACCCTAACTCTTTATGGGAGAAGGAAGCCCCTTCTTTCGCTTACAGAGTGGCTGTTGGTTTCAAACTGCTGACCTGGTAGTTAGCAACAAATGGATTACCCTTATGCCACCAGGGCACCTTCTTGTGTGCTGAAGGCAGTTATTTCTTCCAGTGACCCACAGACAACACTTGACTCTCTTATTTTGGTTTCCATCTTCTGCTTGCCAGCCAAACAAAGAAAGTCTTGGCATTCTGCTCCCCATTTCTCTCCCATTCTACATGGAACAAAGTATTGTGATCCTAGTTAGAAGTTTGTTTCATGTTGCCTCTTGCAGTGCATAAATCCAGGCAATTATGTGATGGCCTTGCTGTTCCCTTGGTGCATTCTCTTCATACTTGCAGCGTTGGCCTGGTAGTGGCGAATTCCCAGAGCATTTGGTTGCGGAAAATATCTTGATTTTCCACACTTGTTTTTAAGTGACATCTTTCTGGGTAGAGGATTCTTAGTTAGAGATCATTTTTGTTTAATAATTTATACATTTTGTTCCATTGTCTAAAATTGCTGGGGGGTATGTACACTGATTCTATGAATGCTTCTCAGTAAGTTACACTGATCTTTGTCTCTTGCTGCTTTCCGAATTCTTTTGCTTTGGTTTTGAAGAGTTTTATTAGAAGACGGCTGGGAGTTAATCTTTGTCTCTTTTGGTTGACATCCATGGATTGTGTTTGGTTGCAGTTGGTTTGGGCGGGGTGACTGGTTGTGGTTGGGTAGTTGGGCGGTTGTGGCTGTTGGTTGTTGTTGTTGGCTGTGGTGTAAATTCCACTCAGAGTGACCTGTGTACAACAGAAGGACACACTGCCTGGTCTTCCACTGTCCTCACAATTGTTCTTTTCAAGGTCATTGTTGCAGTCACTGTGTCAGTTAATCTCTGTGAGGGCCTTCTGCTTTTTCACTGTGCCGACACGAGTCCGTAAGTCCCTCATTGGACTCATGCAGTCACATGCCATGATGCAGAATGCAAGATCACAGGCCGGTGGGTGCAAAGTCTCGTGGTTCCAATGGCCGTGGATCCGAGAGTTCTCATAGTGACTCACCAGCAGGAAGGTGAAAGGATAGAGAAAGAGGCGCCGGTCTCCAGGCAGCCATTTATTTCATCGCACCTCCTAAGGAGGTCATCAAGTTGCAACCTGGCTGGCAGGCTATCCTCCACCCACATCTTCTTACAGGAGCCAGGTACAAACAAAAAAAAAAAACCCCTAACTATCACATTGTGCTTTTTCAGGAACCAGTCTCTACTGGTGACATGTTCAGAGTACACAAAACTAAGTCTCGCCATTCTCGCATCAATAAAACACAAGTAAACTACTGGTAAGGATGTTTTCTTTCATCTAAGATCCAGCAACATCAATGTCATCCCTCCTCTGATTCCTGCTCAAAGTTCTGCTCATGTAGCTTCTCGTATTTGTTTCTCTGTTCAGTTCTGATCATCTCTATGGTTATCGCTTGAAAAATAATATCTATGTCTTTACTATTACTATAGAGTTCTGGAATGTCTATATTAGACTGATTCCTAATTAAATCAAATATTACCTTTTCTTTTGTTTCTTGTTCTTGAGGCTTGTTATTTTGTCTTTTAATTCACTCATTCTACAGTTTGTCTGTTGACCTCTACTATGGTCTCTCTCCTATTATATTACTACTTTGCCTTGTTTTCCAATTTTCTTTCTTTTTTAAGTTTCAGTTTCCTTGTTGAATCTCTCATTTTGTTCCTCCATTTTCTTTTTTAACCATTTTACTAGCATATAATTCACATATAATACAATAATTCAATCATATTTTTTAAAAGTAATACAATCATCACCACAATCAATTTCAGAACATTTACCTCGTGTATCCTTTGTCATTAGCTCGCCATTTCCCTACAACCTCCCCCACTGTGCCATGAGGAAACCATTCATCCAATTACTTACTTGATATATTTCTATCTCAGTCGAAATATTAAAAAACCTTGTTGTACTTAGTTTAGTTTAAATTTGTTCTAATTTTAAAAGGCTCAAAAGAGAGATCAAGTGGTAAGGTGATACATTTTTAACCTAATTGTATCTTTAATAATCCACTTTCCAATACACTCCTTCCATTGTTTTCTGTGACTTTTGCTTCCTCCAAACACATTTAGCACCACAGTCTGAAAATGATTGATTCTTGGCAGTAGTCTGACCTCATGGGATAAAATCTCTCTCCTCCATGCTTTTCTTTTGATTGATCCTTCTCTTGTAATTCTGCGTGCTTTACTATTTTTAGTTAAACCTTGGTCATTTTCCTATTTCTTTTTTAACTTTAAATGTCATACTCTAGTTTTCGGTGGGAACTGTCTCTGATTGACTGACCTGGTAGCACCAAGGTCAAATAACCAGGTGCCAATCAAAAGACTCGGGTCCACACTCAACAGCCTCTGCGTGGGGAAAGACCCCTGCCTTGGAAACCAGCGGGGTGCTGCACTCTGTCCACAGGTCCCTGTGTATCCGAATCAAGAGAGCAGCCATGGACTAGCTATCTTTTCCTGAAAGAAGTCATTATTCAGTGCTGATTCAGTTCCGGATGCTTGAATTCAGAAAGACAACAGGTATATATGGAAATGGCGGGAATATTTAGCTGCCTGGACTGTGATGTAAGCAACAGGGCTTGACTTTCCAGGGCAAAGACTAGAGGGCTCTTTCTTTCCCTCATGGGTGCCCCTTTACCCTCCTGAGTACCCCTTTACAGGCTCTCCGATGGTGTCTCACAGTAGACCAAAAGCTGGCTCCTTCTCTCTGTGTCAGTAACGGTGTGGACTCTTCCCCCAACCCTGCTGCTTGCAGTTCCTCCCTGTCCTGCTGTCCATTTGTCTCGAACCTCAGCAAGATTCAAGTGTTCTCTCGTAGCGGCACAGCCTCCTGTTAACCCCTCTCAGGTTCAAGGCCTATGAATTCCTATCACCAAGCCACACTGCTTTAACATACCAGGTGACAGCTTATTCAGGTGAGTTTCTCTTTGATGTCCCTTCTCTGGAGGACTGCCCAATCCCAGCTCAAAATGGCTGTGAAGAAGGAGTCATACAACGTTAGTGGGAAGGTTCTCTCGGCTGCTTTGCCATCGCTGGTCCTCATCGTCCCTGCTGCTGGAGTCACCCCAACTCCCAGGTTCTTAGCTGCAGCCCAGAATTCTGGGGCTTCCATCCATGCTGTATTTATTCACTGTTCGTTGAACAGGGTCACATTAGAGTTAGCCTGCCACCAACAAGGTTGGCAGTTCAAACCCACCAGATCTCCACAGGAGAAAGTTGAGGCCGTTTCTATAAAGATTGACAGCCTCAGAAAACCTACATAAGATTGAGTCAGAGCGACTCAAGGGCGGTGGGTGGGTGGTTGCACTGAGCCGGTTTCTGGGGAATGAACAGGGGCACGCGCGCACTGCTTCTTCCTCCTCATTCTCTTTGCACTCGCTCTGCTTTTATGCTTCTTAACTCAATTCAATGAACAGTTTTAATTTTCTAAAAGCCGAACTATAGATAATGGTTACATAGGTGCTGTTATCATGAAACCCAAAAGTTATTATACTTTCAAAATTTTGCAATTTTTCACAAAAGACTTCAAAATACCAACAAAAAAGGCGCTGAAATAAAATATCTCTAGATGCCAGAATCATTTCATATGTATATGTGCTCATCAGTTTATCTGGATTTCATATCTGTAGTCCAAAAAATTAATTCCTCATAAAGTAAATATAAAATGTCATTTAGGGCTGTGCAGTCTTAATGTTCCCTAAACTTTCTTGCCAGAGCACAGATGTCGTCCTCGGCAGAATATAAAGTCAACACTCTATGACTGGCAAGCTCTAAGCAACACATAGTCACAATAACAGAATCTGAGTGGGAGTGGATTTGGAAATACACAGTTCTTGTACCTGTTCTATCATGAAGAATCAGAGTGAACCTTATAACTACACCCTAAGTCATTTTTACTAAGGCAAAATTCTGGCAAGAAAGGAAAAATCTACAAATGAGCAAAGTGCCGACTGAGGCAATCAGGATGACGAATGA
The DNA here is from genome assembly GCF_050624435.1 of Tenrec ecaudatus. Classification (NCBI taxonomy): domain Eukaryota; kingdom Metazoa; phylum Chordata; class Mammalia; order Afrosoricida; family Tenrecidae; genus Tenrec; species Tenrec ecaudatus. Next base: position 1,801,599 of record NW_027459458.1, read on the forward strand.
TTTGCTGAACAACAAACGTTACAGAGATTTCTGCTCTCTGTGAGCATCGGAATGTGATTATTTTATACCAGACCCCTTGAGATACAATCCACGCTGGAGAGGCGGAGCGAACGACCTCAGTTCTCCTTCTCCTTTACAAAGATTAGAAGAAGAGAAAATAATTAGGAAAACCGTCCAGAGGCCTCTGTAAACCCAGAATTGTACCCATTCCACTAGATAAAAAAAATCAAAGGTTGACTTTAGTCTCCAAACAACTGAACCATAAAACACTATTTCTCTATGTGCATCAACACTTGTGTTTGAATTATCCAATGCAATATTTTCATTTTTTTATTTATAAAAAAACCTGTTCCTAAAGGAAAATTTTTCCAATATTGTCTATTCAAAATATGATGTAAATAAACAATGAACAAGATACATTTCATCTATACCTCAGTGCAAAATCACTGACCCTAAAAAATGGTATGAAGATATTTTTATCCCTATTTCCCATCACTTGAAGTATATTTAGGCTACATGGACAAGAGGGTCAGACATGGCTCACTAAGGACACAAACGGAGCTAATCATTAATGCTTGTGAATTTCCCCATTACCTGCGCCCTTCAATCTATATCCTTCTGCTTTTAATGCCTAGAGCAAGAATGCTTTAGTACCACACTACTGTTTTAACCTTCTTAATGTCACAAATTCCAGAGACTTTCCAAATTGCCTTGTTTCCTAAGTGGATCTGAATTATGTTCACTCTGATTCTCATTCACTGCCACTGAGTCGACTCCAACACATAATGGCATTCTAGGACAGGGTGGAGCTGTCCCTGTCCCTGGGAGTTTCTAGGACTGAAGCCTTCACGGGAATAGTAACTTTCAGCTTTCTCCTGTGGACCTGCAGCCCTTGTGGTTAGCATCCCAATGTGTAATCATCTTTGATTCATTCTCTTCTAATTCAAATTCCTATGATTTAACATTCTCTCATTCAGATAACTTTCTATCTGCTAAAACTTTCTTTCTGATAAACACAGAGCAAAACTCAACCTGGGGCTATTGATTCGGACTAACAGTGATGGAGGACAGTTGCTCCACGGGGTTTCCAAGGTGGAAAGATTTACAGAAACAGACTGCTTCGTCTTTCTCCTGTGGAGCAACTGCATGGCTTGAACTATAAGCGCCACCAATGTGCCGCCAGGTTCAGCACAGCACCAATATATTTGGTAAATATTCAGACAATCTACAGTTTCTGATGTAATTTGTATTAGGTGTATCCGTGATTCCAATAATCTTCATTCTGCTCAGAGTTCAACTAAAGTGCTTTGCTCTGAAGTAGGTGCTGAGGAAGAGATAAAAAAGGAAGGTGTGTAATTAACGGTGGTCCAAGACTACCGCATACTTACTATTTTAATGTCCTCTTTTCATGATTATGACATGCATTAATCTGGTAGCCCTGGTTATGCTGTGAGGAATGAATATTATTGAAAATTTACCCTGGTGCCAACCTCCATTGAGTATGTAGTGTCCAGTCACTTAAGAGTTCAACATGTGCAAATCAACAATTTATGTACTGTTGGTCTTAGCTAGCCTATACTTGAGTAATTTCCTTTGCTCGATGGTGTTTTTGATTCTAGTGAACAAATGAATGACACTATTAATAGATTTGTCTGATGCCCCTGTTCTGTATCATAAAATGATAACGATGTCTCTAAGGTGAACCAGAGACATGTATTAACCATAGAGACATGAATGGATCTGGAGCTTGCACTTAATGCCAGCCCGGATCTAAGAACAATTAGCTTTTATGACATGGCCCCGCTGGATGCTCATCCACATGAAGAAATCACTGAAGATAAGGAAGTAAGAGCAAAGTGTGGTAAAAACGAAAAAACTAGATAGTGTCTGGCAATCAGAAAGACTCACATCTGGAGTCTTAAAGGCTTGTCTTCAAACAAGCAGCCATGTAAGTAAGTGGCCAACGAAGTCCACATAGAAGAAGCAAACCAGACTGTGTGATTCAAAAAAATGGTAAGCAATAAAACTCAAATCTTTCTAAAGGTGTTCCCTCCCCTCCTGGTCTCAGAGCCAAGTTCTGAACACCTGCCTGGTTTGCAGAAGGCTGTGCTGAGAGTAGAAGTCCAAACCCACTTGCAGAGCCCACGTGTGGAATAAGCTTCTCCTGAGTCCCCTCTGACCATAGTCGAGGGATATGAATAGACTTGTTATCCGACAAAGAGCATCGTAAGGTTGATTATGGTGGGTATATTTAGGTTAAAATGTAATATCTTATCATTTGATTACCCTTTTGACACATTGTCCAGTTTTTTCAGTTTGTTTTTTTTTTAAGTGAAGAGACAATATTCATGGACAGAGCTGCCAGTGAATCCTCTCAGAGCACAGATCAGGGCTGTGAACAGCCTTATTCTCATCCAGAGTGCAATGGGAAATAGGTCAGCGCAGATGAAGCTCACTTAAAATGGTCATTTAAAACACCTTATCATTTGAGCTCCTTTGTGTTCTAGTTCTATTTTCTATCCTCTTTTCAACTGAAGTTTTTCTCTGTTTTCCTTTGTTATTGTTGTTAGCTTTGGCGGTGTTGTTTTGTATGTTTTTCTGCATATGAAATCTAGGATATACAAATCTATAGACACAGTATTAATAGTTTCTTGAGGGTACGGCTGGAGAGGCTGGGGCAAATGGGAAGCTAATGACAATGAGTACAACAAAAAAGAAAATATTTTAAAACGGTGATGAGGATTGTACAACTCCTCTTAAGATGGCTGAATTACTGAAGGGTATGATATGTGCATTATATGCCAATAAAACTGTTCAAAAAAAATTAAAAACAGATAAAGCAAATTATTTAAAGGAAAAAAAGATAATTGACGTGCTCCCCTAGAACTAGCAAAGTAAACAGAAACAAATGAGGCTGTGAAGAAAGTAAAGCCTTTGACTACGGTCATTACTTCCTTGAACCGAACATCTCCAGGAACAGATCAAGTCTTTTTACCTGCAGACCACATGGTGGGTTCAGTCTGTGACCTTTGGTTAACAGTGAGCACTTAACCACTACACCACCAGGGTTCTTTCCTGTGTGTGCTGCTGCTAGACGCTGCTGAGGCAACTCTACACCCAACAGAACGGAACACTGCCCAGTCTTGCTCCATCGTCGCGTGTTTGCTGTTTGAGCCCATTGATGCAGTCACTGTGTAAATCCACCTTGTTCGGGTCGTCCTCTTTGCCACTGACTCACTGCTTTACAAAAACGATGCCCTTTTCCGGGGACTGGTCTCTTCTGATAACATGCCCAACGTCCATGAGATGAAGGCCTAAGGAGGATTATGGCTACTCTTCTTCCAGGACAAACGTGTACGTTCTTCTGGCCGTCCATGGTACTCTCAATATTCTTCAGCAATATCAAAAGTCAAAGGCATCAATCTTCTGTCCTCATCATTCAGCTTTCACATGCATGGGACCCACCTGAAATGACCATCGCTTAGACCGCAAAGTCACGCCTTAGACCTCAAAATGAAACTTTAAAGTGGTCGTGTGCAGATTCACCAATGCAAGCAATATGTCATTAGATTTCTTGATTGTTGCTTCCATGAATATTAATTGTGTATCCAAGTAAAATGAAATCCTTGACAACTTCTTTCTTTTCTCTACTTATGATTTTTCCTGTTTGTGAGTATTTTTGTCTTTCTTTTTTATAATTTCATTTCATTATAATTAACGTACAGTTCAATAACTCAGCCACGTGAAGGTTTGTGCAGTCCTGACAACAGTCAATTTTGGAACCTTTCCTTCCTTCTCTTTCCCATTGTTGTTGACTCCCTATTCCATCCCACAGCCCCTTCCCTTGCCCCCGGCAACCATCAGTCTACTGCAGGGCGTTGTCTTCCTTTACCAGTGAACATTTTCAAGTCCTCTTCGCTCTCAGCAAGCAATGTTGCGTCATCTGCATATCAAGAGTTGTTCATGAGTCTTCCTCCAATCCTGATGGCAAGTTTTTCTTCTTAGAGTCCAGGTTCTCAACTTATGTGCTCAGCATACAGATTGAAACTTGAGGGTTGATCAAATCATTTCTGCATCCAATTTCCCATGCTGGCCATCAAGTTCACCCACATTTAACTCCGCATCCCTATCCCCTTGCATTGTTCTACACCATTCCCTTAGCTGGGGCCATGTTTCTCACCGCACTTATCTATTGAACTGCCCGTTCATCTCTCGAGCATTTCACACCTGCTCCCTTTCCCACTTACACTCGCTCAAGTCCTACCTCCTCCATAAAGTCTTGCCCAGTTTCTTCAGTCATACCAGACATTATTCTGCCCCTCAGGAAATGTGTACCTCATCAGTCTTTGAGGGCACTCTAAGAGAGCAAAATGCATGGGAAGCATCTCAGATCAGAGACATTTAGTCTATTTAGGAGCAAAGTCATGAAATGCGCTCTATTGGTGTAAAAAGTTCCCTGCGAGTTCAATGTCTTGTATTTGCACTGTCCATGCAGAGTAAAGAAATGTAACCATCCGAGCATTTTTCATTCCTTGCGTGGGCTATACGGGCAGGTGAACTCTTTTAAGTATTTTCTTTTTTATTTTAAAAGACACTCAAAATTCTGAGGTGTGGTACTTACAACAAGGGTTTTAGAGACCAGCACTTAAAGATCAATCGGCTTCCTACTTATTAGATCGATAGCTTTGGCCAAGTCCTATAGCTTCTGTAAAGCCAAGAGGCTCTGTTGAAAGGAGCACATGATACCTCACAAAGCCATTATAAATAGTAAATGAGATAAAATACATGCGAGCTGCCTACAGAATACATGCTGCATATAAACTCCTCAAATGTTAACCTGGCTACGACAACCACAGACAAGTTTATGTAGGCAATGGTTCTCCACATACACTCCTGAGAGATGCAGTGGCAGCATCACCTGGGAACCATCTAAAAAGGCAACCCCCCCAGGCCCCATCCCAGACTTTCTGAATTAAAATCCCTGGGAGTGGAACCAAAGAATCTATGTTGGGAAAAGCCCTCCAGATAAATCAACTACACACTAAATACTGCCCCAGAAAATCACCAAGTTGTAAGAATTAGATCATATGTGTAAACCGCTTCGCTTAGTGACAAGCAAAGAGATACTAGCTAAATGGTTCCTATTATTTTTATTAAGATATATTTAATCTAAAAGTGCTTTCACTCTACTTCTGAACACATGTCCTGGCCTGTATATCAGTAACTCTCTAGTTGATTCAGTTACCTCGCTGCCTAATTACCAACCTTTGAGGCTGCTCCAAACTGCTGCTCACAAACGATATCCAATTGCCTGCCTAGGAACACCCTGGGTCTAATTACAGCACCTGACCTCTGGCTGTAGGCGCATGACCATCAGCTAGCCCATCACAGGGGCGAGCACCAGTGGCCTCAGAATGGTGCTCACGCAGCTCCAGGCTGGACACCTCCTCTCGTACCCTTAATGTCACCACCCTACGTACACGACATGCAGGGTTCTGGATTGCTCGGATTTGTTGAGGTTTAGATTTTATTTTGTCTTTGCTTTTATTTTTTGAGGATTAGGGGCCTGAGTTGGGGAGAGTTGCTTTTGTTTCCTTAACAGCCGAATAGTAAAACTTTTCCATAAAAACTGTGTATTGCTCAAGGCCAGACCGTTAAGCAGCTGGGGCATTTTTGGGCACTGCCTGTTACTGATTTTATTTCCTTTTCACTGCACTTGCAAGCAAGTCATTTATCTTTAAGTTAGCAAGCAAGAAATGGGAAATAAAAGAAATATGTTTTATTTAAAGCAGTGTTTGGGGTTTGGAATGATGGGGGAAATGGACATGGCCTACGCTGATTTCATTGTCATTCCACTGCACTGACAGCAAAACCATTTATCTTTTCTACAGCCCCACTTCCATCTCTCCTCTTTCCCTCCTGTTTCCCTTGTCTGTCCCCTCCACACCCTACTCCTGTCGCACCAGTGTTCTTGAATTTTGATGAGACCAAACTGGGGGAAAGCAGGACAAGTGATTCCTTTGGGTAACAAGCCCCAAGCTATCCGTCTCCTCTGTGATAAACAGATGGAATAAATAAAACATTATTTCAAGGCATAAATCAGAAGAGAACTTCCTTTTTCCATCCAAATGGAACAAATGATAATCAGAGAGACTGTTCCACTCACTCCCACTACTTATTTTCCTTTAAAATGGAGATGCAACATGCTACCAACTAGCGCTGCACCCTATGATGTAGCTGTAAAGCACAACAGAAACAACGTACAATAGCCTCAAAAACTGATGTTCTTTGATAAGTTCTATATGCTTTGTTTTAATGTAATACACTTTCTTATCATGGAATTGGTAGGTAAAGGTAGGCATTACCAACCTGTAAGGAAAAATGGGTTCAATGTTTTACTATAATTACAGTCACTCTGATTTCCCACTCTGCTTGAGTCATACCCAATATGTATTTCTAAATCAAATGGTATTTTCATAATTTTCAAAACTTGAATATCTTTATTTTTATTAATTGAAGCCTCTAAGGATTTATCTGACCTAGATGGACTCTGTCCTTGTTTTTTATTTAACCTTTAACCTCCCATAATCCCCTCTGCTGGCTTCAGCAGAGTTGACAAAGGTCTCTAGTTTCCTATCAGACTTCCAATCAGTCAACTGTGAGTAGGGAAATATGGGCTAGCACCTCAAAGCCTAACAAAAGACAAGAATCTGGTGAGCTTTCCATAAATATTTTTGAAATGTGAACTTTATAAAAGAACTTTGAAACTAGTATTCATATTTTCATATATATTTCCAGTGACATAAAATTAGGATGTCAGAAATTATATATATGATATAAATATATATACATACATACATTTCTTACTGTCAGTTGATTATGACTCATATATAGATGCATATATAATTAAGGTTTTAAAATACACTAGATATTATTAAACATGTTCATACAAATTATAAGCTACATCAATAGCAAAAACTCTAGAGATTGTGCCACTTGAAAAACCGTAGTATAGCAATGCAAGCAAGTCAGAAAGAAGGACAATTTTCCTCTCTGTAAAATTACTTCATCCCACTTACAATCTCATCTTGCCTGGTTAAACTATTTCAACAAATTTATCTCTCACCCAGACCACTTATGATTCATGTGTAGTACCATTTCTCTCTAAAATATAACATGGTGACAATTTAATAAAATTTCACAAGTATCTAGGGTAAAGATTGTCTGTTTGCCTATGAAAGTCTCCAGGTCATAAAAGTAAAAAGTATTCTCCTATTGTGTCTGTCCATGATTACAATGAACTAAATCACTGATAATCTAAAAGAAAATATACAAATATCTCTGTAACAACACTTTAGTGCCAGCATTTGCAAAGAAAATGAGTGGAACGTTGTTTCTGAAAAGAATATCGATCAAACTTAAATTTGACCCATTAATGTGTAATAAGTGACCCTACTTCAGAAAAGAAATTCCAAATTAGGAAATTACTTGGAACGCGTCAGTAACACTCAGCTTCTATTTTAAATCTCCTTGAGTCTGCACCCCACCCAATCAGTGACTGCCTTCACAGGAATTTAATTTTAGTAGGTGTCCATATGAGGTGATCCAAGAAGTTCATGGAAATTTTATATTATTTTTCACTTCCATTTTGTCAAAAAACTTTTTGAAGCCTCCTTATACACAGCATCACAAAAGCATACTATAATCATATCAAATTCAGAATGGAATTTGCGAGATTGGGTTGGAGTATTTCGGCTTCGAATGATATAATTCATAACCTGACATTGTTCAAACCTAGTAGAGCAGTTTTTTCCTCTCTGATACCCCTGGGTAATTTACAATGTATGTCAATATGCAAAAACCAGAGTGCCTGGTGTTGATTAGGCAAAAGCCAAAACACTCACAATTACTAAAACTGGGCTGCTTGCCCTGCATACACTCCTAGCAAGAAAACTGATGAGAAAACGTGTGGGAGACAAGCAGAAAGGGAAGTCTGAGCAGAACGAATTCCCCAAACAATCTTTTGAAAGTCAAAGCTATATCTTTTATATTTCACCCTGATAGGTAATCAAATAGCTTAGGTGTTTATTTTATGTGTTACATTTTCTTTCTTTCTACTATTAATCCGATAAAAGAGAATAACTGCTAAAAGCTAGCTTCATCTTGGATTTAAGGAGCTTTAAAAGGAAAATAAATAGTGTTAACAATGGCAAGGGGGTGGAGATTGTACGATATGTCTTCATTGTGGTCTCAGCAGTTTCCCACACTGGCAATTTCATGATGGGTAGACGTTGAATTCTGAGAAGAAATATCTCTGGTAAGTGTGTTCTAATAGGTGATCAAAAAAATAATGACAATTTCCCAAAGACTAATAATTTTAGAATATCACTCGTGCACATAACCTAATTACTTTTGTTAACAGCACGGGTTAATGGTATAAGAACAATCGTTCATTCTTTCACTCACTCACTTGCCTGACCAGCACTACTTATTTTTTCAGAAACTCTCCTACCCCTGTGAGGGTCCCACCCTCAAGTTCACATCATATTCTCACTTCCTCAATAGAAGTCTTAATGTGAATTAAGGAGAAATACGGACACTGCCCCTGACTCCCTCCCCTCCGAACTCTATTCCCTCTAATTAAAATCTGTTTCTTTAAGGTCTCCACCTTCTTGCACCTCCTCTCACTGGACACATCTGGTCAGTGCACATTATGAAACATCTTTGCCTCTGTAAGCGGGGAAATGAATAAGGCTCCTCCGAAGGAGCGATCCCACCCCTCACGTGTCAGTTTGAGATAATGGACGACTCACCGGTGGCTGTGACGCTGTACTTTAAATGCAGCCAGGGCCACCAAAGGAAACGCATTTCAGTGAGCGTTCCCACACAGAGACCCCAAAGCAGAAATCAGGTATTAGCCACTGACCACTATAACGAGGGGAACACTGTTAGCTGCGTACCTGAAGGGGACCAGGCTCCCACTGCTGAGGGATTAAGAACACTGCTCGCTAAAGTGCCAGAAGCTGAGCCCCTCACCTTGGAAGGCCCTCAAAATAAGATAAGGAAGAGCTGCCTTCTCAAGGCAGAGTCCACCATAATAATGTGGATAGAGGAAAGCTTTGGGAAACTTCATTTACAGACAGAGCATCAAAATAAGAAGGAGCTACAAATATCAATTAATAACTAGAACATAGAATGTACAGAGTGTGGGATATAAAAAAGACTTCTCCCCAGCTTTGTCTCCCCCAAAGATATGCCAGACATTAGAGGCTGTTTGCAGGCACATGGTGGGAGGTCAGATGCTTAAGAGATATCCGCCCTGAAGGCATTCAGCCATCAGACTACTGTCTGGTCCCACCACAGGTGGGGCTCACTCCCTGCTGTTAGGGACAATGGAATGCTTCCCCTGAAAGCTTGGAGTCTGCAGCTCAAGGGCAATCAAGGTTAGCCCACCATCATGAGTCTAGGATCTGCCCATCTTGTCACATGTGTACCCCCAATAACTCCCCTTCCTATTGTGCGTATACCCCTTGATTGTCTCCCTCATTACTGTAGTACCTATAGTACAACCCTTTCCTGTGACATATGTCTTTACCTGTAATTAGGGGGCTTGCACACCCCCAAAAGATATATAAGCCTTGGTTAGTAATAAATCTTCCTCCTGCCCTCTCTGCCCGCGCTGTGCATGGACCTGGCTGTTGAGATCATGGCCATCCAGGAGGTGAGCATGCTACCAAGAAATGTGTCTGACTTCTTTATTTTACTCTCTCCCATCTCTCCCATTTCTCTATGACTTTATTATAATCTTTATATAGCTCAACAGTACAACTGTGCTTACTGAACCCATGATTATTTGTGGGGGGCTGGCTTCCCCCACAACAGAGTATGAATCTAGTAAAGTTGAAAGTCACCAAAAATGAAATGGAACACACAGAGATCAATATCCTACATATTCGTGAGCTGAATGGAATGGTTTTGATCAGTTTGAATCAGGTAGTGATTTGGCTATGGGAAGTGGGATAGTGTCAAACTCATCATCAAAGAGAATACTTGAAGCGCTCCCTTGAAGAACAATGTTGTCCGTGATAAAATATTATCTATACATCTACAGGAAGTCCTGTTAATACAACTTGTATCCAAATTTACAAACTAACACTAAAGCTACTGGTGAAGACATTGAAGAACTGTACCAATTTCTTCAGTATGAAACTGAACAAATATGCTATCAAGATGCCATCACAGTTATTGGCAATTGCAATGCAAAAGCTGGCAACAAAGAAAAAGGGGCAGTCATTGGGAACTATGACCCTGCTGACAGAAACAGTAACAGAATTTTGCAAGAACAATGACTCCTTAAGGATCTCTGTAGGCATGGTGGGCTATGCATTGAGCTTCAAACCACAAGGTCAGTGGTTCAAACACACCAGCAGCCCTGAAAGATAAAGAGGAAGTTGTCTTACTCCTATAGAGATTTAGTCTCAGAAATCCAAAGGGGCAGTTCTACTCTATCCTACAGGGTTACTATGGACTTGAGTTAACAAATTCTGCAATGCAAATACCTTGTTCAACAACATAAACTGTGACTTGTACACATGGATCTCAACAGGTAGAGTACACAGGGATCAAAGGGACCACATTTTGAAGTTGGAGAAATGCAATATCAGCAGCCAAAGTGAAGCCATGAGCCAACTGTGGAACAGATCACCAATTGCTCTCACACAAGTTCAAGTTGAAACTAAAGAAAATGAAAACAAATTGACATCGCTAAAATACAACTTTGAGTATATCCCATCTGAATTTCAAGAATACCTGTGGAACAGATATGCTCCATAGAAAACTAATGAGAGAAAATCTGTCATCTGTAGGTTGACATGAAGCTCATACATGAAGAAAACAAAAGGTGTTTAAAAGACAGGAAGCAAAAAGAGATCAAAATCCATATCAGAATAGACTCTAAAGCTAACTCCTGAACATATACAGCTATAGAAAACTGCAGAGAGGATAAAGTAAGAGCTTAAGGTGACCAAAATGAAGATGGAAGTTATCAAATAAAACCATAAGTACCACATGGAAGTAAAACTTTGCCAAAGATAATTCAACAATAGTCAATGCAGCATATTGACAGGTACCAGGCAGAATTTCAAGCTGGATTCAGAAGAGGACATGCAACAAGACTAACAATGACAGAAGATCCCAGAAAGATGTTTACTTGTGTTTTATTGATGGACTATGCAGAGTCATGAAGCTGTGTGCATCATAACAAACTCTGGGTAACATTGAGAATAACGGGAATTCCAAAATACTGATATCATAGTGCTTATGCAAAGCCTGTACATGGACTAAGAGGCAGCCATAGGAACATGAATGGATGTACACATTGGTTTAAAATCAAACAAGGTGTGTGTTAGGGTTGTATCCTTCACTATACTTATGCAATAGCATGCTGATCAAAAGATATGTGAAGCTGCATGATATAAAGAAGAAATTGGCATCAAGATTGTAGGAAGGCATACTAAGAACCTGTGATATGCAGATTATACAACCTTACCTGCTGAAGGTGAGGAGGAGGAAGAATTTGCTGATTAAGATGAAGGACAGTCCCTTTTTAGTATAGGTTGCAATTCAATGCAAAGAAAACAAAAATACTCACAACTGGACCAATGGGTAACATCACAATAAACAGGGGAAAGATCAGTGTTTGCAAAAATTTTATTTTGTTGGTGTTTTCCCCCAAAAACCATTTTATTGGGGGCTAATATATTGTCATCCCATAGTTCAATCACATGGCGCAATATTGTACAACTGCTACCACAATCAGGTTCAAAACATTCGCTTCCTTCTTGAACTCTGACATCATCTCTCTCTCTTCTCCCATCACCCTCAATCATACTCCCAGAAACCCTTATTCTGCCTGCTGTCTCTATAGGTTCATCATTCCTGGATCTGATCAACAGAAAAATGTAACAAAAAATTCAAGATAATTACCCCCAAAGACAAATTGCATCTAAAATAAAACCCAGTATAAAAACACAGACGCACACACAACACAGAAAATATTGAAAACCAGATCAGGCCCAACATTCATCACAGGAGCTTACCCTCAATGATAAAATACATCGAAGATAAACCCCGTAATGAAAAAAAGAAAGAAACTACAGAAAATGATGAAAACCAGATCAGGCTTAACAGAGGGGAAATCAGCTGCCAAGGTTTTCACTGCTCAAGTTAGGTTATCATTTTGATCTCCCTAGAGTCATCTTGCCATGCACTTGGTTTGGCAACCAGTTTCGTCCCATCCCTCAATTATGAATCTAGGGAATCAAGGAAGACTTATTTCCTATGTAGAATTCACAAACGTATCTTGGGTGCCCCCCATCACTCATAGCCTTCTGCAAACTAATGTCTCACAATTTAGGTTCTGATATTGTTGACCTCCTTTGGCTTCAGATGATATGGTTTATAATCCTTTGGTGGTCACTGATATTGGTGTACTTCGAAGTGGATTTAGTTGACATCTCACTTAGATGGCTGCTTATTTGGAAACAATCCTTTAAGACTTCTGATGTTATCTTTTTTCTGATAGTAAAGCACCATCTAATTTCTTCACCACACTTTGATATAGCATTCATATATCCTCGGTTCCCTATCAAGCAGGGCCATGATGTAAGCACTAATTGTTCTCTATAGGATATCATATGAACCCAAAATCTATTTCTGGATGTATGGATTTTTATCTGCATTTGGCTCCCTTTAGAGACCGCATTGTCAATTTATGTTAGAGAGTCTTATTGATCACCTCCTTGAGGCAAAAAGATCTTCTGTTAATATTGTCATTGATTAGCCCCTGGTACCTAATTTTTTTTAAATAGAGATATCGGTCCAATGTAGACTAACTCCCTATCACAGGACCTGAATTATTCGCTTGTACAGAATCAATCGTTTCATGGCTGGACGCTACTTATACAAACAATGGGAGTTGGCTGCCAGGGAAAACTTAAAATAATACTCACTGAGAATGTCAGTCACAGGTTTGCTAGAATAATATATATCTTCCTATAGCATATGGGGCATTGATGTGGTAAGACAATGATTGTCAGCCTACTGACTGTTCAATAATCTTGGTATAGCTGCCTTCTGTTTAGTAACCAGGAAATTTAGTGAAGTATTTCATTAGGCAAATCTGCCACACAAAACTACTTTAAGGTGTCGAAGAGCAAGCAGGTCACTTTGAAGACTAAGGTGTGCCTGACCAGGCCCTGGTGTTTTCAATTTCCTCATATGCAAGTGAAAATTTGACAATGAATAAGGGAGATGGAAGAATTGATGCATTTTAATTAATATGTTGGAGAAGAATACTGAAAGTATTGTGGACTGTGAGAAGAACAAATAAATATGTATTCAAAGAAGTACAGCCAAATTGTTCCTTAGATACTCTAGTGGTCTTCTACTTGACCAGAAGTGCTGTTCTATTCCATAACTCGACCAGTTCAAATCAAACTAGTCTTAAAATGATCAGTTCATATCACTAAGGTCTTCATTGGTTAATGTTTGTATCGGGCCTTTCTTCCTACTCTGTCTTAGTCTACAAGCGCTGCTAAACCTATTCACTGCGGATGACCCAGTTGGTACTTGAAAGACCAGAGGCATAGCTTCTAGGATCACTGCAACACGCAGCCATCAGAGCACAGCAAACTAACAATCGGGTGGAGGTCTAAATCAGGGTGTTTACATCGGGAATTCCAGTTCAACCCACTGCTGATAATTTCAACATCCATCTCACGTACACTGAATCAGAATCTACATTTTAATAGGGTCTAAAAGAATCACATGAATATCTTGTCCAACTATAGAGTCAGTTTCAATTTATCTGGAGAAAAAAAGGAAATTTTCAACAGGAGGTTAACCAGAAAAAATAGGTTGGAAGATTTTATTTAAATTACATCCATATACACTTCACATAACAATATTAATAAAGATGGCTTTCATCAGTAACAAGGAACAATTTGACACCCAGACTGACATTTGTTTTTAATGGTCAGCAAGAATACATTTTCTCCCTCCAAAACTAGACAATTATTTTCTTGTATGCACTGCATCCAATATTGAGCCTGTAGTCCCATAACCAAGAATCAAATATTCTGTAAATGACAAAATGCATGTTACAATAATTAGTTATATACTCGTGTATAAACCAAATTTTTCAGCACATTTTTATGCAGTTTTTGTGGTAAAATTAGGTGCCTCAGTTGTTAATCAGGTCAGCTTATACTCAAGTATATACAGTAGTTAAGGCAAATAAAATGTACCATTAAAAAGAACTGGCAGTCATATTTTCAATTTCACTAAATAATCCTTCATTTCAAAGTAATTACATTTATCCTTATAGAACCTCGACATCGGAGGTTCTCAAACTGTGGGTTGCGACCCATTTGGAGGTCGAATGACCCTTTCACAGGGTTCGCCCGATTCATAAGAGTAGCAAAATTACAGTTATGAAGTAGCAACAAAAATAATGAGGAACTATATCAAAGGGCCGTGGCGTTAGGAAGGTTGAGAACCACTGCTCTAAATAGAAAGATTGACTTGACTAACAGTCTGACGTGGTGGAATGAACTCCAAATGCACTACAAGTCAATGTTTCAATCTGTTTGGGAAGTTAATGGATGTCCAGAATGAGTTTTGTCATCAATAGACATTTCACCTTTTTTTTGAAACAAGGAAAACACTCATACGCTTGAGTTTTTCCCATAGTGCTATCCTGTAAGCTGTGTTCAACATCGCAACAGTTTCTGTGTCATTTTTCCCGAGCAGGAAACAAAACTTCACAGCCACAAGCTGTTCACTTAAATCAACCATCACAAGAAATGAGGTTTGAGAGAAACTGGTTTTATGAAAAAAATCCACTGAGACCATAGAGAACCTCCCCAGGTGACACCACTGGATACACTAACTCAGAGAGAGTTGCTCAATGCTTGCCCAGTGGGGAAAACACATACTAAGAAAGCTCTGCCAGCCCAATTCTGGTTTTAGGGGGTATCCCTTTGTATATGACATGATTTGAAATCAAGAAAGGTGTGTGTCAAGAGTTGGGTCTTCTCACCTCACTTGTTCAATCTGTAAACTGAGCAAATAATTAAGGACCCTGGATTGTATGGAGAAGAATATGGCATCAGGATTGGAGAAAGGCTTATTAACACCTATGATATTCAGATGATACAACCTTGCATACTGAAAATGAAGTCCAAGGACTGCAGCCTACACTATGCATTACAACTCAGTGTCAAGGAAACAGAAATCCTCACATCTAGTCCAATAGGCAACATCATGATAAAAGAACATTGAAGTTGCCAGGGGTTTCATCTTGCTTGGATCCATAATCAACATTGAGGGCAGCTTAGTCAAGAGATCAAATGCCACATTGCATTGAGTAAATACGCAGCTCAAGTTCTATTTAAAGTGTGAAAAGCAAGGCTGCTATTTTGAAGAATAAGGTGCCCCAGCGCCATGCCATGATCTTCTTCATTTGCTTCATAGGCATGTGAATGTTGAACAATGAATAAGGAAGACTGAAGAAGAATCTGCACATTGGAATTGTGGTGCTGGGGAAGAATATTGAAGGTACCGTGGACTGCTAACTGGACAAACAAATCTGCCTTGGAAGAAGCACAGCCAGAGTGCTCTTTAGAGGCAGGGATGGTCAGACTTCGTCTTAAGTATTTTGGCTATGTTATCAGGAAAGACAAGATCCTGCCACAGGGCATCCTACTCAGTAGAGATGCATAAATAAATTAATTAAATAAAGCCCTCAATAAGATGGATTGGCACAGTGGCTGGCAACAATGGGCACACAAAGGAACGGCGGTGAGGCTGGAGCAGGACCCGGTAGTGTGTCGTTCTGTTGTACAAACCGTTGCTCTGAGTCAAAACTGGCCTCATTTCATGTAACAACATCAGGCCTCTTCTGAGACTTGCCATTCCAATGCTTTGACCATGTTTTTACCAATGCCTGTTCGCATTCTAGATCCCACTAAATTTTAAAAGTCGAGTATCTTTTACTTCATCACCAAGTTTGGACCCATCCAAAACAGTGCGAAAGGCACTACAAGTGATATAAGTAAAACATTCTTCTCTATTACTTTTTCCTCTCCAGCAAAAAAGGATTGTTGATTGCTGTACTTTTCTTATTAGCATAGTTACTCTACTCTTAAAAATACAAAATTCTGTTTACAAAAACAAAATCACCCTTGTTTTCTTTCTTCACAAAAGTTATTTGATCAACAGAAATGTTCATTTGTTTTACAGGCTTTCTTTCCTATTTTCCCCCTGAGATTTGAGTAGAAACATACAGATATATAAATCTCTCAAGATGAAGTCTAAATCTCTTTAGTGGACAGTACTTGAAATTATGTAAAAAAAAATAGTTCGGAGAAAAAATGGTGACTATGTGCAAATAAAACTGGATAAACAGGCTTAAATGGAAAAAGATAACATTTAAATTGGAATTAAACCATTTTTATAACAATGTGATGTTGTGAAGTCAACATAAAAATAGGTGTGAAAATTTCTTTGTTTATTTTTTGTACCAAAGACTGGTAAAATGACTATGGGCAATGTGTGATCTGGGAAAAACAAAATCAGTGGCAGAGATGAGTCATGGGGTCTGCGGTAAATACCCTGCCGCCAGTGTGACTCGCCCACTCTGTCTATTCTCTCATCCTCTGTCAACCAGACTCCCCACCACCCTCATTTTTCTGTGTTTATGTTTTTCTGATAACTTTTTTCTTGCAGAATACCCATCATAACAAACCCAACCTCTCTCAACACCATGACGCCTTTTAGCTGCAACTCCATGTGGCTTATTTAAAATTTACGATGAAGCAATGTGATTGGCCCAGTACACTTTTTTGACCCATGTCATGCTATTAGCCATCATAGTCAATTATTTTAAAATGGTTTCCTTTGGGTCAGATTTTGACAGATAGCTCAGTTATTTATTTGTGTACCTGGGCAATAGGATGGGTTTGGGATCACCTGGAACAAACCTGTTTGTAGTTTGTATAAGCACAGCGCCTTCAGAACCGACAGCAAGTAAGTTGTTGTTTTGTTCTAGCAATTCATACAATATTCATTACAAATGGTTTTCAACCTTATTCAAACCCAACATAAAGAGTTGACAGGAGCGGTATGTGTTTTTAATGCGAAAAATTCTGCTTCTCACCAGATGACTCTAACAAGCTACTCTCTGCCCTCCTCCTCCTCTAGGCTGGAAAGCACGGCTCCATAGGCTCTAATTGATCTCGTTACATCATCTCCGATCTTTGTGTTTCAATTTCAGTATGTTCTCTTACAACTGGTGGTGACCTTCCTCACTGTAAGTACTATGCTTTCTATAGAAACATTTTTGTAACCGAATTTCTTTTTCCCTTCTCCTAGCGCATGGGGAAACACAAGTGGTAATATTTTCACAGACAAATATAATTGTAAGAATAGAACTCTGAAAATCTTCATTTATGCCATCCTTTTAAAGATTAAAAATGAAACCTGAGAAACTGACAATGGCTAATTTGTTAGGAGGCAAAGATTAGCACTAGGTCGGCAAGGGCTCCAAACAGTGCTCGTGTATTTCCAGCATCTATTGCTGATGGTACCAGCCCTGGAGAACCCAGGTCCTAGAGCTCACTTAAAGGAGTGCTAGGGACACAGGTTAATGCTCTCAGGTGGTGACCGAAACACAGAATCCATCAGCTTCTTTGCAGGAGAGATGTGGCAATCAGCTTCCATAAAGAGCACAGGATTGGAGACACAAAGGTGCAATTCTACTCTGTCCTAACGGGTCATGTGAGTCGGAATCAACTCAAGGGCAACAGGTTTTTAAAACTCACTCCCAGCTTAGTGTGTGGCGATTACAGAAAATCTTGATCTACTTTTTTTTTGAGACATACCTGATAAATTCAAGCTCAAAAGCTCATTTATAATTTATCATATGGTGATTACTGACGTTTTCAGATATCCCTTTTAATTCTAAAGTAGTGATAACAACTCTAATACATGGTGGAAATTAGTCTATTATCTGGTGTTCATATATTTATATATAATCTGGGTAATGTGCTAGTTTCTCAATTTCATTTTTTGATATCTTACCCCGGGGACCTACTATAATAAGATAAGCAACCAACAGTCCTTTGATGTTCCTGGAATACAGTCCCTAGGAATACCTGTTGTTTGATATCAGCATGTTACCACAACTAGGCAGAAGACAGCAACACCTAACAAAACTGTACATTATTCACAAATAATTATTTATAAATACTGCTTCCTTTGTATGCTGCATGAATATATTAATTGTGCATTTAAAAATATACCTTTGTAATGCATTCATAGTAAAAAGTGCCTTTTAGAAACAAATTTGAATATTTTTAGAACACCATGTATAGAATTTAATGAATATTCACCAGAGAAATGCTTTGTAACACTTAAAAAATAGATGTGCGTTTGCTTTCTACAAAGAACTTAAAAATTTATTCCTTTTTGGGTCCGTGTTGCCTCACACATGAGCCGAATTTCAGAAATACTTTCTGTAACTGAGGTCATGACCTAGTAACCACAACTTATCCTGTCCTCCCTGAACAGTGTTCACCAATATATGTATTTTTAAAATTTTGAATTAATTACCAAAAACTATATTGGGAAGACTTTTTTAAAGGTTTTTTTTCTGCCTTCTCTTTAAAAACAAAACCATTCCCATGTATGCCTGGAAACCACGAGGAGTCACTGACTCGTGGCTGCTGGCTGTATCTGACATTAACCCACCTCCTGCCACTGTGCTGACTTAGACTCACAGTCATCCTCCAGTCAGTTTCCAAGATTGTGTGTGTGTTTATGCGACAAGATGACCTCAGCTGTCTTTGGCTGGTGGGTTTGAACTGAGAAGATGGAAGTTAGCAGTCCAATGCTTACCTACCGGCCCCACTTGCGCTCCTTGTACAGGACATACAGAAACACGCATCAACGATCTTCCACTGAGTTGACTCCCTCTCACGGCAAGCCTCCCTGTGTGTGCTATAGTGGAATGATGTCCCACAAGTTTATTTCAAGGGTAGATTGCTAGCCCTTTCATCGGGGGTGTTACTTGGTGGACCTTCACTGCCAACCTTGTGGTTGGCAGCCAAGATCATTAACTATTTGCTTTACCCAGGAACTCCTACAGAACAGAGCAAATGGTTCTTCTAAGTATTGTTTCTCTGCTACTTGCTGTTACCCCTGATGTTGCAGTGAGTTTTCTATTCTAATATTGAGAGAAGTACTTCTTTTACTAATGCCTCCATCGATGATGAGAAAAAGGCAGAGAATCACAGGATTCGTTTTCTTGACCCCTGATCGTTCACATTGGTGTTAAGTTGGTGGCTCCTGTTCTAACGCTGTGACAGATACTCTTCTAAGAAGTGAAAATCAAAACTTGGATAACAATATTACCTCTAGCTCTTTGCAGTTTACAGAGGATTATGCATTATCCAGTGTAATCTTTGCAATAAAGGAAAAGTAGGTAGAACAGATATTTTTATTCTCATTCTACCGAGAAATTCAAAGCTCACACAGATTAAGTAGCTGTGTAAGGCCACACAGCTATTAAAAGACCAAGAAGGATGAAATCCTTCTGATTTCAAATCCATAGCTTTTCCTAACACAATCTACACATGAGTTACACAGCTAACTCATTTTTCTTGCATATAGCATTTTAAAATACTTTTTTACTGTTCATGAGATGGAGATTTACAGCAGAAATCGGTTTTATACTCAATTCTTACACACTTTGTTGCAATTCCCCCCAAGGTACTCTCACGTACACCATTGCCTTCCTGTGTGTCCTATTTCCATTCCTCTTCATTCCCCGTCAGCTAAGCTTTGCCTTGAGTATTTCCTGTTGCTCTTAAATGGTTGATGATTCTAACAAAGGAGTTCAGTTCAAAACACACAGAAGGACTAAGGGCCATAATCACGGGGGTTCCACCTGTATCTATCCAACCATTAGAAAGCCTGATCTTTTTTTATGATTTTTAGTTTTGTTCGACATTTTTCTCCTGCTCCATCCAGGACCGAACATAATCCTTTTCAGGGCAGTTGGCAGTGGTGGTGGGCAACATCTAGTTCTTCTGCTCTCAGAATTATAGTGACTGATGTCTGCATGGTTCGTTAGTCCATTGGACTAATGGTTTCTCTTGATTTTCATCACTCTTATTTCCTCAGGTGAGGAGACCCCAAGATTTGCACCTTAGATGGATGCTGATAGTGTTTATGACCCCAGTCACTACTCACCTTAGTAGGATGTAGAACATTGTCTTTGTCATGCCAATTGACCATGGTATCACCCAAGACTACCTTCTTGAGAGAGCAGGTCCATTCCCTGAGGTTGTTTGGTTATGTCTAAAAAGTTTTGATAGCTTGATCCCCTGTACACTCAGCCACATTCATTTCTGTCATTGAATTCAAGGTAAAATCACATATACAAATAACCTCTGTCAAATCTCTGTATGTACATGGGCTTACTTCCCCCTCCACCTCCCATAGCTGTTCAGCCTTTGTGTCTACACAAGCATGTACTTGTAGATCTCCACGATTGCACGATGGTGTCTATAGTAGTATTTGCCTCTGGTTCCTTTTAACTCTAGAAAACCTCTTACCCTGCTTCCATTATTCTTTAATATATATATATCTTTGTAATAAAGATAAAACTCCCATCTTATGAAATTAGGATGTTTCTTACATATGCCACACAAAAGAGCCCATTTCAGTGGAATAAAGAGACGGTTTGTCAGGTCCTTGTTAGTGCTTTTACAATGACATGTGTGTAAGCCTGTGCAAAGGAGCCCTGGTGGCACAATGGTTTCCAGCTTAGCTTCCAACGAAAATATCTGTAGCATGCAATACTCCCCGGTCCCCACAGTGGCTCCACGGAAGAAAACGCCAGATATCTGCTTCCATACAGATTGAGCCTACGAGACAGCTCTACTCTGTCACGTGGAACACACAACACCTATAAGTAGCAACAAAACTGTCGTGTAGGTACACATACACACTCAGGTATTTATAGGACAAACAAGAATGTAAGCGCCTTACCATCTTCCGAGTACCTTACTCGAGTAATGAGACTAAAGAGAACTGAGAAAAGGTGTGTAACAGGAAGTAAAAAGAGGAGAGAATAAAGCCAGAATTTTGATTAGCACTATAATTACTGTTATTGGTAACAGATACTTCATTCAGAACCATATGCTTTCCTCTGAGTTTCCCAGTGACTAACTCAAAGAAGGAAATAACAGCAGCTACATAATTCACCATCAAGGGAGGGGGGCGGTGAATATTCAAGAGAAGTAGAGCACTTCCTGTCATTGATCACTGGAAGTTACTTTTCTCCCAGAGTCCTCATGTAGTCTACCTAGTACACTATCGAGAACCAGATTATTCACAAAACCAAAAGTGAATTAAAAAATAAACCATGGTTCCTTGCCAGTTCCTTATAACATCTCTCAGTAAAAATTGGTTGCACCCTGCCAAATCATGGTTTGTAGAAGCAACCTTATTAAGAACCAAAGTAATACGGTCCATTACTCAGCAAACCTGATGGCCATAGATGGATGGAAGGACAGATGTGTAGACAGATATATAAAATTATCTAAGGAACTATCTAGAAGAACACCTTATGTTTTTCCATCTAAGCATTTGTGAAAGTATCATGCAGAATTATTCAAAGTTAAAAGCCCCAGACAAGATTTTCTTGGCATAAGAATGTTCTGTTTTGCATCCCTTGCAGAGGGGTAGTGGGGAGGAAACGAGTCACTCAGGGTTCAATGTAGCAACAATGAAACTCACAACCTTCCTCTAGTTCTTAAACGCTTCCTCCCCCCAACTATCATGATCCCAATTCTACCTTGCAAACCTGGTTAGACCAAAGGATGCACAGCGGTACAGATGGGAACTGGAAACACAGGAAATCCAGGACAGATTAACCCCTCAGGACCAAGGGTGAGAGAGGCGATAATAGGAGAAAAGGGGGTAGAAAGGGGGAACCAATCACAGGGATCTACATATAACCTCCTCTCTGGGCGATGGGCAACAGAAAAGTGGGTGAAGGGAGACACCAGGCAGTGTAAGATAAAATAAAACAATAATTTATATATTATTAAGGGTTCATGAAGGTGGGGGAAGCGGGGGGAGGGAAAGAGAAGGAGAAAAAGGAAAATGAGGAACTGATTCTAGGAACCCAAGCGGAAAGCAAATGTTGAGAATGATGAGGGCAATGAGTGTATAAGTGTGCTTTGCACAATTGATGTATATGTGGATTGTGATAAGAGTTGTATGAGCCCCAATAAAATGATTTTTTTTTAAAAAAGAATGTTCCATTTTGTTGACAAAAAGCAAATCCATCATTTTTGACAGTCTGCTGATTGTTTGGTATTATATATGAGATCATGGAAACCTCCTCCCTCAGACCTGCAGAGAGCAAAGGGGGGAGGGGGGCAAGGATGAAATGAGTGGCACTTCTCACCTGTGGACAGTTAGGCCCTCTCTAAGACAGCAGAAAGCACAGTGGTTAGCGCGCCTGGCCTGTCCCTGAGTTTCGGTTATGTATCACCAGCAGCTGCTGAACATCTCCAGCTGGCTATCATTCTTGCCCTTTAATCTTCCTTGCGATTCCTGTGTTCCAGATCTATTGTGAGAATCTCACCTCCCACCGCACATTCGGGGATAAACATAGGGAGACTGTCGTATAGCCTCTTCTTGTCTTCGCGCCACCATCTGAGGCCGAGTCTTGTCTAACGTCCGTTTGGATTGCCTCTCTCAGAGCCTACTTCTAGCACCCTGGCCGAGCAGTCAACCAGCTCTCCTAAGCATTTCCTTCCTCATGCCTTTGGTTCCAATTCTGATGGAGTAATATTTCCAAAATAATAGAAACGATTATAATTACTGAAATTTTACTATCTCCCAGACATGATTCTAACTACATATATTATCATCCCATATATTCCATCATAACTCCATGAACTAATCCTATTTTCAGAAAAGGAAACGGAGGCATAATGAGTCTAAATAGCTTGCCAAAGCTCACTCAGCTAAGACAGTGGAGTCTGAATACATAGCTTGCACCACTAAAATCTGGCTGAAGAGACACCCCGGACTGGCCCTCACAGCACAGCTGCAGTGTTGTCCTGTGGGCACAAACAGTCCCAGGGAACACCAACATCACCCAAGGTCACTATGACTTTGATGAAGGGAGAGCAAAGCCAAGTCTACTTCATAATCCTGCCTAAGCATATAAAAAAACAGATGTATCGTGTACTCCGTTAAAAAATGCCAACCACACCCTCTCCCAGCTAATATGAATAATTTCTGCTTTTTCTGAGACCAATCAGTGTCAGATTTCTTTCAGCACTCCTACTAAATCCAATTTATAAAATTACCAAATTACAGAATTACTTCTGGTTCCTGATAACATCAAATCCATGGTGAAACTCTGGTTCCTTTGACCTACCCTGAATCACCAAATCATATCTTAACTTTTTCTAACATACTCTACAGTAAGAATAAGTCCAGGTTATTCCATTGCAGACGCATTATTTATGAGCTTTGGTTAAAGGATATTGGTGTCACTGTGCAGTACTGATTCTCCTGTTTCCCCCCTGATAAAAGTCCTATAATCACTACAAATTACCTATATGGAAAAGCTCACACTCATTAGCAGGAAAACCCCGTCCTCCTCGTTCTTGTCCATGCCTCACGTCCTTTATTTTTATTCCCCCTTTAAAATCATTTTATTTGGGGCTCTAACAATTCTTATCACAATCCATACATACAACCATCGTGTCAAGCACATTTGCACATTTGTTGCCATCATCATTCTCAAAACATTTGCTTTCTACTTGAGTCCTTGATATCAGCTCATTTTCTTTTTCTCCTTCCCCATCCCCCTCCCTCATGAACCTTTGATAATTTTTTTTCATGTCTTACACTCTCCAACATCTCCCTTTACCCACTTTTCTGTTGCCCATCCCCCAGGGAGGAGGTTATATGTAGATCCTTATGATTTGTCCACCCTTTCTACCCCACCTTACCCTTCCCCTCCTGATATCACTACTCTCATTATTAGACCTGAGGGGTTTATCTATTCTGAATTCCCTGTGTTTCCAGTTACCAGTGTACATCCTCTGGTCTAGCCAGATTTATAAGGTAGAATTTGGATCATGATAGGGACGGGGGGAGGAAGCATTAAGAACTAGAGGACGGGAGCCATTAGAGGGGCCCGAGGGCTCGGTCCCCCATACCAGCTACGTGGACAACTGCCATTCCCCCCAGAAGAATTTACTTTATTTCCCCATTGTCATATAGAAATATATTTATATATGTACATGCTTTTATTGAGACCTTTATAAATGCCCTTTGCCTTCTAGCTCTTTCCTCTATTTCCTTTACTTTCCACTTGTCCCACTATCATGCTCAGCCTTCATTTGGGTTTCAGTAATTCCTCTGGGTTACATTGCCTTTGATCAAGCCCTACCAGGCCGCCTACACTTTCCTTGCCATTGATTTTTGATCACTTGTTGTTCTCTTGTCCTTGGTTTGTTAACACCCACTTCCTTTCCCCCACCTCCTCCTTTCCCATGTCCCACCCCCACCCCACCGGAACCCTGGATCCTGTTGTTTTCTCCTCCGGATTGTTCATCCCACCTATCTTATCTAGATAGACCTATAGAGACAATATGCACAAAAAATAAGAACAACAAAAAACCCAATGACCAAAAAGACAAAAGCCTATAAATAGTTCAAGGTCTGTGTTTTGGTACCCCCTCTGGACTTCCTTGCTCTGCTCACCTTGCTGTTCTGTTGCACACCCTTAGTGTTTTGCCTCGGTGTGGTGGGGTCAGGTTGGGCACAATTCCCACACTGTGTCTCTAGTGTTGCCCCCCGTAGAGCTATGTGTCAGTGAGGGATGTCGTGTGTCATAGTGGGCCCGGCCATATGTTCCTCTCTGTGCATTGGCTGCTCTGAGCAGGAATATTGTCCTCGGGGCTTGGTGGGTCAGGATGTGCTCCCCATTCTTTTCCTCCACCTCCGTTTACTCCTGTGTGCTCTGATCATATATGTCCCTCTTCCTGAGCTGTAGATCCAATAGAGAGGTCTGAAGGACCAGCCCCAATCCCAACTAGGTGGGCAGCCCTCCCTCTCCCCAGAAGAATTTCCTTCAGAGGCCAGCACTGAAGGCTCAGTTCTACCATGTGCTTTCTCCTGCTATCCTACCCCATGCCCACCTTGAGCTGTAGCTGTGCTCCTCACATCGTGCCATGCCTCCGCAAAAGCACCTGTTCTACTTTGCATGGTTCTTGCACATTCGACCTACAACTGTCTCCCTACCCTGAAGACTTCCATGCACTGATTGCTCCCATGCTTCCATTACAATGTACAGCCATTGTACAAAAGTTCACATTTAAGCAGTCACTTTCTCTGTTTGTATCTCTAGTGCCACAGAATACAAGCTACAGGAAGGCTGAGGTTATGCCTTAGCATGTTTTAAGAAAGTAGAGTTGAACACACGTGGAACTTGAAGCTAAGAAAGCAGCCTAAATTTTGCTTTACCACTTAGAAGTTGCATTGTAGGCAACTAGCTTCAGCTTTCTGAGGCTCAATTTCCTCACACTAAGGAATGACAATACCTTCTAGGATTGTTCTGAAGACCAGAGTACATAGTAGTGTGAACACTCAAGGTGTGTTTAATGAATTTAATAGGATAGGACATGTCATAACTGCACACACTTCTTTTAATGTCTGCTATACACAAATATTTTCATTAAAAATAAATGAATACATCCTACCCTGTCAGAAGTGAGTCTTGATCCTGTATGAACGATCCAAGAAAAGCATGTAGCTTGCATGTGAGAAACTTGAACGATCACTGACTTAGAAATGCACACTACACAACTAGCGCGAAGCTACTTGATGCCACGCACTCTTGCTTCGTTAATGAGCTGTGGTATGTTCGTAATAAAAGGAGACTTGCTGGCACACTGATTGAGGCATTCATTGTTGCTAACCAAAAGGTCAGGGATTCGAACAGCCAGCTGTTCTTCAGAGGAAAGAGGGGCCATCGTCTGCCATAAGGTTTCTCAAAGAATTTCCCCTAGAGCAACCCTTGCTAGTCTCGAGCAGGGGCAGAATCCTGGGAGGCAAAACGTCCCGCTCATTCTTCGAGGGTGGCAAAGGTATTCCTTGAGAATTTACTGAGAAATCTTTACCTCATTCACCCAACAGCCTGAGCTTGCCTCTTCAGGCTTCCTTTTGTTCAACAGGGAAATTCATCTGAGTCCCTGGAGGATGGCAAATCTGCCATTTGGGCATGGTGTAAAGCAAGAGTGCAGAATTTTTCAGGAATGGGTTACAGAGAGGAAAACCAAAGCCCGCATGGAAGAAGCACACCAGCCTGTGTGATCACTAGGTGTCAAAGGGATCAGGTATCAGGCATCATCAGAACAAAAAATTATATCATAATGAATACGGGGGGGTTGTGCGGGGTGGAGCCCCAAAGTCCATGTTTAGGCCACTGGACATCCCCTTACCAAAGGGTTTCAGGGAGGAGACGAGCCAGTCAGGGTGCAATGTAGCAACAATGAAACATACAACTTTCCTCTAGTTCCTAAATGCTTCCCCCACAACCCACCCCCCACTATCATGATCCCAATTCTACCTTACAAATCCGGCTAGACCAGAGGATGTACACTGGTACAGATAGGAAGTGGAAACACAGGGAATCCAGGGCGGATGATCCCTTCAGGACCAGTGGTGTGAGTGGCGATACAGGGAGGGCATTGGGAGGGTGAGTTGGAAAGGGAGAACCGATTACAAGGATGTGTACATTACCTCCTCCCTGGGGAACAGACAACAGAAAAGTGGGTGAAGGGAGACGTTGGACAAGGCAAGACATGACAAAATAATAATTTATAAATTTTCAAGGGTTCATGAGGGACAGGGGAGTAAGGAGGGAGGGGGAAAAGGAGGAACCGATACCAGGGGCTTAGGTGGAGAGCAAATGTTTTGAGAATGATGAGGACAATGAATGTACAAATGTTCTTTACACAATTGATGTATGTGTGGATTATGATAAGAGCTGTATGAGCCCCTAATAAAATGATTAAAAAAGGAAAAGAAAGTATGTAGACCTAGATGGAGAATCTGTTGAAGAGTAATACCTGCACCTTTAGATTTTTTTAAGAAAGGCCACTATTAATTTTAGCAATACTTTTTGACTTAATAATACTTCAAAAAATAGTTTATTTTGAAAATTGGTATCCCCAAGTGCCTTGTGGTCTTTCCAGGTCCCATTAATCCAGCAAAGTCATATAACAAACCCATGACTCAGAATTAAAGCCCAGAAGTCTTATCTCCATGCCAGGGTTCTGGATTTATGTGTGTATAAGGCTATTCAAAAAACATATATACCAGTGTCTTCTCAAGGAAAAAGTTCCTTGGATCTGTACATTGAGAAGCTGGGATGGAAAGTGTTCAGTGGAGCTTGGTTTTGGCCCTATCCCAGCTTTTGCGCTGGCTCGCTGGCAGAACATCCTCCGAATCTGTGAAAATTTGCAAATCAAGGCCAGGCTTCAATCTGCAGCTGGCACAACGCATTTCTGTTTGAAATGGATTTCAGTTGCAGTTTTTTCTGACTAAACTACACATCAAAGGGGGAAAAATGAATGCTTATCCGTTAAAATGACCATGGTGCCAAAGCCACACAATGCAATTAAAACCCTGCGGGCAAGGAGGCTGCATGGCAACAACATGGCAGCACCAGCTCCCGTTTTCCGCCAGCGCCAAAAGCCTACTCAGAGGCAGCCATGGGTAAAATGGTGCCATGCTGCCCTCCCTAACTAGAGCACCCAAGGCTGACCAGCAGGAAGGTCAGGCCCCTTGGCAGCCACAGACCCAGTCCCTGCTTCCTGCTGCCAACCGCACTCCAGCAGTTCAGCAGCTGTGCCTCCGAGAGGCCTTGGTTCGCAGATCATCTGCTCAGGTACAGGGAGGCAAAGCAGGAAGTAGTTTTCCAGCTACATGCCCTATATCCCACAGCTCTTTGCTGTTTTAAGTATTTAGGTAGCAGGAAGGCTAGGACTGTGCATAACTAGACGCTGATTAAAATGCACAAGACATCATAAATTATGATGCAGATGGCTACCTAAACACAGCACACGCACACACACAGCACACACCACACACACACCACACACACACACACTCCATAAAAATCTAAAGTATATGTGGACTTTACAAAATCTAAACTACTCATTCCATAAAACATTACCACCTTGAGGAACTTGTGGAACACCTATAAATTTGCTTATTTTTTCCCGAGAAAATTAGTAGGAAGCAGCCAGTAGCTATCATATTGAAATACTTCCTAACAGCACCAAAGTTGAAGGTAGAAGTTTATCTTGCTCGTGTAGAATATACAAATGAAAGATCTGGAAGTTAGTTGCTGAGAATAACTTGTCACTTAAAAAATATATAAAAGTAAAATGCAGTTTTCCTTTAAATATAACTAAAGTTATTCTTTACTAAAGCTAAAAGCAAAATACCCTATATAAAATTTAAGGCTCTATCTCAATATAAATCTATCAATATGCCTGCTGTCTTCTATGTCTAGCACTACTACAATAGAAATACCACAAGTGGGTGGCCACGGCAAACAGAAATTGTATGAAAATTCACAGGTTAAGAGGTGAGGAGTCAGCGCTGGAGGAGGGATTTTCTTTGTGTTGGTTCTGTGGACGGCCCTGTCCCTTCAGCTAGCCTCCTGGTTTCTTGCAGATCTCCACGTGGCTCAGCTTCAGTCTAGTCCCATCTCTACTAGCTTGCTTCTTTAATTGCGTCTGTATATCAAAAGAGACTGACTGAAATACCACCTACATAAAGCCCTCGTCATAAACATCTTAACAGAGACAGCCTGCCCCCAAGTGGAATTACACCTACAGGCATGGAGGTTAGGAATTACAGCATATGTTTTGGAGAGACGTCATTCAATCCATAACACCTGCCTGAGCATTTCACTTTTATCTAGGGCGCACCAAATTAATTTGGTAAACTTGCGATGAATACATCACTTATATTAACAGGTATTTGTGGTTCATTGACTGCAAACTTGCCACCAAGCTGAGCATGGGCATTCAATGCAACGTCTTTAGTAGCTTTTCAAAAAGTAGCCCCATTTCTAATCCCAATTCTCAATTCCCGTATCAGTTGCGCCACATCTGAAGAAGGAACACAACACCAAAGGGGAAAAAAATTAAGATCACAGTTACCAGGCATCTTGATCTATTAAATCTCTTGCATGTGTTTTATTCATTTGCTAGAACTCAGATATAAGTGCCACCTGCTGCTCCTTTGAGGGCCAAACACTTAAACTGCACAGAACCACACACCATGGACACATCAAGCCTCGAACTATCAGTACTGCTTAGCATTTGAAGCAGTGTGAGTTTATGCAAGTAAAATTAATTTCATATTCATACTCTTGTCTCTGCAATAAATGCTGCCATAAGTTGAAGTTTTATACGGCAAATAGTATATATGAATGCTTCATTCCCAGTGCATTTAGTTTGAGAAATAAGTGCAATTTATAAGGCAGTTGTATTCCTTTTTTTCCTCTTTTTTAAAAGGAAGGCCTGGTGTTCTAATGTTTAGCTACATGTGATAAAAAAAAAATCAAGCACTGTGAAGGGACTGAGAACTCTATCTGGCTGTCAAACTCCCCTGTTCGCCTGTCACAATTCCATAAACGCTGACGTCCCAGTCACAGACTCTCTCACTCACGGGGGGTGCTGTACTCACAGTGTCTGTGTCACACCGGAAGAATCCCAAATTTAGGAAATCCCCAATTTTATAGAGAGCTGCACACAAACCTGCTAACCTCTCTGCACAGAATCTATTTGGATCAAGGAAAAAATCTCCCCTGTGCCTCAAAGGCAGAACTGTTCCTAGCTTCTAAAGCTGTTTGCTGGGCAAACACCCCTGAAAAGATAGTCCAGAACAACAATGGTCACAAGACGTGGAGAATTCCCATGGGAACTGTCACCCGACCCCCACACTAGCAGTTCTCAGCTACATGCTATATACTTTCTGAAATATGTTTTTTTCTAAAATCTTCCACGCTTTACCTAAAAATAAAGGTTTGAACTAGCGCTGGAAGCACATTTTTTCCCCCAGTGATAAAATGGAACAAAGTTTGCTGTTGACAAAAAATAAAAAATTCCCCTTTGATGATAGAATTAATAACCTTACCACTATTATAGTTTATTTGCCTAATACCATTCTTAAAATGTTCACTTCAACATCTAATGTACATTACATTTTTTCCCAAAATAAGCATCTATATTAGTAGTCACTTCATCAGGTGTTCTATAAGGCAAATAAAATATGAAAATTCTAAGAAGCAGCCAAATGGTTTGGCCATTGGAAAGAACAGATACATTGCCTTGTTCCCTGATACAGTTGTTTGAAATTATACATATATCCTGCCAGAAATAATACAATTGTCAAGCTGAACAGCTAAGTCCAAAGTTGAATGCTTCTAATCTAATAAAATTAACCAATGGCTTACATCACAGGAGTGAAACATTCCAAGTGGATAAAACAAGAAAGGAGGGATAGAGGGAGGGAAAACACTTCTTCCTTCTCAAAATTTAAGAAGTTTAAGAAAAGTTTGTTTCAAGACCCACAAAAACGTCCTACAAATCCCTTCAGGTATGTAGGCAGTCTCCAGGTCACCCAGGTCTGACTTGGCTGCAGCCTGTACTGAAGGGCCAGCCCTGTGTTGCCTACTAAAAATGAGAGGAAATGGATTGTAGTCACAAGGGATGGTACTTTGCAATGCACATCAAAACATTATTATTAAGTATTATTGTATTGTGTTAAGGATGTTTTAATATATCCCAGGGTACTTCTTTAATGATTTTTATTCATAGAAATATTACACACACACACACACACAAAGGCAAACATTTGACCGACCTAACTATTGTAACTTACAAAAGAAAAGAAAGAAGCAGGATTGAAAATCTTTCATAAGTCAAGGCCTGCCCAGAATGACAAGAGAAGGAGGAAGGTGGGGAGCGAGTCTTTAAAATAAATTTTAAAATTTTTAAAGAGAGAGAAGGAGGAAGAAGAAAAATAATGCAGAAAAAAATACTTCACAATATTCCTGGACCCAATCTTTCTTCATTTGCTTAAAAAACGGAATGGTCACCTCATAGATTTTCAATGACGTAACCATAGAAAGTTAACAGACTGATAACCTTCTTGAGACTTTATTAAAGTTTAAGTGGGTAATAAAGCCCAAGCTGGTACATTTGCGACCTACCGGAAAATGAGTTCACCTGCTCTTGTGAGTGAAGTTACGGGAAATAGTCATAGGCCAACAAAATTACCTTTTTAACACCCACCACACTGTTACATAACAACCAAAGCATCATTTGTTGTATTCTTTATTTTTTTATTATTTTTAAAGCAATGGCTGAGTGCTCTTGGATCATAATTAATAGTAGGCTGCAGAAGTTCTGGTCATTACTTTACAGGAAATGTCTGACCTAAGGTCATCATATTTATTATGAGTTGTTCTAACCTCCTAAATATAGAAAATGAAAAAGCAATTCCTGTTATTTGCTGAACACTTGTACATAATCATAAAGTTGATGCTCTGTGAACAATATCAATGCATTTAGCTAGTAGATAAATGGACCAAAGGAATGACACTGAAGCGTCACCACACAGCATACAGGGAAATCAACGAGGGGAGGCACATTGACTGTGGTCTTTGAAGGTGGTATCTGGCTTGACTGGCTGCATGGCCCTCGAAAGGCTCCGCTTACTTTATGTATGTAGAAAATAGGAATCACAAAGCCCCCTTTAAGGGTTTCTGTCCGGCTTGTAAGATGTATTTAAAGCATCCATAAGTGCGCATGTGGCAGAAACTTAAATACTTGTTAGTATTGTCTTTCCACCTATTTGCATCTATGATAATGCTACAATCTAAAATAGAAGATTATATAATTATCCCAATTTATCAGGATATGAAACTTCCTAGGATGGAGGTTCTAAGTGATTTGAAGCTCTACTCGTAAGGAGGTAAGTAATGAGTTTCCTTCTCACCCATGTGTGTGGGAAGAATTTCTATTGCCCATCAATTGACCCTTTTGTAGTCAATTTAGTGTTCTCCAGCTGTATTGCTGGCCATCTACCAAAATGTGTGGAGCAACAGTAGCACTCCAAATTGGCCAGTGTAACAGATACAACAGCACTGATGCTGATGTTATTATTATTCTCCTTTTCATACAGATCAACTGACTTCTCCCCAGCAGTAAAGCTATTTCCTTAGTTCCATTACCATGTCAGCAGTCAACAGGGTTGACTGAGAGGCAACTGAGAAAAGAAACCTCCTCCTTTCTCTGATTTTCAGCAACTGTGCTGCCCTCTAAAAATCCCATCCCATCAGCCTCTCGGGCGATAAATGAGGCCTGGGCCCTGGGGCTCATTAGCACCATCCTTTACCACCTGCCTCGAACCACTCACAAACATGGACACAGCACTCATACACCCACGCATGCCTCCATGGGTAAATTTGGACATACAGGCAGTACCAGGTAACAAAATTCCCACGTAGCGACGAATCCTACTGACCCTTTAATGCAGTGGTTCTCAACCTTCTTAATGCCACAACCCTTTAACACAGTTCTGCATGTGGTAGTGAGCCCCAAAACAAAACTATTTTCATTGCTGCTTTATAATTGTCATTTTGCTACTGTTATGAATCAGGCAACCCGTGTGAAAGGGTCATTCAACACCCACTCCCAAAGGAGTACGACCCACAGGTTGAGAACCACTGCTTTCATGTTATGTGAATTCATCCTAACTTTGAAACAATTGAACCAACCACTACATGCAATTAATTAGCCATCACAACCACTTCAACTTTCAAATCAATGAAAATAATAAGAAGAATTTCTTGCACTTGAAAAAAAAAATCCAAGATCATCAAGTCAATTCCAACTCATCAGATAGAGTAGAACTCTGCATTTGGGTTCCCAAGTCTTTGCAGGAATAAAGTCTCATCTTTCTCCAGTGGACCGATGGGGGGGTTGAGCTGCTAACGTTGTGGTGATCAGCTCAACATGTCACCCATTCTGCCACCAGGGCTCTTCTTGCACTGAAGTAAGAGGACACAAGAACTACACCACTTGTTCTGACAAACTTACAAACTTCACAGAACTTCACATATTTGATATAAATGGAATCCTGGAACAAATAAAAGGGCAGGGAAAGAAAAAAGATCCGTGGTTCCCATGGCCTGAGCGTTGGGCAAAGAGACGAAGCGCAGAGGCACGAAGGCCCGTTGGGGAGTGATGAGCTTGTGCTATATCTTGATTGTGTTAGTGGATACATGATTGCTCACATTTTTCAAAATCCAGAGAACTTTCACCTTAAAAGGATAAATATGATGATATGCAAATTACATATGAATAAATCTGACTTAAAAATAAAAGAGCTCACTAGAGAAAGGAAAAGAAAGTAGGGGAACCCACACTGACAGCAAATGCTATAATTTATCCTCCAATGGTGCTCCATGAAGTTAATACACAGAGTTACCACAAATCTTTAAAAGAACTTGCAACATTTTGTACCTGAATGAATTCTTGGGCTGTATGCTATTAGAGGTTGGGATCGACTGAAATTGGTATTGCCGAGGCACTGTCAAATTCCAACGCCACGTGCTGAAGGAAAGAAAGGGACTGAGCACCACAAGAACAGCAAAACTTTCTGTTAATGAGAAATTTAAACGGTTGCCTTCTTTTCTTGCCAATAAAATATTTCTTCGAGGCTGCAGGTTAAAAATATAATTGCATAAATACATAATCAATATTGGTTCACTGCCATCGAGTCAATTCTGACTCATAATGATTCCAGAAGACAGGGTCGAACCTGCCCCCTGTGGTTTCCTAACCTGTAACTCTTCACAGTAGTAGAAAGCCTCATCTTTCTCCCAAGGAGCAGCTGGTGGTTTCACACCACTGATCTTGCATTTAGCAGCCCAACTCCTAACCCACCATGCTATCAGTTGCCTTGAAGTCAGTTATGACTCATGCTGAGCCCATGTATGTCAGTAGAGCTGTTCTCTAATGAATGTCCATTGGCTGATTTTTTCCAGAAGTGAATTGTCTGGTCTCTCTTTCGAGGAGCTTCTAGGTAGACACAAACCTCCAACCTTTCTGTAAACAACTGAGCTCTCGATCATTTGGAAAACCCAGGGACCACATGATCATAATAAAAATCTACAGACTATTTTTAATCTCAACACTGCTCTACATTCATAGCCTTGCCTAGCCTATAACATGTTCATATTCATTACTTTACAGAATTCCTGTGTAATCGGACACACAATTAACACTAAAAATTGTGTTATTATTTGTATATACCACAAGCATATATAGTATATCATTCCATTGTCACTCAACTACGTTCAGGTAAGTTAATTTAACCTACAACACAGCTGATGTAAGCAAATAGCACTGAATGGACAGCTTTCCCACTGGCTTTGAATTTAGATATGAGATTTGAACTCAAGTTTTCTGACTCTTAATGGTAATAGAGCCCCCGTGGCACAATTCACCACAGAATATTTGTGTAAACAGCATATCCCATATGTGATAGGCATACATGCTACTCCAACCAATGCACGCATTTTATCCATTTTTAAAAGGATACTGGAGCGTATTGCACATGAACTAGAATAAGGTCACCTCTTTTACAGTCAGTTAATAGCTGACTTTAAGCAATGCTTCTATCTTGAAAGAAAAATAATCAAGGCATTATGGTTTATGTAAAACAGTAGACAAATAGATCAGTAAAATAGCATTTAAATAGACCAACACAAATCTAGTCTATTGATCTTTCAAAAGTGTGCAAAGACAATCCAATAAAGAAATGACGGGCTGTATAATAAATGCACTGGATTAACAAAACAACAGCATGCCCCAAATATCTGAACACTAGCCTTACATCCTTCAAAAAACTACTTTAAAACAGAGCACTGACCAAATTGCAAAATGTAAAATTATAAAAGTTCGAGAAGAAAATGGGAAAATCTATAAGATGTACACCTGATAAAGGATTTATATCCAAAATACACAAGAATTACTAAAATTCAACAATAAGAACTCAAACGGCCCAATTACAAAATGGGTTAAAATATCTGAGAAGGCACTTCACCGGAAAGGGACACAGGGCATAAGGAAAACGCTCAGTATCAAATGTCAATTGTTGTTGGGTGTCGTGGGTCAGACCTGATACACAGGACAACAGAACAAAGCACTGTTGTGTCCTGAATCCAGGAGATTCGCTGCACAGGGATCTCACATCCAAACAATAGGCTCAGCTCCATCCTTCCTCCTGCCTTTCAGAGGGCTCATTTTAAATGCAGCAGGATGGCATTCCAGGGAATCCTGCTCACAGTTACAGGGAATTCTCAGTCTCTTCCCTCGCCTTCATACGAGAGCCATGCAGAAAAGGGTCCTTAGAAACTTTGGGGTTTTGTTTTAACATTGAGGTGCAATCCTTGTTGAAGAGGAGTCTAGCCCATAGCTTCCCAGATTGATTTGGCCTGCCACTGGCTTTTAAAAAAATTACTCAGCACCATCCTCGCAATTAAAAACTTACTTATAGAGCCCATACTCCAGCATGTCTGGATTGTTACAAAGCCCTTCAGGGACATATCACCCACTTGCTGTCAGCAAGTGAGCCTGTGTCACCTGAATCCCACAGGTGTGACTGGCTCTTCCTACCATCTCGAGGCCACAGTTGTCTTCATAAACTCCAGCTGCTCAGCTTCTTTGCACAACGCGAAGACTGGATAAGCACGAAGAAAGGACACAACCCTGACACACCCTTTCCTGGATCTGAAACCACGCAGGACCCTGTGCGTTCAAATGACCACCTTTATGTCTACATACAACCTTGGCTTGACTAAAACGGAGAGTACAAGAAAGCCCATGTTTCTAAATCACATACATTATTTATTACGATTCTAATGAATCATGGTTTAATGCCTTTGCATATTTAATAAAACACAAATAATCATCATTCTGGTGATTTCTGCTTTCTGTAAATACCCACCTGACACTAGCAATGATACCTCAGAGTCTACAACCACATCCTCTTCTGAGTCCAGCTAGAAATTCTAGCAGCGCCCTGTCAGTGTAAAATGATCTTCAGCAAAATCTCACCTGCATGGAATATTAATGATATTGTTCAATATTTGCTGTGTTCCTTGGATTCACCATTCTTTGGAATGGCACTGACACGTATCTCTTTGCGTTCCAAATTACTTGGCACAGAGTCGTAAGTGCTTCAGCATAGTATCCGCTAGTTGACACATTTCAATTGGTACTTCCTCAATTCCCAGAGCCTTGTTTGTCACAGTGCCTTCACTGCAGCTTGCATTTCTCCCAGTAATACCACCGATTCTTGGTCACACGCTGTCTCTTGAAATAGGTCAACTAATTCCTTCGGTCCGGTGATGCCATGTGTTCCTTCGATCTTCTTTTGAGGCTCACTGCATCACTGAATAGTTCGCCCTTAATGGGTGCAGGGTGTTGGTAAGTGCCCCCATGTGAGTTCCAAATCACAGCCACCTTATTTACAAGAGAAGGCCCCACTGCCCGGTCCTTCACATCACCACACTGGTTGACTTGAGCAAATCCATCTTGCTAAAGATCTTCCTCTTTTCAACTAACTTCACCAAGTATGACGCCCTTCTCCAGGGCTGGTTTCCCCTGATTATACGTCCAAAGCATGAGAGATCAGGTCTTAACCCCTAGCTTTCAAGAAGCATTATAATGTACTTTATTGGACAAATGGGCTGGGGGTGGTGCTGGGGGGGACCTCTGACCCAGTATTTTCAATGATATCATGTGAAAGGAAATGTTGGACAGTAAATAAGGAAAACTGAGAAATGATATCTATGATTATGGTGTTGGTGAAGAATACTGAATAGCTTCTGGACTGCCAAAAAATTGAAGAAAAAAAAAAAGGTCTTAGCGGAAGTACAACGTGACTGATCCTTGGAGGAAAGGACTGTGAGCTGTCTCCCATACTTCGCACAGGCTGTGCAGGCACAGCAGTCCCAAGAGAAGGACATGACACTGCAGGGGAAGTTGAGGGCTGCAGATGCAATGACAGGAAAGGGGCAGGGGCTACAGCACCTGCCTCAAACAGCAGCAGTTATGAGAAGGATGCAGAGTGGGGCAGCATTTCACTCTCGTGTACATAGGCTTGCTACGTTGGGGCTGAGTCAATGGCACGCAAGAACCTAACAACATGCCTTGTAGTTGGTGACTGGATGAACTATGGAACATAAAGTCAATTTCAACATGTGGCAACTCAGAGCTCAACCCCTTCTGAGGGTTTTCACGCCTGTTACCCTTCTTTGGAGGGGCTGTTGGGTAAGTTCCAGAAACAACTCTTCCAGTTAAGAGTTTAGGATTTAACTCTTTGTGCTACACAAAAACTCCAGTCCAGCCACGAGACGGAATATTATTCAGCAATACAAAGAAATGATCTAGCAAGCTATGGAAATATATGGGTGGACCTAAAATGCATATGAACTGTATGATTCCAACTCTATGACACCCTAGAGAAGTCTAGTCTCTAGAACCAGTTTAAAAAAAAATAGTGGTTTCTAGGGACTCAAGGGGAAGAAGAAAGGAAATAGGCAAAAGGAGTGTTAGGGCAGTGAGACTATTCTGCAGGTGATTTTGCTGGCAGTCATATGACACTGTGCATTTGTCAAAATCCATAGAACTACACAGCACAGAGTAGGAGCCTTATGTAAATGAGGTACTATACTTAATAATAATGCTGCTGTATTGGTTCTCCAGTGGTAGCAATTCTAATGCACAATGCAAGTATTAATGAAAGGAAAAACTGTGTCCAAGAGACAGGAAGGGTACATGGGAGCCCTTTGTACTTCATCATTTTGCTATAAATTGAAAATGATTATAAAAATGGTATATTACAAAGATAGTTTATCATACATAAATTTCTCCATAAGATTGATTTAAAAATAAGCTGATTAAGAAAACAAAGAAAGAATGAATTGCAAAGAAGTGAATTACACTAATCAAAAGGGGTGAGAACATGAACTATGTGGCTAGACACTAAACTGAGAGGTGAGTTTCTCCATAACAAAGTCAGAAAGGGATTAATATGAAATTAGAGAAATGTTTTGTGTTACCAGAATTCAAAGAAGATGGTATCACTTAGTCCTTGTAGATGAAGTTTTTAGGTAAAAATAATAAAAATTCAGAAATATTTTAGTGAATATTTTATGCATCACTTCTATTTTAAAAAATGAGACATAACATTAAAAATTACTTGATCTACTCCCTCAATACAAGAATACTTGCTCTATTAAACTGACATTCCATGATCCTCACCTTCCCAACACAATCACAGCAGACAAAGTAGGTGCATAAGCAAATGTGGTGAAGAAAGCTGATGGTGCCCGGCTATCAAAAGATATAGGATCTAGGCAGGGGTCCTCAAACTTTTAAAACAGAGGGCCAGTTCACTGTCCCTCAGACCCGTTGGAGGGCCAGACTATAGTCTAAAAAAAACTATGAACATATTCCTATGCATACTGCACATATCTTATTTTGAAGTAAAAAAGAGGGGGGGCGGTCAAAAACACCCAGTGGGCCGGATAAATGTCCTCAGTGGACCACATGTGACCCCACGGGCCGTAGTTTGGGGATGTCTGGTCTTGGGTCTTAAAGACTAGAAGGTAAACAAGCAGCCATCTAGCTCAGAAACAACAAAGCCCACATGGAAGAAGCACACCAGCCTGTGTGATCACAAGGTGCGGAAGGGATCACGTTATCAGGCACCAAAGAACA
Organism: Tenrec ecaudatus; assembly: GCF_050624435.1. Classification (NCBI taxonomy): domain Eukaryota; kingdom Metazoa; phylum Chordata; class Mammalia; order Afrosoricida; family Tenrecidae; genus Tenrec; species Tenrec ecaudatus. Next base: position 1,840,577 of record NW_027459458.1, read on the forward strand.
AAAAATCATATCATTGTGTGTTTACCTTCCTGATATGATTGCTGAAGACAAAAGGGTGCAAAAGTGGTAAAGAAAGCCGATGATGCCCGCTATCAAAAGATACAGCATGTGGGGTCTTAATTTGAAGGTAAACAGCGGCCATCTAACTCAGAGGCAACAAAGGCCACATGAAAGAAGCACATCAGCCTGTGTGATCAACAGGTGTTGAAAGAATCAGATATCAGCCATCAAAGAAAAAAAATAAAATTATTGTGAATGAGAGGAAGTACAGATTGGGGGCCCAAGACACATCTGTAAGCAACTGGACATCCCCTTACAGAAGGGTCGTTGGAAGGAGATGAGCCAGTCAGGGTACAGTGTAGCAACAATGAAACACACAACTTTCCTCTACTTTCTAAATGCTTCCTCCCTCCCCTCCCCCTACCCGACTATCATGATCCCAATTCTACCTTACAAATCCGGCTAGACCAGATTTGTACACTGTACACTGGTACAGATAGGAACTGGAAACACAGGGAATCCAGGACAGATGAGGGTGGAGTAGAAAGGTGGAACCACAAGTATCTACATATAACCTCCTCCCGGGGGGATGGAAAACAGAAAAGTGGGTGAAGGGAGACGTTGGACAGTGTAAGATATGAAAAAATAATAAAAATTATAAATTATCAAGGGTTCATGAGGGAGGAGGGAGCAGGAAGAGGGAACAAAAGAGGAGCTGATACCAAGGGCTCAAGTAGAAAGCAAATGTTTGAGAATGATGAGGGCAACAAATGTACAAATGTGCTTGATACAATGGATGTATGAATGGATTGTGATAACAGTTGTACGAGCCCCTAATAAAATGTTTTTAAAAATCTTTTAAAAATAATTACTTGATTAAAAAACTGCAACAGCTACTAAGATAACCTGGACAGTGGCTGCTGCTTTTTGACAATACACCCCAGTGATAGCAAAGAACTGAAGACAAAGCAGCTTCTCTATTCCAGGCATTTTAGATATGTAATCTTATTTTACCTGACATGCATAAAAATGTGTTAGATGAAATGAAATTATTTATTTAACATAGTTAAGTAACACGGCTAATATGTAATTATAGCAGAATCAGTTCCAGAAAATGTCAAGCTTTAAAATCATCCTGTATGCCATACACAGCCACTAATCTAAACAAGTAGTTTGTCAGTTTACTGATGACATGATCTTTCTCAGATACCAATTGTCTGAAGAAATCATTGACAAATGCTGGACCACGCGCAATCTGTCCTTCCATTCACTGGCATGTGCATGGAGGAAAACGACCGTCAGCGTATTGCAGCCAGTACTAGAAGGGGGAGTGGGAATTGCCCTGCTCCGAGAGCCTAACCATATTCTTAACCAGCTTTCTCTCCACAGTGATGAAGATCTTCAGGAACGAAAGCAAAAAACAGAATTAGTAGAATCAGCCTTGATTCTGTTAATACCTTCAGATAGTTATTGTTAAATCTCAGAGTCGACACCATATAGAATTGAAAGCATGACAAAATGACTATGTAGGCGATAAAGAATCTGATTTTATTAATAAATACTCTGTTGTGGGTGTGCATACAATATGCAATCTGTAAAATTAATTCTCAACTGTTCAATTAATTACTGTGTTGAGCAGAGTAATTTAGTACTGTCCACTTACAGACTAAATGATCCCAATGTTAATTCAGTTGAGCTTGTTTAGACCTGTGCTCTCTGACAATGAACAACTAGCTCAGCTGTTTCCTATGTATCCCCACATTCTAAATATCTTTTTTTTTAACAATTTATTAGGGGCTCATACAACTCTTATCACAGTCCATACATATACATACATCAATTGTATAAAGCACATCTGTACATTCTTTGCCCTGGTCATTTTTTTCTCCTCTTTTCTTTTTTTACATTTTATTAGGGACTCATACAACTTTTATCACAATCCATACGTATACATACATCAATTGTATAAAGCACATCCATACATTCCCTGCCCCAATCATTCTCAAAGCATTTGCTCTCCACTTAAGCCCTTTGCATCAGGTCCTCTTTTTTTTTCCCCTCCCACCCCTCTCCCCCCTCCCTCATGTGCCCTTGGTAATTTATACATCGTTATTTTGTCATTTCTAAATATCTTTTAAGTACAAAACAAACCTTAGAACCTTGCATTCTCAAATTTTCTTACAAACCACACGCAATATCTTATATAGACAAGTTTTAAATTCCGCCGCCTGTCTAAGTTCTGCTATCAGAGGCTGCAAAAATCACTTAGAAGACCACTCAGCTTCTATGTTTTGCCCCCCTATAGGAGGGGTTCCAAAAAGCTCATGGAAATTTTTTATTACTTTTCAACTCAATTTGTCCTTGAACTTTTCAAAGTCCTCATAGAGAGGCCCTTTCAAATGTAAACCTGGTGGGTCCCTCCTTTGTTTTTCTAAAAGCCTGAGAATTCCCATCTCCTGCAGGCTGAATAGGAAGTCCTTGCAGTAAACCTACAAGGGCCTCTCCACAGCACACGCAATCCCCCAAATCATCCTTTCCTTTGCGTCAATGCTTTCTTGTAGCACCTGAAGAACTCCAGGCAGCGTTCTGTCTGAGCCCTGTGCATATGCTGTCCCTCTGCCTGGAATACTCTCGCCTCAGCTATCCGAAGGCTCACACCTGCAGTTCATGAAACCTTTGTTCAAGCGTTCATTCACAGTTCATTGTGATAACCACCCTATTTTAAATGGCATTGTTTTTCTTCTCAGCACACATCACCATTGAACTTACCATGTATTTTCTGTTTTGTCAATCTTCCTCGACCAGAAGACATGTAAGGTCTGTGAAGTTTTATCTGTTTATTTCACTGCTGTGTCCCCAGTGCCAGGAGAAGTGGCTGGCACGTGCTAAGATTCAAAAGGGGGTATTTGTCAAGTGAGCATGATTGTGTGATGAATAAATGACTGACAAAAACACAGAGAAGAACGCTTGCGTTCATGTCTACAACAGCTGAAATGTAAATCTAAAATAAATAAGAAACTAGGGCAAAAGTCAGCTTTACAGTTTAGTACTAGAATTTTATCTTACATGGTTTCTGCCCTGTAAAATCACTGATTTTAAAATGGTAGTATTATGCAGATTTCTAAGAAAGGGTTACTATCCTGTGACTTATACAGGTACTATTCTTAGTCCATGATGACTTTCTGACACGAAATCAAAAACAGAAAAATGAATGAGTACTGTCATTCAATGTAGTCTCAGAAAATACATAAACATGGGAGTGTCAAAATCCTCCTCATTCTTCCTGAAAAACATTAAATTAAGACATTAGATTTAGTTGTCTAGTTTTGCTTTAACAGAAATACTATGACTGACTGGTTCGAGGAAACGAGAATGTATTCTCTCCTAGTTTAGAAACTAAAAGTCCAAATTCAGGGTGTCAGCCCTAGGATGAAGTTCTTACCTCCCTTCAATATCTGTAGACATGGCATCTCCGGGAGATCTCCATGTGTCTTGGCATGAATGTTTCCCTGAGCACAGGTAGCATGTTTACCAGCGTAAAGCTCAGTAGACAGAAAGGGATAGTAAAGAAGGACAAATGGAAAGAGTAAACCTAAGAAGGGTGTGGAAAGGGTGTTGTTACACTGTACACATTGCAGTCAATGTCATGCACCAAAAGGTATATGAACTATGGAAGGAAAATCCAAATTTCTCTGTAAACTGGAAGCCAAATTACAATAAAGCATCTTAGTTTTTTCTCTAAAAATAAAAGATAGTAAATTCAAAATAAATAGTACTATGGTTCTAATAAAATCTTAAACATAAAGGCTTATTGATACTCCTGTTACCAACAGAGGCCAAATTGGCTTTACATATAAATCTAAAGACTCTAAACACTGTAACTAAATTGTCCTGGGCAACTGAGGTAAGTGATAGAATTCAATAGCCTCGTCGCAAATGCCGATAGAATAGAGAGAAACTGTTTTAGCATTTCAGCACAATATTCAGCAACTATGTCCCCATAAACAAGTTGTTCAGGCCTTGAAGATTCCATTTCCTCATCTATAAAACAAGGATGCTCAAAGCAGGGACATCATGTAGTGGCTTTGCCTCTTCCTGGCACCCGTTCAGTGCTCAATAAATTACCCCCTATTATAATAATTGAATGTGCTAAGGACTGCTAACAGTCCATCAATGTCTGTTCTCTTTTGTTACTGAGCAGTAGAACCCCTCATTTTTAGCTGGACATGTGACCTTCCTAACTACAATTTACATTTCCCAACATCCCTTGAACTTCGATATGACAGAGAAGTTCTAGACAATAAGAATTAAACAGAACTGCTCTTTGTGAATTGGGGGATAGTCCTTTGGTCACAATAGGTCACTGCAGACCAAGAGGCAGGGAAAAAAGACTGTCGATGCCTCTCAATCAGAGTGTGCTTCAGAGCTTTCTAACTCAAAGGAAGCTTCAAAAAGTTCAGTCCTAAAACTTCTGTTATCTTTTGAACCTTCTTAGTGAATTGAGTAGAAGGTTACTGGGCAGATCAGTCCTCTACTCCACAAACCATGCTGCAAACCTCACAATGCATCCTGCTTCTCCCGCCTCCTCCAGACTTCCCTGTGTCCTGCTTCTCTCACCCGCTGAGCCGTGTTCTTCGCACACACTGCCCCTGAGCCCTGAGTGTCGGGTCTTCTCCCTCTCTAGTGTGACTGCTCCCCCTATGGTTCTAGCTCAACATTAAGCGTGAGAGTGAATTCATGTCCACACCTGAGGGTTACCAAGGGTCATCGGCTCATACGTTCCATCAGTCGCTATCTGACTAGTAAGCCTGGTCATACTTTTCTTTTTAGTTTAGTTCCAAAAATAAAATTATGTTATTTTCATTACATTTCCCATGAATTTCTGGAGCCCCCTTGTATGCTGTCAAAGCATATGCTCTCCTGCATCTAAAGACTCCAACGCAGCAGGTTTGGAGCTGCATCTATACGTATGAATTTGAGAGAAAAATGTCCTCAGTTTATTCTGATATATATATATATGACCACCACTGTAGGGCTACTAAAACATAAGGAGGACCGAAGGCTAATCAATCATGCATTAAAAACATTGTTAAATGCAAGTTCAGACTATTCCAAAATACACCAGCAACCCCCAGAAGCAAACCAGGGTACTCTGAAAATGACAAAAGCCAGATTCGTGTACGGTAGAAGCCTGTCAGAAAAGGGAAACTCAAATCTTTTCCATTAAAATAAGACAAAAGAAAAGCTTACAGGCGTGCAGTCGATGCTGACTCCTAGCAACCCTACAGGAGAGGGCAGAGCTGCCCCTGTGAGTTTCCAAGGCTGAGACTAACTCTTTCCTCCCCAGCAACTGGTTTCAAACTGCTGACCTTGCAGTTAGCTGAGTTTCTGAGACTGTAATTTTTTACAGGAGTAGAAAGCCCTGTCTTTCTGCCACAGAGCAACTGGTGGTTTCAAGCTGCTGACCTTGCGATTAGTGGCCCAATGCATAACCACTACAGTACCAGGGCTCCTTCCGCTCAAACAAGTGACAGAAAGGTCCTAAGATTTTTCCCTGTAAAAGGAAAATACTTGTGAGACTTGGAAAAAGCAAAGCAGTAGTGTTGAGTCCCAACTCTCACGGGTTTCGCTCATAAAATGTTTACTTCTCACTTCCTTTTACTTGTATTTTCTCTTCATTTAAAATAACTATCCAATGAAAATCTGAAAACCTTTCCCTTTTAATCACTCAATTGGTTACGCCAAGCCCTTAAGTCTCTCGCGCTGTAGTCCAGATGTCCTGCCTGCAGCGCCATTTGAGTTCAAGTTTTTCTGCAGACAAAGAAGATTACCAAGGAGTAAGGTGAGTCTCGCCAAGCCCTCTGTCACCTCCGAATATAGGCTGGCTGCACACCTCCACACTTTTGCAATTTAAATTCACCAAGAGCCAACGCATTTTTCTAGACTCGGGAGGGTCCTCCCGGCACATGTGGCCATCTCTGAATACACTGCTGATTATCACAGCTGCTGGTGCTGCTGGCATCTAGTGGGCAAGGAAATGCTGATCCACAGCCGGTAACGCGCCGGACAGGCCATCACAACAGCAACCACAGAATCAGTCAGGTCAACATGAGCATGGTCCTGAGATGGAGAAACTGTGTTCCAAAGAGTGCTTAAGGGTCCCTCTCCTCGACAGCTGGAGTTAGAATGCTCAGAGAATTTCATCTCTGCCTCGGAATTAACTCCAAGCAGACAGACAGAAAGGGCTTGCCCTGCTTCCCGCTGCGCCTGCCTTGCAGACCTCCTACCGCAACCCGTGGGGGAGGGCAGAAGGAGTAGAAGGGACTCTGCAGACCATCCCAGCTGGAGTCTCAGCCCCACAAGTTAGAGTCACGTGGCAATGGGAACATCACTCCAATCTCCCGGAGCTTCTGTGCCCTCCTCCATAAAATATTGTAAAATAATGTGACAGAAATTTCTTCCTAATTGTTATGAAGATGAAATGATATAACTGATGCATAATAATCAATAAAGCAAACACTAGGTATTATTTGATTAATGAAACATAAGTATTAGCCATTATTTGGTGAATAAATGATTTATTTTTGTACAGCCCCAACAGTGCAGACAATCTCTTTTCCAGCTTTCGAACTTGCTGTACAGCCCCCCACCCCCACCCCTTCTTTCAGGACAGCCGGACAACTAGCAGGATATCACTCTGCTTTACATACGGCTACTTGTCACAGGCACCTGTGCATGACTAATGCAATCATTTACCTGCTTTATTTTTGTTGTTGAAAATAAACACGGTAAAACAGCTAACTGTAAGTCAAAAAGTATTGATACTACCGTTTCCGTTCATTTGCGCATGGGTTTATTCCAAACAAAATGTATGTAAGCATGTCCTTGGATCCGTGGATGGGTACGGACAAACCCTGTCAGCAATGTCCTTGTGCTGGTCTGATCAGGGCGCCTTCATAAAGGAAAGGGAATAGAAGGTGGGGCACTGCAAGACAGCGGCGCCCCACAGGATCTGCCGGGCCAATTAAACTCCAGACAACAAAGCCAGCTCCGAAAGTTACAGCCACTGTTTGTAAGGATCCCAGTGGGATAATCTTCATAGGTTTTCTCAAAGAAAAATGCACAATTAATTAGAGTTTACTGGGGGGGGGGGGAGAAAAATGAAAACCGTATAGGTGAGAAAGGGCCAGGAAAGTTGTGCCAAGAATTTTCCCATCAAAATACACCTGCTCGGTCCTAAGAGCAGCTATTCGGGAAATCCTAGCCCATTCACCCCACAACCTCGGTCCTGGGCCTCACACTTCCCTTTGTCCTGAAAACTCACAGAACATTTGAAAGAAACCCAATTTGTATCCCTTGCGGATGCCAAAATTATCATTGACATGGTCTAAATCCAAGAGGGCAAAGGAATGCCCCTTCCTCAGGGCAGGCGAGATAGGTACAAACACTGCCTTTGGAAGTATAGATGTAGACAGAAGATATGTCAGGAAGCAATAGCTTCGCATTTTGTAAAGGTTTAATAGAGGTTTCTATGATTTTGTAGCATTACTTTTTTACGTATCCTTACATGCCACTTCCACAGTTAAAAATTACAATTCAGTGACACTGACTATATTCTTCAGGTTGCACAACCACGTTCAGCCTGCCTTTCACTGTTCCCGAAGCTTCCCATGCCACATCTCAAGGTGTGATGAGCTATTGGACCTGTCTACATAGTTCGCTGACAGAGTGAAGTGCTCACGGCAGTTATTCCACATTAATTAAGCTACACTGAGGCCTGGACTGAAGAAGGATTCGGAAACAATTCTTTTCATGTAAAGTTGAAATGTTATCCCAGGGCGCATTCCATTTCTTCCTCCTAATCCTGACTCTCCTTCTTCCTCTGTTGTTCTTCATGAACCCCATGGCCACCAAGTCAATTCCAACCCATAGCGAGTCTATACTGCAGAACAGAGTAGCCCCTGTGGGCCTCCGAGGCTGTAAGCCTTTGGGATGGGAAGAAAGCCTACTTTTCCTGTCTTGAAGTCACTAGTGGCTGTGAGCCCCACGCTGTGATTATCAGCCCAATTCTTAGCCCACTCCAGCATCAGAGTTCCCATGGTAGGTACGTCGAAACCAGTTATTGTCACTTAGATGCCTGCTTGCAAGCTGTTTAGCACCCTGTGACAAATCAGGGACAAAACAGAAGTACCAGAACCAATGATAAGCCAATTAATTGAATGTCCTATGAAATCGTGACCCCTAAACCTTCAAATCAAAAATCAAACCTCTTGAGGTGTCTGACTCTATATAAGCAGCCTTTACGACGATTCTCCTCTTTCTCTCCTTTCTGTTCCTTTACTGCTGCTGCTATTAAAAAACAGATATACATGCATGTATCACACAACATTTGCTAATTCAACTTCTTACAAATCTCCATCTCTTTAAATACTTCGTCTCTAGTACATTACTGAGAACAAAGTGCCTTGAACCTAAGAAGATCTGATCATCCAACATATGACAGAACTTAGCTCATTTGCTCCAATAACGAGGTTGATTATCATAGGAATAATAAGCACTATGCATTTTTACAGCATTATCCACAGATGCATTATGCTGGGTATATTGTCCTCTCAATCTATGCCTCCTTCCCTTTTGCAAACTCCATCTTTAAACCTGCTCCCACAAAGCTCCCCATTTGAGCCTCCTGTGCACTTTCTCCCCTATTCCATGCACAGCTCTACCCTGTTCACTCACAAGACACACACGCACTCTGGTCTGTATAGTTGCTACACATTGAGAAAGAGCCCTTACATATCAGGCACTTGGATGGGTGCTTCGCTTCCTTGGTCTCTCTTTAAGCCTCTCAGCTGCATTACAGAGTACTTATTGTTATCCTCATCTTCGTAAGAGAAGACTAAGGTTCTAGTCCTGGTTTGGGGCTGCAAATCACAAGGTCAGTCATTCAAAACTATCAGCTGTTCCAAGAGAGAAAGATGAGGCTTTCAACTCGCTAAAGATTTACAGTCTCAGAAACTGACACGGGCAGTCCTACTTTGTCCTCTAGTACCACTCTGAGTCAAAATATACTCAATGGCAGTGAGTGAGTTTCTGGTGTCTGAGACCCAATGCTGGTTCATGGTAGAATCTGAAGTCCAACCCCACTGTGCCAAAAGCCAACGCTATTTCCACGAGCCTCTCACCAATCTACACTGGAACCTCCATGGCCCCCAGAAACCCCACAGCACTGAACAGACTCACTGTATGCTCAGTTGATTATTTTACAGAGGACTCTTTCAGAGCCACATACTGAGCCTGGACATTGCATCTTCTGTTTCTTTGTCTCCACCACACACTTCTCCTATGTTCATATAAAGGCCTTTCTGGTAGAATTTTTCATTGTCTAATGAACTACTGAATAAATATGTAAATAAAACTCACTCTGGAAAAATAATCTGATTTTGAACAGTTAGTGTGTGTTTGCGCGCGTATGTGTATATATATATTATATACATATATGAAATTCTGTGAGAGACTTCGGCATTAATTCTAGGCATGTGTGGAAATAACCTAACTTTCAGCCTGACTTGGCATTTGAAAGATTTACATTTGATCAGAGACACATATTATAAGTTTTCCATATTAAAGAAAACCTGCCATACTTCTTCATTTTCTTTCACTGGCATGACAGGATTGCGCTGTGTTAAATTGGAAGTGGAGAGAGAGAGAAAGGAGTATCGCATTCTGACCGGCCCTCTACCTGAGGCTTCACAGACAAGAGTAGTAAGAAAAAGTATGAGATAAGGGAGGCAGGGGAAGCAAAAGGGAAAAAAAATAAACCTAAAGTGCAGGGACAGTAATAATTTGCCATCCTCTCAGGAAAAATGGTCTAAAATCTGTAAGTTCTCTTTGATTCCCTTTTTACCCCTTTGTCACCGAAATCAAGGCACTCATCACGTCCACATGACTTCCCTTCAAATCGTACCTGGCCCCATTCCTAAGCGCTCTGGATGCCTCCTGAGAGACAGCGAGGGCATGGCACTGGGCTAGGGACCATGCGGTGAGTAGTAGCTAGTTTGTATACCATTTCTGGGACTGGGAATATTATCGCATGTAACAGCGCATATCTTCAAACTACAAAATGAATAAACCGGGATAACTATCCAATGAGAATCATTCCTGAAGAGAAAAATTATGAATAAAAAGAGAAGAATCAAAATGGGAAAAATCACAAGGCTTCAAGGAGGAAGTGAAACTGAAAATTTTCCCTCGAAGTTCTTGTGCCAGAATAATTCTTCCTTGTTAGACCATTTTTTAAGAAGTCTCTGCCTCTTTAACACAGTGTTTCCTGGAACTGTGGGGCATCATGAGCTGAAGCCAACGTGACAGTAAACAGCAGTGACAGTGTGTTCTTGTGATTTTTTTAGAAGACTAATGGAACAAACTGGAGACGTCAGAAGTAAACACAACCACCTATGAACAGCTGATGTTTGGCAAAGGCTGAACTACATTCAGTGGGGAAGAGGTCATCTCTTCATTAAATGGTGCTGGCAAAGCTGGGTTTCTATTTTCAGAATAATGAAACAGGACCCGTATCTCATATCACACAGAAAACCAAAACTCAAGACAGAGCAAAGACCTAAATGTAATACCTACACACTATCATACATAAATAAAAATGCACAAACACCAGACTATAAACTAGAAAACTTTAACCTCCTAAAGATTAAATATTTATGCTCATCAATAACTTTCCCCAAAAGAATAAAAAGAGAATCTAAGGTCGGGTACTATTTTTTGGCAATAACGTATCTGAAAAAATGGTCTGATCGCTAATGTTTTCAATAGAACACTTCAATCCAAAAGAAGCAAAAAGACAACCCATTTTAAAGTGAACAAGACATGTCACCAAACAAGACATCCAGGTGGCTAGCAAACATCAGAAGATGCTCAGGATCACTGGCCAGAAGGAAGATGCAGATTGAAACTACAATGACATATCATCTCACTCCAGTCAGAATAGCACTGATAGAAAAGGAGAACAATAACAAAAACAGCAACACAGAACAACAAATGCTGGAGCGGTTTGGGGAGACGGGGACTTTCAGACACTGTCAGTATGACGGGGCACAAATCAGCACACCCACTGTGAAAAAGGGAATCCACACTTCCCCGAAAGCCAGGACGAGAAATGCCATAAGAGTTAGCAATCTAACTCCTAGATGTAGATCCTAAATAAGAGGCATTACATCAATAGACAAAAGCACATCCATGTTCCCTGCAGCATCAGTCACAATAACCAAAGATGGAAACAACAAAAGAGCCCACCGAGGACGAAACATAAATAAGCAGTGGCACATACATACAACGGAATATTCTGCAATGATAATGACGAATCCACTAAACACGGGTGAATCTTGAAGAGATAATGTGAGTGAAATAAGTCAAACTCCAAAGTACAAATATTGTATGAGACTGCCATGATAAAATGTCCAGAACAGATTTAGAAACATCATTTGAACATTACCAAGGAAAGAAGGGGAATCACTTACTAGACAGCAAACAGGATGATTCTGGTGAAGAAAAAGCAATATACAACATGGAGGAAGTCGGCGCAATGTGACCAAGGCAAAGGGAGACACTGAGAACATCGTAAGCAGAAAGGACAACGGTGGTAAATGCTATGGGGCTCTAGGGGCTTCATGGGTACAAGTCGGGCTGCTGCCCCAAGGTCAGCCGTAGGCTTTCTATGGGGCAATTCGATCCTGTCCAATAGGGTGCTCTGTGGCAGTTAATTTGGCTTGGGTATGTAAATGCTGTAACATATACAATTCTGGAAGAACAGTAATATTGACCAAACATCTGTGAGTGGTTACCTTCTTAACATGTATACTAGCTAAGTGTGGGAGGGCATCTGAGAGTACACATGCATGCACGTGTAGATATCATTAGGGAAATTGGGCGTATGTATACAAATAGGGGCACTTTTGGGAAACGTCTTAGACCTATCCAAACACCTCAGAGGACTGAGCTATTGGGTTTGAATGTTAAGGACCGTCGTCTCGAGGGACATCTGGGTTAATTGGCATAACATACCTCATAAAGATAATTTTCTACATCCTCATTTGAAGAGAAGCTACTGGAGTCTGCAAAGCTTGAGACTGGCCATCACAGAAGCCTGGAGCACCAGATGGGTCACCCTGACGCAGGCTGCTGGCTGTATCCTGGGGACTCAGGCTGGGTGTCACGGGGCCTTGGGACACTGAATCCTGGACCTTTACGTCGTACGGCATGCCCCAGAGGCAGAATCAAAGAGATCCCTTGCAGGAATCCCACCTCAGACGCACCTAGAACTTGTGGACTTAAACCGGAAAATACATGTGTCCAAGGAAGCAGAAAACAGCTGAATCAATTTTGGAGAATTGTTGGCAGGTAGACAAATAAGGTCTTGCTACATCAATGCCTCATAGATTGTGCTAAGATCAAATATTGTTCTGGCAAATATGTGATGATCGTTCTGCTATATTTGGTTTTTGTTTGTTCATAGCAGGGCATACCTCAGGTGCTATGGAGTAGGGAATTAGCCTTCAGAAGAAGTGAAATAAGTTTTTCCTTTTTTTGGTAAATGAAACCCAGGAAAGTGGGGGAGGGGGATAGCAATAAAAGGGAGATAATGTCAGAGTACCCAGGAGAAATCCAATGTTTGGGAACTGATTATGGAAGCAATGGTAAAATTCTGCTTGATGAGATTAAGTGGTATGATATTTGGGTTAATTCCAAAGTAAGAATAAATTGAAAGACCACGTCAAACAAACATACATCCAGGACTGGTTTGGGCATACACTAAATCCCAGTTCCAACTTAAAAATAATTAGTTCGTACATCATGGCCATGCTCAATACTCCAATACTCGTCTCCAGGAAAGGAACATGGAGGAGACGGGTGCTATCGCAAAATGTGGTAAAGAAATTAGATGGTGCCACCTATCAGATAAAATAGCATCTGGGGTCTTAAATCTTGTCTCCAAACAAGCAGCGATCTAAGTGAGATGTC